>NC_058054.1:8869162-9174312 GCF_020085105.1 Siniperca chuatsi
AGAAGAAATTTGACCACTGTTGGAGAGATTGTTTCAGCATGTTGTAACAGAAAAACAGAATGATGGATGTGTGTGTTACCTTTCCAAAGTCTCGAACATCGAAGAGATCGAAGGCTTCAAATAAGTCACTTTTCTTCATCCCAAACACCACAGAGCAAGACGTCAGAAATGTGCGGATGTTCTTCAAGCACAGGAACTGCAAAGGGCAAAAAGTGGCACTCATCAATTTAGCATCCATTGTCTCCATAACTTGTAAGCACTTGCAGAAATTTGTACTTTTTTCAATGCTTGTAGCATTGAGAAATTACAAATCAGACATTGCAAAATCAACATTTCTTTGCAGAAACAGTGTCACAGCTGCCAGCAGTTTTTATTGGAAGTACTTTTTACCAAAGAAATAGTCCCTATGATCTTCTGAACAGTTGACAGCATGGTCTGTGGATTATCCAGAGTAGCAGCGACATAGTTTCTGGAAAGAGATGTAAATGTAATTTTTCATGCTTTCAGCACCACAAATAAGCACAGGCTTATGTGCCTCCATTGCAGAAATCTCAGACAGATATCTGTCTGTGAAACTATCTGCATGGCTGGATTCCAATGAGGTAAGTTGAAAAGTGTGTTGTTTTTTTGTAATTTGGATGAACCAACCCTTTAATTCTGTTGTAGCCTTAATAAACCTATGTTGACAGTATAATGACAGCATAAAGAACTTGAAGTCACCTTTCTAAAACACACACACACAGCAAAATGAAAATTGAAAGTTTCATGGTACAAAATGAAACCACTAAGCATGTGCTCTTTTAGTGTCGCTTCCTATTAGGATCTGTGTCACAGTGGGAAGACTGCAGTCAAACAACTTTCATGAAGACAATTGCTTATGGTTATGAGTTTGGGTCTGAGTCAAGCTTGGGCCACGTATAATAAAAACACCCAGTAAAGTATTCTAACAGTAAACAAGCAGTAAACAAATGTACCAGCATAATTTGCACATTATTTAGTGATGACTAAACTAGGAAATGCATATGTGATCATTTGCAGAGCTGTAACAAGATTCTTGAGAATAGATAGGCTCCTTTTTATCATGCCACCTCATCGTGGAGACGCCTGTAATCACTCCACCGCCCCCCTGGGGCCCTGTTTGTCTGCGGAGGAAGTGAATGAACATGATGGCTTTGCACCAGCACCAGCCTCATACTCCTGATTACAGTCACAGCCCTGGTGCAATAAACACTACATTCTTGGCGTCACAGATGAAAAATTATAAAGTAAAAGTGCAGCTTTCTTGGTAAAGTTTGTGCACATATATATAATATATATAGATGCTTAACAGCATTGATTTGTCTGATTCTGAAGTCTCTCTTGAAAGATTTTCTTTGCATATCAGTTGTTCTCTCACCTTCTCTATGAAAAAATTAAGTAACAAAAGCAGAGAAGATATTGAATGCCTATTTATTTATGATCCATACATAAGACTTTTACTGTCACACTCCATGGTTTGCACCAAGGCCTAACATACACTATGGTAAAAATAGCACTTCTGGGCACATTTTTATCACAGTACACTGCACTCTTGTCCTCCAGTCCATTACCTTCATGGCCTTGTTTCCATTTCCAAGATCGTAGGTCAGCAGGGCACAATGAAAGGGCCATTTAAAATCTGGAGCCCACTGACACACATGCCTTTCTTGACCATATTCAGATGCCCTACAGCTGCAGGCTATGACTATCCATTGTTTGGCATGTTATGCCCTGGGTTTGCTTTCACTGTCTTTCAAGAATATAAAAGACGAGTGGACGTGCACTGACAGAGAACATACACAGCACTGCAGTTTGTAAGACAGAGCACAATCTATTGCCCAGCTAGGAGACTGGCTTTTATTTATTACAGAAGCAAAGATTTTTGAAGGCAAAAATGGTCATTTTGAGTAGATGCCTCCATTTATTTATGGCAGTTAGTGGATGGTAAAATTAAAAACTGTTTCTTTGATTAAATCATTTTTAAGGAATCTGTGGTGATGCAGCATTTCAATCATACACTTGTGACAACAACAAAAAAATGTGTTTAATCTAATCTCTAAAAAACTAAGCATGTGAAGTCCAGTAACAAATCTTTAGACCTACTTATGTTAAAACTTTTTGTGTGTGTGCTTAATATCATGCTCTTTTTTATTAATGGGTGCTTTGACCTTAATAGGTTAAGATGTCAAAATGTATGTTGGAGAATACTTGGAATCAAATGTGATCAGAGTGTGACTAGATGATACATTTATCATATGAATCATACTTTTAAGAAGGCCCGATAAAGATCTAATCACATGCAATGTTGCCTGAATGAAGTGAGTACAAGGCGGTGCACAGGAAGTATTGTTCTTATAGTGACATATTACAAAAAGGCATGAACAATATTATTATTAGAGTATTTTGGTAACCACAACAGATTTTTGCTTATTAGCATCTAAGGAGATATATTGCTATAAACGTCTGTCTCAGTTATTTCAAGTCAAATATGCTTTTCACCACATTAAGTTATTATATTTTCTTCTGTTACAATAAACCTTTATAAACCACTGATTTTTTTAAGTCTCTTCTTCAAGAGTGTCCTGGCCAAAATAGTGATCTGTAGTAGAAAGTACATTTCTTGAATAAAATGTGTAGTTTTTTAGCTTTTACTATTCATAAGTGTAAGAAATCACAAGGTCTCCTAATGGCTAATCACACATGTTATAAGGCTTCATACTCAGTCGCAAGCAAACTACAAGCTGCTGCACACATAGTAAAAGTTCCCTAACTAATGGGTGGATCAAAGCCAAGATTTTATCAGGCCTCTCCAGTGGCAGAGAGAAGAATTATGGGTAAAGACAGGTCAAGCCTTGGACCATTCCTTTGGGTTTCACAGGCTGAGGGATCAGAATTAACCAGAAAGAGTTTCAATTGCTTTTTTAAAGCAAGATGTAATAAAATAAAGACATGAAAGTGTACAATAAATCAGTTTTAAATCAGGCCTTATTTTCTAAAATGTCCACAGTAACACTTATCAGTTTGACACAGTTCTTGAAGAGCAAGGATGTGCTCTGTGTTCTGAAATTCTGCACTTATCATGTTGTATGTGACAGATGGAAAATGAAATCAAAAGGTTGCCTTTTGCTGCAAATCCTGACATTTTACTGGTCTATTTTGAAATCATGGAATACCTTGCATTCATACCTCTACATTCAACTTTTAAGAACACTGGAATGAGGCTTTTGTATCCAAATTAGTGTTGTTGCCTGCAGGTGTTTTAACAAAACAAAAATCACCTAGTGAAAAGCAGCTGCCAACTTGTCGCTGTAAGTCTACCCACTTCATGCCTACCATAGCATTTTACAGTCCCTGGCCATTTGCATAACTGACAATGATTTGGTTTCTTCCACTTTAACTGACCTGATTATTAAATAAATTAACTTACATTGACTGGCTTGGCCTATTGTCGGCATCTAACACTACAGATTTACTATTAATCTTCATATTATTATTATTCATATTATTCTTTCGAAGCAGTTTTGCAGTTCCTCTTCACACGTTACAACCACAAGTTGCTTTGAAAGCAGCGCAGAAATGCTGAGTCTACCTGTGACATCTGTGGCCTGAGATTGATCTCCTTCAGGTTGATGGTGTGAGGTTTCAAGTTGTTCAGTAGCTGGCACAGCAGCACCCCGTCCCGCAGGGTTTGGGCCAGGTCGAACACCTGCGCCGTGTCCGCAGTCACCCGGTGGTTCGCGGGCAGCACGTTGCAGCTGATCAGCCACATCGCACACTGCCTCCAGTAGGACTCCATGTCGTCGGAGAGCGGTGAATACAGCAGGATAATGCCAAATGTTAAAACTTTGTCCCTATTTTAAGCCTGTGCGCGGCATGATAGCTGCGCTCAGCGCCGTCCGCTCGTCTCACCAAACTCCAGCACCGCCTCTGGAGGACAGCGAGAGCTGCTGCAGCTGGGGTAGGCTGCAGTGAAACCCCCTCTGTCTGTGTCAACTTCCCTTCCTTCTTCTATCAAATTTCCACAGAGGTGGTCGTAACTCCCATGACTACATATATATATATATATATATATATATATATATATATATATATATATATATATATATATATATATATATTAATATATATATTTTAATCTTTATATTTCCCCTTTACTTCTGAAATGAGTTGCCAGTGTACACACCTGCAGAATCTATTGAAACAAGCACTGCAAAACCCTGTGTTTGTGAAGCTTCTAATGTTTTTTTGTTTGTTTGTTTGTTTTTTTGACACGTCAGAAAGGTGTTGAATCTACGCTGGTTATTTCTGAGCCTGTAGTTTGAGGTGACAGGTGTTTCTCATGTCCACCACCATTTATATGCATGCAAATAATAACCTGACTTCGAGGTTAACATAGTTTTTAAGCTTTATATGAGAAGCTCCAGCTGCAGCATTTCACATTCACATATATGAAGGTTGGTTTCATTTTATCTATAGGGCTGAAACTAATGATTATTTACATTATCAATTGATTCTGAACGATTGCTTAGTCTATAAACTCAGAAAATAGTAAAGAAAATGCCCATCACACGTTCCAGAGCCCAAGGTGGCATCTTCAAATAACTTGTATTGTCTGACAAACAATCCAAAACCCAAAGATATTCAATTTATAATAATATAAAATTAGCAAATCTTCACATTTTGGGAGCCAGCAAATATTTGTCAATTTGGTTGATAAATTACTTAAGTGATTAATTGATTATTAAAGTTGTTGGCAATTAGTGTTTTGTCAGTCAATTACTGATTAATCAAATAACATTTTTAGCACTTATTCTATCATTCACATACAGTGTATCTCTATTTGTTCTATAAGAAAGTGTGCTAGCAGAGTAATCCTTTTCCCTCACAGTCTCCCACTCTCAGCTGACATTCCATATGGATTATAAACAGCTTTGACAGCTCTGACTATGATCAGAGTTCTTTGTGGCGGTTATGCTGGGAAGCTGTGATCTATATGTTTCAATATAGTCCTAAATTAAACCAGATAGAAAATAATCAAGGGATCTAACAGGCAAAGAGAAGGACATCCTCCTGCCACGGGATTTACTGTATATCCCTGTCATTAAACCCATGACATAAACAGAGGAAGGAAGCTGAGGGATCCCATCTTGTTTTACCCTGAGTGAGCGAGCCAGATGTTTCCTTAGACATTGAGCAGACTCATAAATTCCAACTTGTATAAGAATAAGTAGGTTAAGGCTCTCTTGATTACTTAAATACAAAAAAATCACTAAAATACAGTGCAAATACACAACTGCATCCGATACTGTCTACAGTATCAGATCGTTTCCCTGAAAATTAATTGAGGACAACAACCCATAATCATAACTGGTCAGTCTCTGACATAGCATCTATTGATGGTTAATGCCCTCTTATAGGGGTAAAACACATAAGAGTACTCCTTGCACAAACACCATACAAAACTGACACGTAATCTAATTTCAGCATAGCATCTGCTGAAATTTGGCCATATATTCTAAAGTGACACAAAAAATAAATTAATGTGAAATCTATTTAAAGCTGTACTAATCGATTTTTTTACATTAACAATGGATCAAATTACTAATGGTTGCTTGTAATGAAAAACCCACAGAGAATTATCACCCGACTCTGCAGTTCCCAGCTCATAAGTTTCTCAGCTCTATGGAGCGTTTTAGTGACTTTCAGCTCACTGTTTTGGTTTTACGGCATGCAACTCTACTGTTTTTATTCAGTCTCACTGCTCTCATCAGCTCCTTTTCCACCTGCATCAGAAAGGGGAAAAAAGCTCTTATGAACCCACTGTATGCTACCTGTCCAGCACAAATGACAGACAGACACAGTTAGCGGCTAGCTGGTGAACATAGTGGAGCATTTAGCAGTTAAAGAGCCAGATATTTCCCCCAGGAGTTGATGGAGACAAAGGAGAGTGAATACTGGACTTATTTGTCAGGTGGGCAGGCATACAAGTCCACATGAATGCTTACGTTGCTCTGTATTTGCTGGATATGTAAGTGGGGAAATGTTTGCCATAAAAACTTTATAAGGTGATAATATGTCAGTGTTGTGTTTACAGCTTGTTGAACTGTCCCCAAGTGACCAAAAATATATATTAATGCAGGTTTAAGACAAGTCCAGCTTTAATGCCTAACCATCCGTCCCTGTCTTGAAGAAAAGGAGGTCTCTGTGTAAAAAATCTAGTTTTAAGACCATCATTATTCAGTTTTGTGTTAATATGTTACATATTCCTAAATCACTGTACACATTGCTGAGAGAATAGGAGGAGGGGCCCAGCAAAATAAATTAAGGAAAAAAATCCATTAAGAAAATAAATTCTAAAGTGACACTGAAAGATGGATTCATGTGGAATTTGTTCAACTATTTAAAATAATTCACGCTACCACACTAATATAGATATATACTGACACATATGTGATATATTTCAGAATATGTATTATTGTTGTTGTTATTAATATTATTTGGCCTCGAGTTTCTCCTCTGTAAACTTCCGGAGGGAAAAAAAACGAAGCGATCACGACACCGGAAGTGGAACCACAAAAAAAAAAAAAAGCGAGAAGCTGAACCGTCAAAACATAAACAGTGCAGTCAACCTTGTGTGGACGCAGCAAGCTTGCTTTACAGTCTGTCTTTTACAAAAAGCTTTATGCACGCATTCCTAATGTCGCGTGTTAACCTTCAGATAATTCCTAGTCGAGGCACTTAGCTTAATTGCTAAGCAGTGAGGTGGAGAAAATAAATCTGCAATCAAGATTAGGACTAAACTAAGAAGTACGTCTCGTCGGGCCTTCGAGTAGAGGTAACGCTAGCTATGCTAGTTAGCCACTACAAAATGTTCGCTGCTTGCTCGCTTTTTGACAACCAGCTGTTTGGTTGTTAATCGGAACTGACTGCCGTATTTTAGTTTCGATATTTGCTAGCCTCACACAGACAAGTTAGCATTGGCCCACGTTAATAACAGTGGCAGGTGAGGTAGTCGAGCACTGCAGAGGATAATGCACTATTAAACATAACACAGCAAAATCGAGCATTAGTCAGGCCTTTGAGCCTGCTAGCAATCGAGTTAGTTTATTTATGTCGCTACAGGCAGCGGTAGTAAAACTAGCCAGCTAGTTTGGAAGCTACGGAGCTAACAGGTAACTTAACGTCCCAGTGCAGCGCCTGTAATGTTAGTTGACAACAGTTCAGCGAGTGCAAGCAATGATGTCGGCTTACTTATGCATACGAGTTGTCTGTTATTAATCGAGCCCATGTCAATTTAGTTAATAAACAACCTAAATATTGTTTTTGTGTGTGACACTCAGAGGTCCTCCCTCGGGTCGACGCAGGACAAAGGAGACAGGATGGCTGAGACTGACGGCAAATCCACTGCGCTTAACGGTAAAGGATCAGTGCTAGAAAATAACTGACCATTTATACTGCCCATAACTGTGCGAGCTGTCATTCTGCTTAGCGCTGACACTTAATCAGAGGACTTGTTTGATTTTACTAGGTGGCTCTGAAGAAAAGGAACCTGGAGAAGATCAACACAAGGAGGGAGATGCCTCTGGAAGCAAAGAGGGACAAACACAGTCTTCTTCTCAAGATGGTAACCCCATTCTTGTAGTTTAACAGCTCCTCAAAAAGCTTATGCTGCGAAAAAATGTTGGTATGGTAGAAACTGCTTGAATATATTTTTAATTATGTTCACATTTTAAATGTATATATCTTCAACTATTCAATTAAATTAAATTGGGCTTTAAACAAAAGAAATGTTCTATTAAAATATATACAGATAAGTAAGATAATAATAATGATGATTAATAATAAAGATTGTAGACTTAAAAATACAAATAGGTGAAAACTACATAAACACTTCAACCTTTTTTCTGAATTTGTGTGTGTCTCTAGGTCATTGTCGCTGTCCCTCAGGTTGTGTTGCATGTTGATATATATTGGGCAGCAAGATCTGCCCTGTCTCCTTCTCCTAGGAGTATTTTTAATTTTGAGAGGTCATTTAGCTCTTTGAAATATGAGATTACAGAGTTGAACTCGTTAAAGTAAATGTTTCTTATTTTATTGAATGTTTTACCCTGTCACTACCTCACCTGTGAGACTGGTCAAAGTGTGGCTGAGAGTGGGCAGTTAGTCTCAGCACCAACTGACAACTGACATGTAACCATTCTGTTGGATGTTTGTCCCAACGGGTATAGCTATGATGACTGAGTGGACCCCATACTTCACTAGCATACAGCGCAATGGGCTGGATGACACGGATATTTTAAGCCAAATTTTAATTGGAATTTGGAAATTCTAAAATTTTCTCTAATTGCATTTAGAGCTCTTCAAGCTTTTTCTTTTAGTGCAATTACCGCCATGTTGAAACTCCCTGATGCTGTTATGGTTATACCAAGGTAGGTAGGTATAACTCATACTTTTCAATGATATGATTATTTATGGTAAACTGGTATTTGTTCTCCTGACATGTGGGGTGTTTTTGAAAAATCATGGCATTAGATTTATTCATATTTACTGCCAAGGACCAGTTCTGACAGTACTTTTCCAGCTGTTGCTGTAGTCGTTGTTCAGTAGGAGACAGTAGAAAGAGGTCATCAGTGTAAGACAGAGACTTCACCTCTCTATCTAGGAGGGAGAAGCCAAAAGCAGCACATTGATCCAACTGCAGCAATTTCATTTATATACACATTAAATAAAGTCGCGCTTAAATCGCAGCCCTGACAAACACCTCTTCTCTGGGTGAAGGTTTCAGTTTGTGTGTCTCCAATTTTAACAGCACACCTAATTTCCAAATACATTGAATTAACCAGATTATACATTTTGCCCCCTAAACCACAATGTAGAAGCCTGTAATAGAGCCCTTCATGCCAAATAGAGTTGAAAGCTTTCTTGAAGTAAATAAAACAAGTGAATATCTTAACATTTTTTATTTGGTGTACATGTTTGTTAATTAAAGTGTAATGGGTATATACATGGTCAGTGGTTTGGTGTTTTCGGAGAAAGCCAATTTGATTTTTACTCAAGATGGAGTGCTCTTCAAGGAAATCTAATATACTTTTATTTAGAATACTACAGAATAGTTTACCTAGACAACTGCTGACACAGATGCCACGTAGTTACTAGGGTCTGATTTGTCCCCACTCTTATGAATGAGGGAGCACCAGATATTGAGAAAACATCCTGACTGTAATACGATATTGAACAACTTCAACACTGCATCCTGCATCTCTGGGGTGCTGAATTTGAGCATTTCGTTTTTAATGCAGTCCGGACCACAAGCTTTCCTTGGCTGGAGAGACTTTATCTGTGTGGTCAATTCTTACCAAGTAATCAAGGGGGTTTTGGTTGTCTTTTAATTGTTTCTTCTAATGTTTGGAGTTTTTCTTTTATAATACATTGATATGAATTAATTAGATTTATTGGTATGTCTAAGTACAGATTTTCAAAATGGGCTCTCCAGATGTCACCATTTTGGATGGGTAGTGCCTGTGGTTGCTTTGCGTTGAATTTGTTCCACATATCCCAGAATTGATTTTGATTAATGGCGTTTTCAATATCTTCAAGTTTCATGTGGGTATAATTTTGTTTTTTGTTCCTTTATTGTACGTTTATATTTGTTTTAAAATGTCATTGTACGTAGTGTGTAAGGCTGGGTTGTTTGGTTGGTGATGTTTTTCATTTGCTATTTTTTTCAGGTCTTTTCTGATGATCTTGCATTCTTGATCAAACCATTTTTCAGCATTTTGCTTTTTAACAGGCTTCTGTTTCTGTTTTATAAGGTTAACGTTAATAGTTGCGTCATGAAATATCGTATTGATATCATCAATGGCCTTTTTTACCATCTCTGGTAGGGACATATTGATTTTGGTTATATACTGATCACTCATCAGATCAGGTGAGTTCAAGGCCATGGTAAATTTGTCTCCCCTGTCTTGGGCCCATCTGTAAGTAGGATTTAATTTATACAGCTTACTGGGTTCCCTTTTTCTCTCATTAGACATGAGAGTTTAAAGAACACATTTATTTGGTTGTGGTCTGAAAGGGGGGAATGCTGTGTGACAGTGATACACTGATAGTGGAGGGGTCTGTGTCAGTGATTGCATAGTCTACTACACTAGACCCAAGAGCTGAGTAGTATGTGAACCCACCGTTAACTATGGAGGAAGGTAACTTCTTCTGGTTGTGCTTCAAAGTGGTGAGGTTGTGGGCATGTGGTGAGTGGGAGGTCCAGGCTTAGCTGCTGTCTCCTCACAGCAAGGGGGAAGATCCTGAAGTGGTGATGGGGAGGAGGAGGTCTGGGATGGTCTCTAAAGCTCCTAGTTGAAGAGGGTGTGGGGGCATTGCGTCCCAGGGCCGTGTCTTTGAGGGTCTTTGCAAATATCTTCACCTGCTCTCTGTGTACATGGAGTCCATCATAGAGGTCCCAGGTGCAAATGGTTGGGTGGAGGGCCAGGTGGACGTTGGGCAAGGTGGCACATCCTCTTCTGATCTCCATATTAATGTCATAGATGACATAAGGAGGGGTGTCTGTCCTAGGCAGCAGGGTGGAGACCACAATGCGGGTGTCAGGGAACTCCCTACTGGCCTGCTCTGCCATCTTCCTCACTGACTCAGTAGTGTCTTTACGACGGCTGTGTAGGTCATTTGTTCCTGTGTGGATCTCCTGTGGAGGGTCTCCCTTTTCAAAAGCTTCATTACCTTGCCTGTGGTGCTGCAGCATCTAGATAGCACTTTCTTACCAGGAAAAAGCTTGTTTGTGTCCAGGAATTTCCCATTAGTCAGCCAGCTGGACCACTTGTGGGGCTTCCTCTTCAGGCTGTGTGAAGGGAAGCTGGGATAGGCAGAGCTGGCTGTTGGCAGCTTACTATTCGTAACATTGTTGGAGTTTAATTTTCTCCCCCCCAAAAATTGGAGCCTAATAGTAGCATTTGTGCAGCAGTTGAATGTCCCAATGAGACACTGATGTCTTAACCTTGTCCTCCGTGGCTCTGGCTTTCCCTATTTCTATAGCTCCCGAAGAAACAGGAGAAGCGTCTGGAGACAAGCCTATGCCAGATGTGGAAGGAGAGACAGGGGCAAACAGAGAGGGAGAGGAGGAAGAAGACACAGACAGCATGGATGGCAGCGGTCTTTACTCCCTGACTGAGGATGGTGAAAGAGAGAGTGAGGGAGGCAGACGAGAGAGAGCGAAGGAAAAAGATGGCGGGAAAAGGGCAGCTAGAAAGAGGAATAGACCTGGTGGCGGCACCAATCACTCCACCAGCTCAGATGAAGATGACGATGAGGACGAAGAAGAAGAACAGAAAGATGATGACGAAGACGATGATGAGGCTATGGAGGCGTGGCTGGGAGCAGAGCTCTGTGACCTACGTGGCCCTGTATGGCGGGCGGTGCCCTCACTGCGCTCCAGGGAGATCGGCAGGGACTCACGCCAGTTTGTGAGGCGCGTGTGTGGGGCCCGTGGTCTCGTGCAGAGGCTGGAGCTCCAGGGCCGACTGGAGAGGCACACGGGCTGCGTCAACACGTTGCACTTCAACCCCTCGGGCACACGCCTGGCTTCAGGCAGCGATGACCTGCGAGTGGTGATCTGGGACTGGGCTGTCCGCCGTGCTGAGCTGGAGTTTGACAGCGGCCACAAGAGCAATGTCTTTCAGGTAAAGGAAAAGCAAAGAAGCAGATTGGAAAAACTAGAGATGATTAATAGTAAGTGGATTTTAACCATTAACCAACATTTTGACTCAATGATGATAGAGATTGTTTCCTATTAATAAATAGTGACTGAGAGTGACTAATCAAAGTGTATTGTGGTCAGAAACTTAAAATGACTCTTTTCCCTGCCCTTAATCTACACAGGCGAAGTTCCTGCCTCACAGTGGAGACTCCACCTTGGCCATGTGTGCTCGAGATGGTCAGATCAGAGTGGCTGAGCTCTCTGCCACGCAGCGCTGCAAGAACACCAAGCGGGTAGCACAGCATAAAGGGGCAGCACATAAGGTGAGTGTTTGTACTATATGTGTGAATGTAAAGTGTTACGGTGTTTGTGCCATAAATTGCAGCTGTGGTAAATATATTAATGACTGATAGACTGATGATTAAGAAGTCTCCCGTCTGTGTGTTTTTTCTACCTATTTTTGTTCCAGCTGGCCCTTGAGCCAGATTCCCCCTGCTCCTTTCTCTCTGCTGGAGAGGATGCTGTGGTGTTTGGTATTGACCTGCGTCTAGACCGTCCCGCCAAGTGAGTGATGCCATTATTAAAGTTTACCAAGGTTAAATTTAGTCACCTCAGAATTAGATTTTATGTAGAATTTCTAAACTGACTGGCTTGTGTAATAGGTGGGCAAAATAGTTTGTAGTTTTGTTACGCAAATATCCTGTCTTTCAGTCAGTGTTGGTGAACATCCACTTTTAAACGCATTCCTCTTTGCCATATGTCATCATGATTTTTAAAACTTTTCCCCTTAGCAGAGCTAATGCTTGTTTTTCCTTTTTGTCTCCTTACATTTGTGTGGCAGTAAACTGGTGGTTGTAAAGGAGGGTGATAAAAAAGTAGGCCTGTACACCATCTTTGTCAACCCAGCAAAGACACACCACTTTGCTGTGGGCGGAAGAGATCAGTATGTGAGGTATGAACCAGGTTGTAGATCTAGTGCAGATTATTGCACTAATAATGCAAATGGGATGCAATGGAAATATTGCATTTAAAATTATTTTTTTCTTCTCTCACTTTCTCTTCTCCGCACCCTCTTTAGGATCTATGACCAGAGGAAGATTAATGAGAATGACAACAATGGGGTACTGAAAAAGTTTTGTCCTTCACACCTGGTATCCAGTGAGTCCAAAACCAACATAACCTGCCTCGTGTATAGTCACGATGGCACAGGTAAATGCACAATGAAAACATTTTTAGTAAAATGTAGTGTTTAAAGTACTAAAAAAACCCAGTTATCTTACATTTCCCTATCATAAGCACAGCAAAAATAAAGACATGGAACGGCTTGCATACAGTATGTATGGAAATAATTTAATATGCCTATGCCATGATTTAATTTATTTGCAATCTCTATAATCCTGTTTCACATTTAAATTGGAAATCAATTTGATTATCCTTACCTAATGTCTCATTCTGTTATGAACATGTTTTAGAAATATTGAAAATACTGAGACCTACACTTGATGCTTGCTTGATTCATTGTCTTAAAATGCCAAAACGTCTGCCCTTCTTAGCTTTCCTGATGCAACCACAATGCAATATCAGCATGTCTATTCTCACTGAATAAAAAGCATTAGTGTGCTCTCATCTTTGCAGAACACCAGTAAGGTCCGATTTAGCGCCAGTTACAGGAATTTCCAATGAATATCTTTTTTTGAAATCAACAACTTAGCTGAGCGTCTCTGAATCATCTCTGTATGAGAAAACGTCCAGACCAGATTCTGCCTATATGGCATTAAAGTTAATTAAACAAATGACCCTTTTTGTCTGTGCAGAGCTCCTGGCCAGTTACAATGATGAGGACATCTACCTGTTTGACTCCAACCACAGTGATGGGGCTGACTATCGCAGGAGATACAAGGGACACCGCAATAATGCTACAGGTGTTAAATTCAGTTCCCAATAACAGCAATAATTTATTACAGTAATAAAGTAGTGCTCTTTGCATATACCCACAGTTTTAAAAATCCAACTTATCAGCTATAGCCCAAGCATTTGGCTGACGATTGATCAGTCTTCTTGCTGTTAGAATTTGGCCAACACAAACTCTTGTGTATTTATGGGGGCATTTTTCCTGAGCGTATACTGCAGGACTGTAAGGAGTTTCTGGTTAGCACACAGATTGACATCATCATCTTCCTTCTCACAGTGAAGGGGGTGAACTTCTATGGGCCATCCAGTGAGTTTGTGGTCAGTGGCAGTGACTGCGGACACATCTACCTGTGGGACAAGTACTCTGCTCGCATCGTCCAGTTCATGGAGGGAGACAGAGGAGGGGTGGTGAGTCAGAGAGAGAGAGAGAAAAATATACATTTAATTTAATAAAAATGCACTTGGTCTATGTACTGGTTTTTCTAAATGTCTGTTGTATATTTTCTTAACAATGAACAGTAGAGTTGACTTTTTGCTGCTAAGACATCCATCCCAGCAATAGTCTCTGTAAAATCTCCCTTCATCTTCATATAATCATCTCAGTCATTTTCTCTACCCTCGACAACTACAGGTGAACTGTTTGGAGCCACATCCCCATCTGCCAGGTATGGCTACCAGTGGTCTGGATCACGACATCAAACTGTGGGCCCCCACAGCTGAAAGCCCCACAGGACTCAAGGGTCTAAAAGAGGTATTCTATTCTGCTTTTAATAGGAATGATAGCAAAAACAACAAAAAATAAGATCCAAACAAATAACATCTTCTTATGTAATGACTGGCTATGTTTAATATATTATGGTGATTATAGTGAGACCGATCAAGTGCCTCTCTTTAAGTAAAAACTGTTATGAGAAGTCCTAGAAAAGTAATGGAATTTGTATCAGGGACATAATTGCTGTGCGTGCATGGTCATGTTCCCCACATTCACACCTGTAATAAACGATTTGTTGTGTTTGTCAAGGTGATGAAGAAAAACAAGCGGGAGCGCGATGAGGACAGCGTACGCCATGGTGACCAGTATGACACCCAGCTGCTGTGGTTCCTGATGAGACACATGAGGAACAGACGGCCCGCAAGGGTGAGCTCTCAAATGCTGCAACAAACCTAGGAAACTGTTGGGGTTTTTTTTGTTTTGTTTTTTTTATCTGTTTCTTGTGAGTCCCTCACTACATTTGTAGAAATCTAGTACTAAATTGCTGGAGTGTCCCTTAAATAGTATGATTAATGCAGTATGTTACTGATTATGACTACTAGTAGTGCTGTTCTGATTGACAGGATGCTGTACCGTGCAAAGTGTAACAATGCACCAGTGTGGATTTACTGGTAATTCTGCACTGAAAATGTACAGTACAATTTCTAACATTAAGGACCAGGTTGGCAAGATGTTTGCATACTATTTCAGCCCAAAATACTGTCATTCTTACTTCTCTCTGTTCCCCTCTTATTTGTCTTGGTACAGGCCCGCCGTGAGGGTGCAGACGCAGACACAGATGAGTCCTGGAGCTCTCCAGATTCCTCTGATGAAGAGGAAGGAGGTCCAGACCACGTCCAGTGCATGTCCTCCTGAACCACACATACATATTTAGACACATGCACATATACATACATACATACATACATACATACTTTATTGCCCTTGAATTGATGCACATAGGCAAGCACTATTGACACACTGGCACACTCAAACACTGATGAGCCACAGACTTGGGTTGTTGTTTTTGTTTTTGTTTTTTTTGTTTTTTTTTTCACACATACAAACTCAGACAGATAAACACACACACATTTACTTAAACATAGTGTTGAAGCAGAGTGACAGAAATGGAAATGCTTAACGCCTGGTTTCCCAGCAGTTGTGAGTGTGCAAATGGCGACTACAGACTGCATACACTCTTCCACAATCCTGATTTTTGAGAATTGTACAAAGAGGTTTATTGAGAACTTACATCCATATAAACCACTTGGAGGCCCCTGCTTGTCCATACATTATCTATATGCTCTGCCTAGCCCCAGAACAATGTACTGTGCGTGTATGGCAACAAGCACCTCCTCTTTAGGCACCCTGTAGGAAGCTCTACATCACCAGCACACAATCCCCCCTCTCTTAGTAACACACCTCTTGCTCTTGAGCTTTCTGTGCTGATGAAGAGGTGCTCAGCAGGGAGGAAGGGGGTAGAATCGTACCCTCAAACCATCCCCTAAATGTGACTTCCTTTTAAGATTTGAACTTATAGAGGGAAACCCCAGTGCCCCTCACTGCCTCGCCCCAGTCTCATACTGATTTCTGGCCCTGAGCTTGTGCAGCTAGTTGCATTTATCACATGTTTTTTCTCTGAGGACTACTAAATCTCTACATGCTGCCCTCACCTACTCCCTCCCCTCCTCTTTCTCACCGTCCCCCTCACTACTGAGTGCACTTTGAATCAGGGATGCTTTAGTTTGAGACACAGACAAAACGTGCACTGAGTGTGTGATTTGGGAGGAAGAGCTGTTGTCTTGTATCTCTCATTGGAAAACCCACAGTGAAGTTTAGTGTATTTCTTTAGATTTTTTGAGTGGGGGGGATATTTTGCACTTGAGCGTTTTTTGACAAAGGAAGAGGTTTCTTTTGCTTCCACCAGCCTTTCCTCCTCCTCCTCCCTCCCTCACTCACTCTCCATCCTTACACTCGTCTTTGACAGGAAATCTTCAGTTCACCTCTCTCAGTGAACATGAAAGTACAGAGGTAGATGGTGTTCAGCATGTGCATAGGATATAAGGACTGATGTTGGGCTGTTGGGGAACTGTAATTTTAAAAATCCAGAACCGACCTGGATCAAATCTCAATTTGAAGTCTGCCTATGTGCCAATTAAGATTGGAGTAAAACAAATAAAATAATAAAGGACTCCACTTGTCCACGTTGGTTCTTTAAAATACTTCTGTGAGGCTAACAGTCTCAAATCAATTGCTGAGTAACATTTTTCAGACAGACATTTGAACCAGGTCGTGTGTTTGCAGCCAGCATACCACTTGTGAGGAAACTTCTGTCTGTCCTGTATTGACATTGGCTCAAAGAGGAAGGAGGGGGGGGGTCAATATGCTTGCCAGTCATTTGTTGTGTGAGAGCGATAAAGTCCAGCTTTTCTCATTTTCTATGAGAACTCTAGTTAGTTGAATTTATATGTACATATATAAATATATATTAAAACTGTAAAAAAAAAAAAATCAACTTTAGCAAATGCTGTTTGACTTCAAAAAAAGAAAAAAGTCAAAACATTTGATTGGTATTGATGCAGAGGTTTATATTCTATATGAGGACAAAGTACTTTTAAAATCCAGAGAAAAAAAGTTGACTTGAGGCACCATTTTTGTTGTTTTTCCTTTTATAAATGACATGTCTCTGTTATGAACAGAACTGCTGTCATTTCAAGTATTAAAGTTTTGATTCTCTTTCTTGTTCAAGGAAAAACAACAAACAGTATTTCCTTTCTAGATCTTAATCCATCATTTGAGACAGTTATATCCAGATTTTCCCACTGGCTATTTTTGGCATCTTGTATACATAATAAGGCTTTTGATGAACAATTTTTTTTCCCACCACTGCCTAATATTGTGTTCTACCAGTTCAGTTGGAAATATGTACGATTCGTGCAATAAACAAAAAGACAGTGCTCTTGATATTGTTGTCGTATTATGGTCTCGTGTGTTGTATTGTTGTAATTCATTTATTGATTGACATAAGAGGTCCTATTCTTTATCTGTGGAGACTTTTGCTTATGTCACCAGTTTTGCAGGTTGCTATCTTTAGATTAATGCAAGTGATAGATGTTCTGTGCCAATATATGTACATTTTTCAAAGAGGCACTCCGCGATTTCTTTGTTGGGGGACTTACAAAAGAAAGATTTAAAAAAGAATTGTCAACATCCATGCAGCAGTCTCAAGATGCCTTGACTTTGAATCTCAAGTTTCGGTCAAGCCCCAAAAACACTTCCACATTTTCCATAATGCAACTCAATAGCGTCTTTTGTGAGACCATCCCAGTGTAGTAAATGTTTACGTCTTTCAAACTCCACTTCTCAAGTTTGTACTACAGGCTTTTTATTTTTTTAAAATATAGTCTCCATGCTCCACCAGAGCCACACAAAACATTATACACCTGTTACATTATACTATAACTTTATACAATTGAATAGTACACTCTTAAAATTTTACTTAAGGAAAGCGGTGGCGTGCCCATTTTTATGCCAAATGATGACAAGTGCTCTAAATGTTACTCTTAAAAGAGAAGGAGCACATGAAGCAACCTTTAGAACATCATGCTGAAGCCAAATGTGGCAGTAGTAACTCCATTAACCAGCAGTGACAAAAATTGAAAAGTTGAAAAATTCTATTACCTGCCATTGTCAGTCTATATCAAATGTGTATATTTACTAATTAAGATCCAGTGTTTGATAAAGGACCAACATAGTCCTGATTTACAAGTTTAACTAATCCCAAAGCTTTACAACTACAGTATTTCCCCAATTTTAACATCTCAGGATTACCATTAGGACTTTTTACATTTTTTTTTAGATTTTATTAATAACAGTGGATTGTAGTGATATCTCCTGAATAACATCTTAAAATGGACTAGACTAATGGTTATTTAAGTATTTGGTTGGTTTGGATGTTATTTCAAGCATATAAAACAGATATTTTGTATGGCAGGCCTTTTAAAAGACATTCTGATATGTCACAGTGGGAAAAGCACAGGTGTAAATAATTTATTTAGGTGCTTCAGTTTCAGAGTCCTGGTACTGTGCATGTCGGCTCACTGTCACACCTGAATAAAACGGAGTCATTGTTAAAGCGATTAGTAGCACTTGTGCTGCTCCTACAATGAAAGTCATAATGTCTGTTATGGAAAAGGCCTATTGTATTAATGGATGTTTCAAACACTTCCTTTTTCCTCCTCGCCGTTTCCAGTGTGCAAACTGAGCAAGGTCATCTGTCTGACACGTCTGCTGTCCAATTGATTATTTGGGTTTTTTGGGAGGTGCCAGTTTGAGGATTCAGTACCCAGATAAACATTTTAAAAGCATTTTTAAAATCAGCTTCCATTATCCCTCTACTGCATCTTGTTAAGCACATCAGGTACTATTAGATAACTTGGAATTGATAATAGCTGCCTTTTGTTCAGTCAATGCCCTCCACTTTCCACAAAACCTGACATGATCTTTACATAATGTTTTTATTCAACAGGTCTTTGAATGGGAATTGAAACTCAATACATATTGGCAGTGACAAAACATATTTACCTACACTTGTAACCAGTCACACCGTATATCCATCCTTACTTAATATGACAAATGACAAACAAAAAATAGTCAACATATACAAACAGAGGAGTCTGATCTGTAAATCTGACTATGGTGTATTTTCTAGTTAAGAGAACTTGAACTGATGTGCACAGCTGTAAACTTGTTCTCCAGGCTGGTGTCTAGAACAAAACCAGATCTACGAAAATACATATCAGAACACATTCTCTGACACCTGTGAAACTGAAGAGATCTCATAACAAAAAAAACAAAAACAAAAAAACCACAGCCTCTTGCTCACCACATATCGTGCCATCTCTCTCACTCATCACACCTCATCCTAATTAACAAAAGTCAAATATGATTACTTGATATGATTTTCTTGTAATACAAATTAAACAATCATCTTTTTGGAATGAGCTGTTTATCTATACAGTAAGCTAGTTTAAATCTCCAGTCCAAACACAGGCGGTAAGTCTTCCAACCCGTTTCAGTTTATCGGTTGGGCTTCCTGCCGTCGCCTCATACATGAAGGAGATGTGATCTAGCCTATCAAATACAATCCGTCATGACATAAATATTAAAAGAGGCACTATCATGGGCTTTCACTTGTTGCCTCACTTATACTAATGTGAACATACACACAAATCACGCTGATAAGAAACTGAAGGCACAAGAGCCAAGTGTGCTATTCCTTGTACTCCAGAAACTGCTGCAATCTTTTCCGATGCTCTGCAGACATCTGAACAGCACTGAGGATTTGAAAAACATAAAATAAAAATTTTTCATACATTATTTTTTTAATCATTTGAAGAAATTCCATTTTAATGACAGGCCTTACTTTAAGTGATCTCCAAAAGTAGTTGTTATCCTGTAGATGGCAGTCTTGAGAGTGGCCCTGAGAGCAAAGCGCAGTGTTTTGTGAGTGGAGTCTCCCATGCTGCTGGTCGACCTGACGGGCTTACTGGAGGCATGAGGCAGCTTGAAGTGGCGATCTACTGCCTGAAGACAAGGAGGACAAGACACCTGCTGTCAGTGGGCACACAATGCAAGGCAACACAGTCATTTTGTTTTACCTACATCCACACTGCAGTGTGTGTAATGAAGTCTTGGTTGTTGTTGTAAAGGTAGTCTTTTCCATGCAAAAACCCTTGGGAATTCAAATTCCATCTTCTAACTTGCATCTACAGAGTCAATGTCAATAAAGTTACTTTTCAACAATAACTGACTGCCGCAGATACAGAGAAACTCTTGTCTGACTGACCCACCAGACTTTGCCTCCGAGCAAAACACTGGAATTTCATTTGTTGATCAATACGAGAAATTGCATTTGATAAACTCTACAACGATGGACTTGCTACATGGCTACTCACAATATACAGATTAATACCATGTAGATAAAAAGGAAAGTACACTGGTTTGTTTGTTTTCAAGGCACAAAGGTCAGTGCAAGGTTTGTACTTAGAGAGGCATGCAAAGCCAGTTCACACACACTATATTGTACACAGTACAATACAGCGGGGCTGTGAAATCTGATAGCAGTCAGTTTTTTAAACATTGTTGCTGCGCCAATGTGTGCTCTCAGGGTAGCTGCAGTAAACCATGACAGCTTACCTCTTGTAAGACCAGCATGCAACTGAGAATGCTGGGTAATGTAGTCTGGACAACCCCAAACTGGTCTTCTGAATAGGAGGCTTGAACAAGGTAAGACAGTCCTGGATGAGGATAATAGAGGACAAAGTAATGTACATGTATCAACGGGTCACATCCATAAATGAAAATAAAGTCCACCCTCTCTTCCTACCTTCTAAAGCCCAGATGTGAGCCTGGCTGTCTGCAAACAGAGCTTGACTGGAGGCTTCTGGAAGCTGTAAGAGACCATGATAAACTTACCAGTACTCTCACACTTTTAATATGATCACAAGGACATGATTTCTCAACATTTGATTAGTACAAATAACAATGGTTTTATAATTGTCACGTGACTTGCAAGACACGTTTTACACTATTCCTTAATTCAATCTTTGAAATTAATTAGAAAGGCTCACTGTAACAGCTAGATGGATGGAAAAGAGCTACATTAGTAATGTCTGCACAATTAAGCCCAAAAACCAGGAGTTAAATTAGTGATGCCTGCAGGGTGAGGCTGTTAGATTTGGTAAAACCAAATGAAAATCTACTGTCAGATGAGAGAATGCAGGGAGTTAAGAAGCCTTAAGACAGCATGCACATGCCACACATCCTTACCTTGTTAAACAAATACATTATCAGCACCCGCTTTGCCAAGAAATTTTTAACCTGAATGGGACAATTAAGTGTAAAGTTGTTTTGCTTTCAAAACTACACAAGAAAATGTAACACAAATGAAGAAATATTGGCTTTTCACACTTAACCCTTGGCTAAGACCACCCCAACTGCTTCAAATCTGGGATGTCCCCACCCTTAAGATGGATGTACACTCCATAAGAACAAAGATGGATGACGTGACCTTTACTTTATAAAGCAGAAGCAATCATCAGTAAAAGAGATGAGTAACCAAGCTATAGATAAGCCAATTTTCCTAGCCATTGTTAATAATATCTCTGAAGCACACCTCTCTGGTGCCAGCACAGAAGTGATTGAGCTGTGAATGAGGAAACGTAGAGAAAAGAATTTGCAGCGCAAATGGAGCTCTGTCCATTTTCACACCTGTGCACATCCTGGCTAATCACTGGGTAAAATAGAGATGACTGTCAGATTGTTGGTTTTGGAAAAAAAATTAAAAATTAAACTTGACAGACCTCTCTCTATGACTACTATTGTTAGCCCAAGGTTAATAAAGTATGAAAAGCCCTTTGTCAATGCTCTATATACATACTAACATCTATATTGTAAGTCTGTATTGTAACAACAAAACTTAAGTACCTGTTCTTTTCTGTTCTGGAGGAACTGAGCCAGGAGACTTGGTTTGGACGGTTCCTGTTTGGGACTGGGAAGTGAGGAAGGGGATGGCTGGGGACTGCCATTGACCTGTGAATCTGCACCGACACAGATGCTAAATCACAAATGGGAACCAGCAAGAAAGCTGGTTTAGTAGATATCTATCATTCTATTACTATGTAATGATACCCTGACCCACTGACAAATTGGCATGCCAGAAGTTCCGAAACCTCTGGCAATAGTTGAAATCAGCTGATTCCTGTAGTCATTTAAAAAGGTGTAAAATGAAAAAAATAAATTATATATATATAAAAAAATTACACCTCCAAAATGACTAAACGTATTAACATCAGTTTCGGAGCTATAACGAACAGATTAAAAAAAAAAAAAAAGTGAATCTGTCACTTACAGGCTACAACAACAATGTTGACTATTACCTTGTATACATACAGTATTTAACCATTTTTGGTGTGAAACCTTAAAGAGTCCGTATGATCTTAGTGACCTAGTGTCTTCCACTAGCTTCCTCTCACCTGTGGAGGTGGACCAGAGTTTTGGGGCTCTCCTCATGATGTGTGGGCTCTGCACTGTGCCGAACCATGGCGAGCATTGTTCCACAGGAGCAGTAAGACGCCGCAGGGCAGGAGAAGCTAAAGGGCTGTCCAGGTCAGGAGTGAATGGCGCCGTCAGAGGGCTCTGTGGGCCGCCAACAATGGAGCGAGCGAAGACCGAAGCCGGAGTTTTCATCAGTAAAGTGGGCCTCGGGCTCATCATATCTTCTGTACCTGAGGTTACTTTTAAGAAAACAAAGTGGGACAGAAAGGATAAAGGGGACTGGTCATAAACAATTAAGTTTATTTTTTTATAGCAACATACCTGATGTCTCAGATGAAGTCTTCCTTTCACTCCCAGTAGACAGTGATTTGGCCCTGCCATTGGTTGCTATAGTGTCGTGATAGGCTACGAGTCTCTGGGTCAGATCAGCCAGCAGAGACAGACACTCCTTACTGATGGCATTCCAGTTATGAGGATGGCCACCTGGGAAAGACAAGACATACATTTTGCTTTTGTTATAAGCTACTTAGAAATACAATCTGAATATTAGAAATGTGTCAAGATTTATTTTACACAAGCAAAATCATCTAAAAATGTCTATGTGTAGACAACATAACAGACCTGGCTGACTCAGACTGAAGACCTCACAGCGTCGTGATGGGGCGTGTTGAGACAGCAGAGCCAAGTCCTGCAGAGCTAGAAACTACAATTTGGGAAAAGAAATTTGACAAATTTCATGATCAGTAAGCAGGAAACTTGAACTTGAATGAATCTAATTATGTGTTTTATCTACCTTCAATATCATTGGCTGCTTGTTGGTAATAACTTTAGGAAGACTCTGGTGGGCATCCTCAGTAAAAGATGGCTGCACAGGAAAACTGTACACCTGCAGATAACAGGAAATATATTAGATAACATATTGCCTTAAAGTCGAGCTCCTGAAGTGTAATTTTAATTGACCACTTGAGATGAATTCTGGGATGTTCACCATTAATATTATAATCCTATTAAGTTAGCTTCAGATACTTGAACATCTAAAGCAATGACAACATTGCCCCCTAGTGTCTCTAAATAATTAACAGGCAAACAGAATTTGTCTTGGCAACACAACCCTCTACTTTTAAGCCAATTACAGCCATAAATTGGCAATCAAATTTGATTATCAGAACTGGGCAGAGTCCATGCAATTCTATGGTGGTCACCACGGTCAACTGGCACGTTGATCTTTAGTTAAGTGGTATTCTTTAGCATAACCTTTGGTTTTGCAATATTAGGGATTGTATAAATGTAGTCTTTTATTGTTACACATACCTCTGTGACAAAGATCCTAAAGAGCAGCTGTGTGATATGCCATGTGAAGAGGAGGAAGCTGGCACTGATCCACAGGTGGTAGAGCAGGGAGAGGTCCAGCAGTCCAGCTATGCTGTCAAGAGGGTGGACAGAGCTGGAGGTGGAGATTGCACACAAATACATTAATGAAGTGCTTTACATCAGTCCAGGGAGCAGTGGCCCTGTGTGGCAGGGCCAAAAAACAACACAAGTATGTTTGTTTAATCATATATAAACACAGAATCCATACTGACCTGTTCAAATGAAGATACAGTGTTTTACAAATCCATGCTCTTGGAATGTATCCTGTTAACATAAAATTGAAATATTTTGTCTATCACTTCCAATGCGGAAGGACAAGAGCAAAAAAAAAAAAAAACAGAGCTCAAGTACAATAAATAAAAGTATTTCTATAAAAAGTGACTTTTAGGAGCCTATTTGGGAGAAGATCATGAAAGTTTAAACTCCTCGAGCAGTTTGTATCAAGGTATGGGAGTTCTGTGTTACTGAAGTTTCATTTGTAAACAGAGATCACTTACCCAAAAAGAAATACACAACAATGTAGTTCCTGACAGAGTAAAGTGCTTGAGTGGCACTGCACTTCACCACCAAAGGCAGGGATCCCTTAAAGCGAAGGTATTTGTATTGCTGGGGGAAAATAACAATGGGTGAACATCCACGCTAACCATAACCATAAACTGCTATTTTAAGTATAGTGCCAGTTATTTTGTTTTCATAAAGTTTGGGTCAGCCTGTGTAGTTGGGGATATCAAGGCTTAAGAAACCTGAATGTATTCATGTTGATTGGCAGAAGTGTAAACCAGGTTTAAAACAAAGAGTTGAAAATGTGAATGGAGGCTAACTTGAAATGACTAGAAATATTTTGAATATTTAAGAACTATTTTGCCTGAATGGCTTAGTCTTAAATGCAGTCTTTGTATCGTCATTAGTCAGATAAAGGAGACTCATGTCACATACCTGAACAGTGTGGAAAGAGACATAGTTCATGTTATGGATCACACCCAGCAGACTGTGAGAGAATCCAACAAAGGCTCCAGCCAGCAGAAGGATGAGGTGATACTCATTCAGACACATCTGAGGGGAACTGTCAGTGCTGAAAACACATTGAGGCAATTAGACTATGGGTGCTATATGGATGTAAAGCTCAACATGATAAGTTTTACGTGATAGCCGCCTACCCATCAATCTGTGTGCAAGGGTAGCCGATTGTCTCATATCTGCCCCCGATGGTGACGGCACAACACCAAGCCACGATTATTCCCATGATACAGTGGGCCAGGGAATGGACAAACTGACGAGGATGGAGCAGCTGACCAAACAGGGCAATTTTCGAGCATGCAATAGTTGGGATGACTGAAGAGAAAAAGAAAAAATAGAGGTACAACCAAAGACTAACATATGTGCTAGCTGTCAAATTTCGCATATTTTGCTAACTAGACACTGTTCCCAACACTGCATAATATGAATGTGCAGATATATTAGTTAGACTCAAAAGTGACAAGGAGTGCAACTTTAGCAATGTATGTGTCATAATGATTTTGGCTATGATTATACTGTGTGTAAAGCAGTGCCGAAATGATTAATTAAGAAGAAAATTAAATCTATGCCAATTAGGTAATCAGTTATTTTAGTAATTTATCAAGATAAAATACCAAGATTTACCACATTAATGAATAAACTGACAACAGTGAAATGATACACCAAATGTATTAGTCCTATGTAAAATTTATCATATGCAGATACTTCATTTCCTGTTAGCTGTTACTTTCGATTAATTCACCTGAGATATTAGTTTGATTTGTCTTGTGTACATAAACCCTGAACTGATGAGCTGATGCAATGCTCTGCTAAACTGAAAGCTTACTAAACCAGTAACTGGAAGACCCTGTCAAATCACAAGACAAAGTCAGATGTGAGCAAACAACAACAACAACAACAACCACCACCTCTAGGAAATATTCAATCTACTTTTTGCAGTGTCCTGCCACTCACCTGTATAATACTCCAGATTCAGGAACCCAACCATGAGGATCACTCCACACAGCAGGATTAAAGAGAAGATGGCACTTGCACTTGTTAATAGGGACAGGCATTCTGCATGTAAAAAGCAGTCCACAGTAAGCTTCACGCAACTTCATATAGCTATGAATCAAATCTCACAATGAACGTTGTGACTGACCTGATATCGTCTGGATGGGGTGGAGGAGACTGAACCTGCTGAGGATTACAAAAACTGCTGTGATGGGTGGCAACAACAGGACAGCCCAAGCAATACTGGCCACAGCTCTCCAGCAAATCACCTGAACAGAGCAGTCAATCATTACTATATACACATAACAAATACCCAATCATTAACTCTACTCTACATTAAGACTACGACATTTAAATCGGAGTATTCTGCTTAGCTGTCAATATGTTATTTAAAAAACAGTAGAAAAGGTATATTAGGCGATTCCAGAAGGCCTTACTGGGGTTTATGCAAACCTATGATCTCTTTTCTCTTAAAAAACCCTGTTGCAACATTGCCTACTCCCAAGAAGTTTGATGCAAACCTGAATGATAGGAAATGTCTTAACAGACTCATCTGTAAGGCGTTTGAACAAGTCATACTTGGTCATTTTCACCCCTCCGCTTTCTATGGTGTCAATGTATCGATGAGAAGAAAAAAATATTTTGAGTTAAAATACTCTGCTGCTGAAAAGGTATTTTCTGACATTCTGGCTAAACGATTATCTGGCTTATCAAGAAAATAATTTGCAGATTAATTCATAATGAAAACAATTGCTATTTGCAGCCCCGGATCCTTGTGTTTTCTGTTATTCTGCGGTAGAAACTACCGCATCCAGATCTGGGTGTCCTTTAAAGTTGAAAATGCACTTGAACATCTTGACAGTCTTTTTCAAAGAATAAATGCATATTCACTTGCTGGATCGTATCAATTTGATCATTGTGCTGGGTATATCATATTTACGTATGCAAATGGACTAACAGTTTCTGCTCGAATTGGTTTATGTCTTTCAACATAAATCTCAAAATTATATATCAGATTAATCGAAAAACTCAGCAACTGTATAATGATGTGTCATGTTATATTTTGATATAGTATCTCTCGTGTAACGTTAACTTGTATAGGGCTTAATATCTTTTTAAAACAGCTATTTTGCTCTTGATAACTTTAACCCTATTTATTTTTTACTTGCTCTGGTTCTTTTTTTTATAGTATATGCTATAGAAATGTGCCAAATTTCTTTGCCTTAATTGTACTTTCCTTTCTGTTCTGTAACTTGTTTTATGTATTTTGTGTCATTTAACGCAATGAGCTGAAACAAAAAAGCTAGCATAAACAAGACATGCTGCTTGAAGTTAGCACGCTAGCACGGCGATACATTTTCTCGTTTATGAATGAAGAATTAAGTTTAAAGACTCACCTTGCGGACAAACCAACAACTTTGCTGTATAGAAAACATGTTGTTTGGGTAGATGGAGAGCCACACGGCGATAATACTCTCTTCGGCTCTCCGGCTGTCAAACTATTTTCCACTCAGTTTCCCATATCGCGCCACATGTATTCAAAGGACCTCTGAAGGACCCCGATTAAAAGTTGTCCATATTCGTGCCTGCTGCCAGTATCACAGCCACACGAATTTAGTTTGACGAGCTTGTTCAACAAAAAAATATATGTATAAATTCGGACTGTCCGGCCAATGCAAGCTTGGTTGAACGGAATAAACAAACAATAGCGTTTAAAAGTTGCTTCGGTTAAATGTTGACTTCAGATGTATAAAGTTAGGTTACCGTTGAATGATACAAATACGGAAATAACTACATTGTCACAGAATTCAATTACACAAGGCACCAAGACAAGCTATAAATCAGATTTTCATCGTTTAAATTGTATCTCCTTTTACTCATTTGTTTATTTACATATATATTAAACATTACTCTAATAATTATTTGCTATATCTCTGCTTTACTTTCTCAATGCAGAGTTTTAGTGGCTGTCAGTCAAAAGGTCAAGTCAATTTTGAATTCCTTTCGTTTCATCCTGCATGAACGCTTTCTTATCATGATGATAACCACTTCCATAATTTGGAAAACTGTGTTTATTCAAAACAGTCTTTTTGTCATGGTCCCGAGAGAATGGCTTGGTCTCAAAAGCATTGACTGGGAGCTTTTGGGATGAATTGATGGACATCTCAGTTTGAACTGCTTTATGGACAAATGGTCTTTGTCCAGGTTTCGGGGTAATTGCAGGGAGGGCGAGCTGCTCCCTCTGGGACTTCTTGTCTTCCCACAACTTCAGCAGACGCCGCTGATTATTTGTCATATCCTTGAGATTTTGCTGCAATGATTGCACTTGATCCTCTAAAAGTGTTTTAGACGTGACTGTATTTGCCAACTCTGATGTCAAATCATCAATGGTCAGACTCAGTTTCCCAGCCTTCTCCACCAGGGAACTGCACTCACGCTCTTTTTCATGCAAGTCACTGATTATATCCTTTGTGGTCTTTCCATTGAACTTAGGGTTGCACTCAAGTCCAATCTCAGTACGAAGAGCCTTCACT
Source organism: Siniperca chuatsi (assembly GCF_020085105.1). Lineage (NCBI taxonomy): Eukaryota > Metazoa > Chordata > Actinopteri > Centrarchiformes > Sinipercidae > Siniperca > Siniperca chuatsi. Next base: position 8,897,520 of record NC_058054.1, read on the forward strand.
TGTTTCCTGAACTCCTTGTTGTCCATAGTCAAGGTCTTCAGTTTCTGTTTCAGAGCTTCAGTTGAACGTATCCTTGACTCATACTGTTTAAGTTTCTCTCTGAGAACACTTTCTCTGTGCATGGCATCATCTCTTTCCTTTCTGCATTTCTCCAAAAGTTTCAATGTCTCAAATTTGGACACTTTTTCACCTTTCCCATTTGAGGTAGCCATCCTGTGGTAAGTTTTCAAAATTACAATATAAAAAAAAATAATATTTAGAAAGGAATTTTCTTCTTTTTTTTTTTAAAGTTAATACTCACAAGCTATTCAAATAGGCCTTGAGCATTGTGTTGGTAAATCCACTTCACAAATACGAGCAGCTACATGCATGACTGAGACTGAGGCAGGTGACATTCCTCTACAGGGTTATCTGTTTGACGGGCAGCTCCTGTGTAACTCAAAGCTGGGGCTAGAATGACCATTAATTAGGGCACCACCATCCCTTTGACACCGTTTCAAGTGACAATTTTTTTAAATATATTTTGTTAATTAATCTGAAAAGTGTGCCCTTGTTAATCAATGGAAATCTAAAACACAGACTTAACAGAGGTCCCCTGCATGTAAGGTGCTGCACACGCGGTGTCCCTGTAGAAACAGGCTTTACATACATAAGTAACATTTTCCACTGCATGTGATCTGTGCATCCAAACAGTGACACAGTAGATTCTATCAGTTTGCTCGACCACATGACGGTTTAGATGGATGAGTTGGAAAAACAGTAGCAGCAGCCAAATGCCCACTTTTAAAGTTAGACTCACTCTTTGAAATTTAAGTTATACCTATTAGTTACGATCTCTCCCTTAAATATTTAAAATGTCCAACTGTTGAAATGTACTGGCAGCCTTTAATGCTGTCAGGAGCTGGTAGAAAAGAGTCACGTTGCCGACACGTGTGGGGGCTGGGGTAATCTAAGGTTGTGGTACCTAAAAACTTAAGGTTTAGTGAAAGAAAAAGGTGGGCAAAAATTGTTCATTTTAAGCATTTATATGATGCAACTATCCATAGTCACTAGTCATTTTTATCCTTATTATTTGGAAACTAATATATATATATATATATATATATATATATATAGATAGATAGATAGATAGATATAGATATAGATATATATATATATATATATATATATATATATATATATATATATATATATATATATATATATATATATATATATATATATATATATATATATATATATATATATAGGAGTGTTTTAGAACTGATTTGAATTTCAGTTGGTGTTTAGCCCTAGGTTTTCCACATTTTAGATTTTGATGGAAAATATGTCGACAAAACAACTTTTATGTTATTTGAAGGAATAGTTAGACATTTTGTGAAATAGGCTTATTTGCTTTCCTGCAGTGTTAGATGAGAAGATCGATACCACTCTTGCGTCTGTCAGTTTAATGTAAGGCTACAGCTAGCAGCCAGTTAGCTTAGCTTAGCAAAGACTGGAAACAGCTAGCCTGGCTCAAACAAGATATAATGTGTTAATTAGTGAGGTTAAGAGATGCTGGTAGGTGGATTTTGTTACCTTTGAACAGAGTAAATCTAGCCGTTTGCTCGTTTCAAGTCTTTATGCTAAGCTAAGCTAACCAGCTGCTGGCCGTGGCTTCAAATTTATACTAAAGACATGAGAGTGGTATCAATCTTCTGATGTAACTCATGGCGAGGAAGTAAATAAGCATATTTCCCAACTATTTCTTTAATGTGGAAGTTGAAAAATAGACTCCAGGTAAACTGATCACTGTCATAACAACGATGATTTCATTAATAAAAAGGTGGGTCCCACAAAGACCATGTTTTATTTTTTTCCCCATGAAACACTCAGAGAACAGACACAGAAATCTCATACATTGTATCAAATGCAATGCATCACAATAAAAACTAATTAATAAAAAAAATTGTTACACAAATTGTAAATCCCTTGGACATTTAGAATGGGTCTTTGGCATTAGTTGAGGGCACTTATGGTTATTTCATTTGGAGGAAAATGCAATACACAAAGTATATACAAGCCAGTTCCCATTAACAGAATATAAAAATGCATATACAAAATGCCATTGATGCCACCAACATTACTGCACAGACTGGTTACCTAAATATTTCAACATAAGAACTATAAAGTAGATAAGATCTCTTTTAGTATGGTAGTTATATGCTGTGTGACACCATAACCCATTTATCTTTAAGGAAGTTTAGAACCCATCTCATTAGAAATAACATACTTGGTACCAGTGTTCATTTTCAGAGGTCACGCAGTTGAACCAAGCATACACACTGGGTTTTAAGGTCTTAAGCCAGAATGTCAGAGTGCAGGTGAAATCCAGACGGCCCATGACTTCATCACCACAGCAACCCGATTCTCTCCAATAAGGCAACAGGAGAACCTGCAATTTAAAAAAGAATAACATGTGCTTTGGGAAGGAGAAATCATGTAAAGGAAGTCCGGTGTCAGATGTTCTGCTCTCGCAGGTCAAAAAACACACACTCAAGCCAAAGCCACTAAAATACAGCCTACAATGCTCTACAATGAAGAGCTGCTGCTGAAGTAGGAGGTTACCATTCTTGATACAATTGAATGTAAATATAAAAATGGCCATGAGAAAGTACAAGGTGGAGGAATATGACTTATATGTATCAGGTTATTAGTATATTTGTACAATGGGACCATGGCTTAAAAAGCTTCTGTGTCACTATTGTTTACCTTCAAACAATGAAAGGCTTTCATGGCGAAGACACTGCCTTGATCACCTCTGTTGTAGCAGAATTGTCAGCTTGTAGTACTGGTTCTGGTTTGCTAAAGAAATAGGCCTGAAAAACCAAACAAATCAGGAAAAAGAGCAATTACAGTATTAAGAGAAACTACTAATCAATCAAGGACTAAAGCCGGTGTGTCTGTGAGTAAGTGTGCAGCAAATGTTCAATGTTACAGGAGAGAATACAGTATTCCTGCAATCCATTCATCTTGGTCAGCCTTCAGACATGGGCTTACTTTGTAGACTAATTACATGAATGTGACCAGACATATGATACCTCTGTGGACCTGAGAGTATTCACATTAAGAAGTGCACTAACAGCCCATTCTCACACCAATTAGCAAATGTGGTCAAAGTTTCCAATGAAGAGAGTCTCAAAGGAGGGCGTTAACTTGACACCATCAGGTATAGTCATTTCCCAGAAACACACAGGGAGAGACACGCAAAAATGTCCGTGTAGTGTAGTGTCTGTGATTGACATAGATAAGTTGGGTCAAGGCTTGGCCATGCTACTGAGATCATTGAGGACAAATAAGAGTGAGCCAATCATTGAGGTTATCTACACCAAGATGGACAGGCAGCTTGAATCAACTGGATTAGTGAGGATGTAGTTTGCCAAAGCAGGACAATGAATGTTGTATCTTATTTCCCCAAACAGATTTATTTTCCATATCTCTCAAGTTTGTAATTAAACCTAACAATAAAGTTATGTAAAAGCAGCATAATAACTATAGCGAGCAGAATTACCTTACAACCAACAGCAAGCAGAACGTTGAGCACAACAATGGATGACATGATTGTTATGATAACTTTGGGGTGGTCATCCCGGACTGCAGGCCAGAAAGTCATCACCAGAACTGAGCTGGAGAGGCACAGAGCCACCACAATGGCGCACCACCTGAACCATTCATATGGGAGAATCCCTAGGACCTTAAGTAGGAAACAACATTGTAATATCTCATTTTATGCAAGCTATTACTAGACACAATATACGCTCTAAATGTATTCATGATAAAGGGGAAAATAAGTACTCAACTGTCAAGATGTGTAATGTATAACAGACACATTACATTGTGATGAACAGTAACAATATTTAGTTTTATATGCAATCATTCATACAGTGTTCTAAAATCTATTTACATGTTATATTAAAAAATTCACCACATGCTGTATTCAAAATTTGCCATGCTGTGGTTTCTGAGCTGATGTCTCCTGTTTATGTTGTCACATCTGGTTGTCGTCATCATTTTGTAACAGTATTGTTTTTGTTTTCTGTTGCACAGTATATGCACCTGAGAAGCCACTCTAAATGGGTCAGAGTAGCTTCTCACCTAAACTGTAATTCCAAAGAGTCAAATATTATATTTCATTCAGGTGAATGTTATCAAAATGTTGAGGAGAAGGCTGGTGATATTCTATATTTTTCTTGTTGTCAATAAATCCTATGAAAAGACCAAATCAAACAATTAACTGATTTTATATATATATGTGTACACACACACACACACACACACACACACACATACATATATATCGTATCGTATGAAGTACAGCAGTGAATTTTATAAATTGTTACACCTGTGATTCTGGGGAAAAAATTTCAGGTCTTACCTCTGCTGGAATGTAAATCACAAGGGAATATCCATACACACAGACGATCTCCATAAAAGAGTATGACACTAAGTTCATGATCTTGTTGTTTCTCCACAGCAGGAAACCCCAGAGGGCAAGGGGCACCAACCAAGCATAGCAGAAGATCACTGTCGCAGCTATGGTCACTGGAAATCACAGCAAATTCAAAAATAAAAGAAAAAGTTTCCTCTCACATTCAACCTGAACAAGTGAGCCATGAATACCAAGGAATAACAGCGCTTACCCTTTCGGAACTCTGGGGTATACTTATGGTTTGGGTCGCCGAAGTGCACCAAAAAGTTTGATATGTTTCCACTGATGGCAATGGCAAACACAAGAGTGGTACAAATCCAGAATGGTCCTGAAAGCACAAAAAGAAGGCATTAGAACTTCTGTTTGTGTGCCCATTTGATTTTTCACTCATTACAAATATTACATACTTCAAGCGACAGTACAGAACAGGAACACAGTTATCTCTTATTGGCCAAAGAAAAAAAATGTCTGACAACCTCAAATTGGGACATGAATTTTAAACAGTTTATGTGCTAACCATAAAGATCAGGATTTCCACGAAGGTAGACGTGAATAAAGTTCTTTCCAGGCCATGGCACCACTGATCCAATGATCCTTTCCTTCACCTGAAAGAAATGTTAATAGCCACTACATATGAAAAGATACATTTGTTCTGAAGTACTCCATATAACAAGACAAATTGCCACAGTGGTTAAAAGTCAGTAAAATAAGTTGTAAATATTACGTGATGGGTCTCGATGTCAAAAAATCTTTGGTAGTATTCAAACGTCCAGAAAGGGACACTTTTCTTTTGCCCAGAGAGAAGCTTCAATTGACAAACAAATAAAAAGAAAAGCGGAAAAAAACTAAATTAATCAAATTAATATTTGATGCAACAACATTAAATTGTTCAAGAAAATTCACACAGTCTCAGTAAGTGTTAGTCTTGTCCAGACCTCTGTCTTGTCATCACTGGCAAGTGGGTCCTCGTCATCCCCATCAGGAGTGAAACCAGCAGCTTTTCTCTGCTTCTCAGGCTTGACATCTTCATCTTCAATGCTAATGGTGGTTGCATCTCTGTTGGCTTCCAACAGATTCCCAGCTTCTTCAAATTCTAATTTCATGGCATGGATAAATGGAAAATACGACAGTTTATTTGAGTGAACTCTGCATTGTTGCTACCAATGCACCACAAGTGCATCACAGGGAGATTTCTGAGATTAGTGCATTTACAGATTATGTGCAGATACAGATGCCATAGAGGCGGAGAAAGAGAACAGTAAACTAGCATCAATGAAGCAACTTCATTTCCTAATCACACAGAAGATTGTGGAAGACACTCACCTTGAAACTGAAATGGATCATTTGTCGACGCCATTTACACGGATTCACTCTCAGTGACGGGTTTCGTCTCTGAAGAACTTATCGGCAAGCTAATGATGCACTAAGGCAACAGCAGTCTTAAAAAGCTGAGAAGGAAAGAGACATAACTTTTTTTTAGCTTCCAAGCTTAACTATTCCGTCCCCGTATGTTGGTTTGAAACGTTGTAAACTATCACAAATACGTTCAAAAAAGAAACAACGTTTTAAGTTAGCTTTAGTTAGCTACTAAGTCCTCACTTGACAGCTCATCAACAACTAATAACGTTAAATACCTAACGTAACTTAGGACTGGCAGAAAAACAGCAGGAGCCTCGGTTGTATTTAAAAATTAGGTGCTTAGTCTTCTTTAAACAATGTATGCTTACCAAATTATCTTCCAAACCCCATGAAAATCATTTCACTTCTCTCAGCTAGGTTAGCGTTGCGTGGAACAGGACATACTAACCATGTAAACAAGACTTCTTCCTCTTACTTAATATTTTCAAAGTAAAGTTGTTGTTTTTTTTAAATTTACCATATAATTGACCGCGTCATGGTGGATTACATATCGTGTTTTTAGAAATGCATTCAAGTGAAATTATTGCAATTTATTCTGTATTTTGGGGTACTGAAACATTTCTATTAGTAGTAGACTTTTATTTTGAAGTTAGCTAGCAAAGACCACAACTGTGATAATTTGCCCCGTAGGCTGAACAATGAACGTGTAAAGATACCGCGCAAGTAGCAAATAACTTGGTGTAATATGCGGAATAAGATAAGAACCGATAACAGATATTAAAAGAGTCCTACTTAAGACTTAGGGATCCCTTTGGTCTTGGTTTTAGCTCAGTCAACGACCATATATTAGCTAACTAGCGAGCTACCTTGAGTGTTTGTAATGCTTCAGGTGTTTAGCCGGCTAGCAGACCAAACGTGCATTAGTTAAGAGTTTTGTCCTTCATACAGGAAAAGGAAAAGTGTGACCTTAGTATGGACAATAGCACCATTTATGTCCGAGAAAGAGGAAACCTTCGTCGTGTCAGTGACATAGTCCTGGCACAGCCAAAGCCAGTATCATCATGCAGAAGGACAAATCCGTTTGTGCTGAGAAAAGAGCACTTCATATTCACCTACAATGCAGAGGGAAGTCTGAGATACACCACAAAATCTCTCTTTGACATCACTCTGTTATTCGTAGCTGATAACATTAACCATGTGGACTCTCTGGTGGGCTTCCCTGAGCAAATAGGAGACAGACTTTTTGCAGCAGCAGAGGAGAATCGTGTATTTTTAAACGCAGACGTTTCTCCAAAAGCACTGCAGTTATTCAGTGATGCATATGGGGAGATGGTGCTCGGATCCCTCTGTCTGAGAAATAGGTAAGTTATAGTGCCAACATATCTCCAGTCTCCCACTTTGCTTTGCCAGAGACAGCAACATATCTTGTCCCTTTCATTTCTGCAGATTTCCACTCTTGCATGAGAGGATGGATGAAATAAAAACATTTCATAGTTTGAAGTCTCTGGACCTGTTTGGCTGCAGACTGGGTGATGATCATGAGATATTCCTGCATCTAACATCCAGCTCATTGGCAAGGTAATTTCTCAGTCCCAAAGACATGATGTGGAGAATTTAAGAAAATGTGTTACTAACACTTCTGCCTTTCTTCTTCAGCAGCCTGATTCAGCTTTTCATTGGTGGTAACAGTCTGTCAGATGTCGGCCTACAAAGATTGACTGCACCTATCCGGATGATGAGGAAGGGACTGGACTGTCTTCAGTTTCTTGATGTTTCCTGTTAGTAACCAAAATAAATGTATTAATAATTTTAGAGAATTTGGATTAAGATGTTGATCAATTATTGCATTTCTTCTACAGATAACCCTATCTCAGAAAGGGCTCTCAGATACCTCACAATCCTCCCCAAACTTGAAAAACTTGATGTGTCTGGGACAAGTTTGAAGGTACAACAGTAATTGTTGTGTGTAACACTTGTCTGTAACTTATTGTGATGCTGATATCTAAATGTAATGCATACCTCCAGCTTGGCACAGGGTTGAAAACAAACATATGGGACCTGTTAGGCCTCATTTATTCTGAGAAACCACTGGACACCTTTGATCACTCGAGATGTAAAACAGAAGGTTGGGCAGAGCAGGTAAACATACGTTTCTTTAATGTAAGCAGTGTTCTTTAATTATAGATTAAATGTTGCAGATTTAGTGCTGTTTGACATCTCAAACAAATGCATTGTCTCATTTTCAGGTTGTAAACCAATGGGAAACAAATAGCTCACAAATTCCAAAACAGAAGAAAATTGACGAATCCAGAACATCAGCACTTCGCTTTTGTAAGTTCATTTTACATTACATTAACATTGTAATGAGCTATTTTTAAAAGTGAGGCTTAACATTATCACACATTATCTAAGTTCAAAGTGTTTTTGTTCTCTAGTTGGCAGGCAGAAGTTTGTCAGAGAGGTACTGAATGCGGCGCCCTTGGTATGTGAGAGCGAGGAAGAGACCAAGAGAGACAGACTGCATTTCTACAGACCTGCAACAAACACTCACATACCAGAGAAACCCACTCCTTCCATAACTACTACTCAAGCAAGGCCTTCCTGGTACAATAACAAAAAAAGGCAGCGTAAATCAGAAGGGCGTTCACATCAAAGCCGCCCAACAAAACGTTTGTCCCCATTAGCTCTTACGGAAGAGGACATTGACTTGTTGAACAGCTATTGAGGTAGCATTCCAAACAGATTATGTCAGTTATCAGGTAACATTTAGGCTCAAATGAACAATATTTTTCCAAGATGATTCACACTGGTGAACTGTAAACACTTTTTTCCTTGGATACAGGTGGCGTTGTTTATGTTTTTATAAATAAAGTTCAGTATTTTGTACGTGTCCACTTTCTCGCTTGTCATTTTGCTGTTTTGAAAACACAACCTAGCTAAGTGTGCTTATCAGACCACATATGGCAGTGTTGTAGGCCAATTAAATTAATACTGGATTACTAACTGCAGAACGGCTAACTCCCCCAGGGGCCCCAAAAGCCCCATGCTTACAGTGTAACTGGTTTTATGGTAATTTAATTGAAAATCTGTTTGGGAATATGCTGCACTGAAGCACAATGCCAGCAGACATAAGAACCATAAGAATGTGGCCTTATTTCTTAATCTCGAGGCCCTGTTTTGAAGAGGGTCTGTGTGCCTGGTTTGTGATCATGTTACATATTTCTAAATGACTTTGTTAAAACAGTACTGTGCCTATTTAGCATCGCACTCCTGTAACATTGTCAGATAGACACAAGAAAGTGTCAAAATTGATGCAGCAGAACCAGAGATGTTTTTTATTTCACACATTTGTCTTCCTTCCTCAAAACATGGTGCCTATGCTAACCACAATTCAACTTCACTGCCGAAAGTTGTGTCTGAGATTCGGATGTGTTATGCTAGTAGCGGCTAATGTAGCCTCAGCTCACTAGCCTCAAGCAGAGATGAGGAGCAGGCCACAGAGGTCTGGTAAGCTCACTTCTTTCTACCTCCACTTTTTTCATTTTCAAACTTCTAGTCTTCAGCCACAACCGATGCAAGAAACATTACAATTCATCAGACTTTGCGCCGTCTAAAGCCACAAAGGGCTTTCTATAACTTTTCTCACACATGCAACAGTACCCCCCAAGACCTGTAAACAGACTTTGATGTGTATAATTGTTGCAGTTCCTCTTTAAATTTAATTACTACACAGCAAATCTGGAGGATAGACAGTATTCCAACACAGAAAAAATGTACACATAGCACAGAGAGTAGGAGAAAAGGGGGCTAATAGGGGGCCTAGCAGCTCATTTTTGCCCTTGGGCCCCTTACCAGGTTAATTCAGCCATGAATTACATCTTTTATGCACTGTGTAATTGCTGCTTCTCTGACATGTCAACTTAGTGCAGTCCACACAGTCATTTTAAGTGATCAAATATTTTATTGACAAAGAGCCAGTTCTGAGGACATTCACACCAAAACAATAAGCTAGGAAAATGGCTGGGTAGCCTGACCAAAGTGAAAAAAAGAGCACAGTATGCTGAAAGAGTATACCTTAGGTAGGAGTTGAAAATTAGCTTTCAATTCCAATTCTAGTGATAAACAAGTTGTGTGATGGTGCATTACTGCATTTGCAAGTAAACACTACATGGTCAATAGAGTTTTACATGTCCAGCAAAAGGAGACATTATGCCCACTGCAACATAATGCTGGAGATACAAATAAGACCTTCACAGTAGTGTAACCTGAACAAGGAACATAGCATCATTCTGAAAAAGAAAAACCACGTCAACAACTTCACTCTATTGTATTTAATTCTGATCCATCATTGCAAGAACAGATAACAGTGAAGCAGGAAAGACCTACCGTATGTACTGTCACTATTAAAATTAAGAGTACAGACTTTTATTGCAAAATTCAATATCTGGAAATCACTGTAGTAGAAACATGAGAACAAACAGGGAGGGTCTGTAATATTAGCACAATTTTACCAAAAGTTGAGGGTTTTAGATAAAACCTGTATCACTTCAAGTCACAAATAGTTTATTTAAACATTATTCAATATTATAAGTACACCAACAGAGAGCTAATGCATACATAACAATCCCAAAACCTATTTTACTCGTACTGCATCACAATACTATAATGCCTTAATTGTACCAATATACAGAAAAAACACCTTTTTAAATCACTCAAATTTTAAGAAAAGGGAGATGAGACATATCAGTAATACAAAATGTTCTGAAAGTAGTGACTCCAGTTTAGACCACACGAAGCACAGGTCTTGTGCCAGAGGATAAAAATCAACTAAAGATTTTCCATAAAGGAGGATATCCCGTCTCTGCTACAGCTTTGGCTTCTAGATGTCTGACTGGCCCAGGTTCACTTTGGAAGGTAGAGGCCCGGCCTCTTCCTCTGTTCCTTTGGAGGTGATGATCAGCAGGGAGGATGCTGGATATGGAGTCAGTTTCTGTTCCTTCATGTACTCTCTGTCACCATAGATGCTCAATTTCTGAAGGAAAAAAATAAATGGAACTCAAAAGTAAAGATAGTCACAGCCTTGAATATACAATCATCCACTTTATTATTAAGCAAGATGTTAAATATGGAAAAGATCAAATGCAGTACAGGGCACATTCCCTGTAAAATGGCAAATTGACGTTTAACACTTTTTGAAACAGATTAAACAAACAAGATATAATGTGTTTATTAGTGAGCTTTAGAGGTGTTGGTAGGCAGGTTTTGTTACCTTTGAACAGAGCCAGGCTAGCCATTCCCCACTGTTTCCAATCTTTATGCTAAGCTAACCAGTTGCTTGCTCCAGCAGCTACGTATTTATCCTACAGATATGAAAGTGGTACACTCTTCTCATTTAACTCTAAGCAAGAAAGTGGATAAGCGTATTTCCCAAAATGTCGAACTATTCTTTTAACTTCTTCAGGTCAGATACATTACAAGCAATTACCCATTATTAAAAAAGCAATCAACCAAAACAAAACTACAGCACCCTAAAACGACACGTAACAAACCTTTACATGTCGAGATTGAGCCTGTATGTTAACCAAACTGCCAGGAATCTCTTATATTAAAAAAAAAAAAAAAAAGAACAGCAGAGAACTTACCTCAGCAGGTACATACTGGTCTACAGCAGTTGCCACAGTGGCACAGCAGATCCAGATCAGGACCAGTACAGACAGGATCAGAGTTGTGGTTAGGATCCACCCTGGTAGCCAAGGGTTCCTGAGGAGAAAAGTACAAATATTAAGCTTATGTGGCCTCATTGGGATTAGATCCTTGGTGCTGTTAATGTCATACTCTAAGCAAGTTAAACAATTTAATTTCCTCGACAATGTAGATAAGTGTGCTAACCAACCTTGAAAGACAGCTGAAGAGGCTGTACTCATCATAGCTGCGGTCTCCAGTCATATCTCTGTCCCTCTCCTGGATTAAAGTGCGATGGTATTCTTTGTAAATTGGGCTGCTCAACCTGGGGACTTGAAAATGAGAAATAAAAAAAGTTACTTGACATGCGCACACATCTGTTTATTTCCCTTGTTGTATTGCAAAACTTAAGTGATTGTGTTTGAAATACAATAATTGTAATTTCTGAAATCTGCGATCTGCCATTCACGCATCACCAATTTCACACGTGATTGGTCAGCCATACATAGGTGAGAAAGGAGCATGGGTTTGTTTGTCTCTCTCTAGCTCTCTTTTTTCAGTCTGTACACAACTATTTTTTTCACTTTTCTTTTTTCCCACGCTGCGGTAAGGACTCAGCCTTGTACATGAGGCCCGGCCCTTAGCACCCGAGGGTATTTGCTCCCTCTGTAGATGTACACCAGTAAAACTGGTCACAAATATATATGTTGATTTAAAAAAAGGCTCAGTAATTTTCTTAAACAGCTAGGCACTGTAGTTTTTAGCAAACCTTTCTCAAACACGAGTTATTAATGCATTTGTTAGGGACTATTTTCAGCTGTGGATTAATACTTATCTGGTGCGCTAGTGAGTATTTATGGCAGCAGGACGGTGTATGTGAGATTGAATGAAGTGCCCATGTTCATCATAATGAATAATGTCCCTCAGAGCAACTATGTGGCTCTTGTATGTATTTTTTGGCACAACAATTGAGGTCTATGGCACAGAGGAATACACTAAATCAGATTTTGACTATACAGGCAATACTTGTAACGATACATTCATTGTCCGTTTGGGGAGTTTTTCCCCTGTATGATTCCTTGACAATAAGAAAAGCAGAGAATATCACCAACTTCATCCTTTCAGTGGCTTTTAAGAAAATTGAGTGGATGACTTACAGCTCTTCTGTGGCTCCTCTTTAACTTCTTTTTCCACGTCAACCTGGGAGAAAAACTTGACTTGTGGTTCAGTCTGTTAAACAGAAGACAGGATGGGATATCTGACAGAATTCTTCATTACATTTGCCCAGTAACAGGATGAACTGTGTTTGCATACAGAATGTTAAATTAGACCTCACCTAGGTTTCCCCCCCCCCCTACTGAGTACCATACCTGGAAAATAACAACTTTGCCATCATCAGCCTGGAGGTAAAATGTCCACGTGGAAGTGATGAAGCTGTGGGCCTGACTCATTACATCCTCCCAAAGCCCTCTGACCAGAGTCAGGGGGTACAACAGGTGAATCCTAGGCATCATAGCCTCCAACTGGAAAAAAAACAAGCAATACTGAGTAGAGAGTTATTTAATGCAAGATCTGTATATCCACATAGACCACTGAGTGATATTTACATACTAATACCTGCTCATGCCGTTGCTCAGCAAATGGAAGCTGATTCTGACAGCCCAGGTTGCATGCAAACTGCTCATCAGACTGGGTGTAGGCTTCGCGACAGGCTGCGGAAATTTGGAGGTAACAGATGGTAAACTAGGATTACAGACAAAGGACAAAGCGGTGTTTAGAGCAAGTCCGCTTATTATGGAATTGGGTGCGTAAACATGGGGTTGATAATGTGCATAAACAGTTGTTCATAGCTTTATTGTGCACGGACAATATCATAGAGGCCATGACACTGCACAGAGGTGGATTAAATAGGTCAAATGCTCAGTGCATAGCTTACTTGATTCACACTCGGATTTGGTCTGATTCAGATCTTCGCTGTCGCGAACAAACTGACAAATGGAGAACAAACGGCAACCTCTCTGGCAGGCATAGAGTTCCTCTTCCTGCAAAACAAAACAGAGGACCAGTTGAATGCCTCGACAAACAACGACAACCGTGAAAAATGACGCACTTTCAACTTGTACACAAGTCACAAGCTCTCTTTTGCAAACAGCATTTAATTAAACCTAAGGCGTTGTAACAAAATTAAGTATACAGGCCTACTTTCGCTTCGCTAACTTACAAACGTTAGCTAACGCTAGCAAACATTACTTTTCTCATCGAGATGAGTAGTTACTCACCCGTGGATACGTGTGCAAACTGTATGTCATTTCACATGACTTATGACAGGATGCTGTGTTTCCCAAAACGCTATCGAACACATCTGAAGACGCTGATGTGCAAGCAAGCAGGACGCACAGTCCTAAAATAGAGACAAAGGAGGAAAGAGTCCCCATTTTGCCTGCGAAAACCTAAATAAACTACACGCTCTTCTTCCACCTCCTTAATCGGGGTGTTATCTCGCGGGAACTCTGCCTAGCGCGAGACATAACTAAATGTTATGCTATGTTGAAGTGCTTCTCGTAAACTCCTCAATTCTTCTGACAGGCTCTGTCATCATAGACCCAGGTTCAAATTCTGTAGATAATCCAATAATAAACAGCGTCAAAATGCATTTTTCATTATTGGAACTAACCCTTTCTTGTTATCATTACTTTGAGCAGGTTAGACACCTATGGAAATAAGTTATGTTGACATTTAGGGTCCTTTTAGTATTCTGTGCGACACCTCAATTTTATGCATACAACCTTGTTTGTGTTGTGTTTATTTCAGTTGTATTTTTTGTTTTTTGTTTTTTTCCCTGGTTTTATGTATAATTGTACAAGTATCTTGCGTGTATATTGTTTTATTACATGATCAAATCAAATCAAGCTGTACAGACGTACTTTCTGCAGCAGCAGAATATTATTTTACTTAGTTGAGCAGACAGTATTTTTGCATATCCATAACAAAAGATAAGCAACATCAGACACACGCACAATAATAGTCATACATAATTCCAAACAACTGCATTTTATCGTGAAATGCATAATTTGTACAAGCAGATGCTGGCACAATTTCCTGCAGTACATTGATTTTGCTTTCCAGACATGTATCCTAAATAGAGATGTAAAGTAGGATTTCACCCAATAAGAACTGTTGTTAGGCACTTGAGAAATAAATTTGGCGATAAAATTACATAAATGATGTACAAAAAAACCCCTCATAAATAACGTATTTCACTGTGAAAATAAGAATAATGAAATTGCATTATAATAATGGGGTGTTTAATCATTTTGTAGTATATTATTATTTATTTACTTTGCTGTATTTATTCATATGATTGGTTAGTTAATATATTTTGTACCATGTGTGCTTCCATAGGTTCCAAACGATTTCCATATTTCCCACCTTGTTGGGTTGGGTCCACCGTACTGCCTGTTATTTCCGACAGCACCTAAAGGCAACATTAGTCGCTACTATTTACCATTCCAGCCACTCAGCTGTAGCTAGCTTGACCAAACAGATTTGTCACAGTTGCGGTTATAAAGGCAACTATTAATTAGCGGGGTATGGATTAATGACCAATCCAGCAATGCGTTAAATATATTGAATTTCAAACGGAGATTGGAGTTAGCTAGGCAACGTTAACCAAGTAGCTAACTGCTAATAGCAGTTAGCACTGGTTGTCTTTGGACCCTCCTTCTGACCTGAACTCAGTTATCGCAACCAGTTCCCTTTTATTGAACAAAACTTAACTGTTTAATCACTAGTTTGTCTAAACCAACCACTCTACTAGGTAACTTGCTACTTTTGTATTTGAAAATGGACAAGTTTTTAGTGCGGCTTCCCAAGGGGGAAACACTTAAAAAATCGAATGGTAACGAAAAGGTTTACAAACAAACGACAATTGAATCGTTACGGGTGAGTTATCAGTCCTACATGTGAATGATCAGCCATAGTCACTGTGACTGCGTGACAGATTTACTTAGTCATTCATTACCCCTGTGTTTCTCACAGAGGGTGGTTGTGATTGAGGATATTATGCGCTACAAGTCCACCTTGGAGCTGCCAGGACAGAGCAAGGACAACCTGCTGACTGCCCTGACAGAGCTGAGCAAGAAGATCCCATCCAGGGAGGTGCTCAAGTCCACAAAAATAGGTAGACAGAGGAAAACTTCATATTAAGATGTTATTTTACAATTTTCTCGTTGCTATGCTGATATATTGCTGTGTAAACTACAGACACAATGCACTGTTCCTATGTGAGAAGCATAATGTATGTACAATGTATTGTAAAGTTGTAAAAAGTTTACTTTTTAGTATCTTTCTGTTCAGGATGTGGGACAGACGGTAGAAGTCAGTTTAAACTCAAGAAATGAACAGTTCATAGGTTGAACATACTGCATGGTTACAAGTCTTAAGTCCGCTTTCACTGCATTGTTTCAGCAGCATTATAACTCAAAAGAGGCTCTCAGAGTTGTGTTTACCTCATACATGCCAGGCCCTTTATTAAATTCACAGTACACAAATTAGTTCAACACATTATCAAAACCTCTCTCCTCTAAGGTCACACTGTCAACAAAATGCGAAAGCATCTGGACCCTGAGGTGAGTTCAATGGCAGCAAAGGTTTACACTGACTGGAGGACATTCATCGAGGAGAATTCCAATAAGCCGTCTATTGTAGTGCGCTCCGACAAACAATCTGAAGGACTCAGGAGCAACGCTAGAAGACTAATGTCTGAGGCCCTGGAGGTTAAGGTGAGAAACAGCATCTCAGTGAAGTCTAATATAATGGCAAAAGTCTACTGTTCTGCTTATTCCACCTGTAATTTACATTATATTGGTTGTGATATTGTGGGAATAGAAATTGATGAAGACACTACAGTATTTGGTAAATTGTATGAATGTGTAAAACCTAGCTTGAGTCATATTTTTGTTTTTGTATGGCATCAGAGATAAAAATCACATTGAACTTCTTGCAGTTTAATGTTTCCTTCCTCATCAGAAAACATGCCAAATCAGTAATGTCTGCCTAAAATTCAGCACACATGATCCATGCGTGAGGCATGGATATATACAGTACAGTCCACACGTAAAAATATTAGGAAAACTGGCTTTTCTCATCTTGTTACGTGTGACAGAAAAATACAGAATGTTGGCTGAAAGTCCACTGACATCTTTTTATATATCTGCTATGTAAATATGTTATTTTTATTTTCTTATCTGACCTACAGGAGGATTCCGGTCTTATAGACAACCTTGAGAGAGAAGTGTTTCACCAGAGCTCCCGGTTAGTCAGCAGCTCATACAGACGGACTGTTAGAGCACTGGTGTTTGCCTTCAAACACAACCCAGAGATCAGAACTCAAGTGAAGGACAACACGATATCAGTCAACCAGCTGGTTTCTAAATACAAGAAGTAACGAATTAGGCTGAGCCTCCGACTGCATATTGAAGACTTCTGGTTGTTTTATTTGATATTTGAAAGGTTTTTTGATACACATTTAATTTTGTAACTTTTTTTAAATTATTTTCTTGATTTTCTGTAAAGGAAATATAAAATACTTTTACAATTTGTGGCACATGAGCAGCCTTACACTCTCTTATTAATGCATGCAAATCACAGTCAAGAATATGTACTTAATTGTTGGTGGTGATGATAATGCCATTCCTTCGTACTGGAATCATGAAGTTTTTTGTTGATAAGGTCTGTTTTTATACTGTTGGTAAACATTTTTATACAAAATATAATTGAAAATAACTTCAATCAACTTCAGCTTTGCAGTCCTTTCTTTGTTGGATAAGACCATACACACACACACACACATACATACATATATATATATTACTAAAGCAGCACCAGCCAAACAATAGCTATCACCATGAGAATAACAGCCAGAACACAGATGCTGATGAAGACAATATCACTCAGGTCATGAGGCACAAATTCTGCATCCCCTACGTTGCCATTACTGTCATTGTCAGTTTGCTGGGCCTGCTCCTCGAGACGTCGCTCCTCTGCTGAAATGATGGACACTGATGCGATCTTCCGCAAGGCATCACACTGCACCTTATATTCTTGCACATTCTGCTGCTTCCCATCAGAGAAATCAATGTAGAGTTTGTTTACCAGCACAGTGATGTTCTGATGTTTCTGCAAGGGATCAGGAGTTACAGTATTAATAGAAGCATGTCACAAATGTCTGTCATAAATCAACGTCTAACAGCTAAAGTATGGTGAATCATTGCCTATTGTGGTGTACCAGTAATTGATATGAGACTGGCTAGTCACCTGGCCAGCAGTACCACAGTTGACAAACTGAGCGAGTATCTTGTATGAGGTGGCTGTCAACTGGGCTGCACAGGCTGGGTTTCCCAGGTAGATGCT
The DNA here is from genome assembly GCF_020085105.1 of Siniperca chuatsi. Lineage (NCBI taxonomy): Eukaryota > Metazoa > Chordata > Actinopteri > Centrarchiformes > Sinipercidae > Siniperca > Siniperca chuatsi. The sequence goes on from NC_058054.1 coordinate 8,915,440, forward strand.
TTCACGGTCCAGCTGAGGTAAGGACTGCTGGGGTATCAAAATGGTGAATTCTGATCTTGTGCAGCTAATGTTTACAGGTACCACTGGGATTACGGGGGGGGAAAAAGACACGGTTCACACTTTTTGAAGAGCAGTAAATACAGTATAAAAATGACATGGGAAAGAGTTGTTTGTAGAGATAAATATTTTGCATTTTAGGCATTTCGAGTTTTACCAAGATTATTTTTAGCTGAGATTTAGACTGAATATTGTAAGCAGTAGGGAGTGCACGATTTAAACCTACAGCACCCACAGAATAAGTAGAATTAACACTCCTGCAGATTATGAATGTGAAGTTTTTCATTCTAAAAAAATGAATCACATGCCAACTTAGGGAGCATTTACCTCCAAGATAAGAAGCAGTGAATCCTTTATGAGCTTCATTTCTGTCTGTGCTGAGTACCACCAGCAACTTGTTGCCCTTTGAAATGAAAGAGGGAGTTTGTTCCCTGCCACACCAGCGTCCTAGCAGGGTGTCTGTCTGACTGTCCCCGTCGTAAACTGCAACAGAGTCGTAGTCACACCCATCTGACAGACTGTTGCGGCCCTCCAAGTCCATGACGGGGAAGAAGAGTTTGATGCGGTATCCAGCTGTTAGAGTGATGCTCCAGTGGCAGTTGATGTTGTTTGGGTAGATGTTTGGAAAATGCGGGCTGCTAAAGTTGCCATTTACAGCTGACAGGACCTGCTGGCATTCACCTGTTAAAGTGCAGTTGATCATATAAGTTAGTCAACTTTATTTATATTAGTTTACTAGAGTGTGTTCAGTTCAGTATTGGTGTTTTAGGATGCTGCATCCACTATTTGATAAGTGAGTCTCACAAAATTAACGTTTATGTTTATAGCAGGTATGTGATCAAAGTTTAAAGGAATAGTTCCACATTTTGGGGGAAAATGCTTATTTGCTTTCTTGCTAAGAATTAGATGAGAAGAGCAATACCACTCTCATTTGTGTAAAATAAGTATGAAGCTACAGCCAGCAGCTGCTTTGCTTAGCTTAGCATAGAGACTGGAAACAGCTAGCCTGGTCACTGCGCTAGGCCAAGAAATAGTGAAAAGGCAATATAGATTTTTTTTTAACACTTCAGTTTGTGTATGGATTAAACAACCAATATATATATATATAATCTGGTAGTTAGTGAGCTTTAGAGGTGCTGTAGGTGGATTTTGTTTCCTTTGGACAGAACCAGGCTAGCTGTTTCCAGTCTCTATGCTAAGCTAAGCAAAGCAGCTGCTGGCTGTAGCTTCATACTTATTTTAGTAGTATGAAGCTGTAGTTTCATATTGAATGTACAAACATGAGAGTGATATTAACTCTTTGTAAAAAAAACCAAATACGTATGTTTCCCAAAATGTCTAACTATTCCTTTAAAAGCATTACATTTTAGAGATTGCAATTCTTGCAATTTTGTGGTGTGGCCTTCTGAATGGATTAAAAGTAGTGTTTCCTCATATGTCAACATAAAATTATATGTGAAAACATTACTTTTATAAATATTAAAAAAGTGAAGATTAACTAATTTAAATAGACTGTCTGTGTCAGCTTCCTTTTGCAACTGTAATTTAGGATTTTCATCCTTTTGCCGCTTCGGTTTATGCCTGACAAGGTCAAATGAGGACAGTCTGTGATCAGCTGTCTAAAAGTTATTCCGAAGTGTTTCAATTGGATTCCAGTCTGGGCTTTGGCTAGAACACTCAAGGGCTTTTACTTTGGGGACTTTTTTTCTTGTTCGTGGTAGGGATGGTGTAAAATGGGTGCTGAGCTCTGCTCTACCCAGAGATAGTGCTTTGTGTTGTAGCACAAGTGTTCAGTTTTCATTTCATCAGATGCCAGGATCTTTTGTGTCATGTTCTAGGTCTTTCATGTGCCTTGTTTCAAACTTCCAGTATGATGTTATGTGTTTTTTTTTTTTTTACTCACCACTTACATCTGCCTAATCATAGATCCCATTGTTTCCTATTGTTAAAGTCCAATTAGTTTTTCCCCAACAATTTTATAGCCCTCAGCTGATCTATAGGTCTTCACTGTGGACTGCTCATGGTAGCTTTTCTGTTCTGAATAGGCGAATGAATAGGATTTTTGTTTGGATTATGTGACATTGTTGATAACTGACCAAAGTCTTTTCATTTCCATTTCCTGCAGTTACATCGAAAAACACGGAAAGTCAAGGGTGTCAAATACTGAAAGCACTTGCATACTGGTGTGAAGAGTTTATTTTTGGAATACAACTAATCACTCCAAACTTTCCTACCTGAATAATAGTAGGCCTTGAACCCACGTCCACCAATGTTGAAGTCAGACTTGAAGACTACCAGAAGCTGGTTGGAGGTGGTGACTATGTTGGGGGGTTTATCTGCCCCACAGTATTTGCCCAGGTGGCGATGGGTGACTGTCGGTCCATCAAACAGTGCGACAAAGTCAAAATTACATCCCTCATTGTTTTCCAGCTGGAAGTCCAAGAAGACCAAGGTGACCACACTGGTGTTGGACACGTGGATGGCCCAAGAGCAGTCGGCATTATTGTTGTACTCCTGAGGGTAGCCTGGACTGGAGATTACACCTGATAGGCCAGTTAGGACTCCACCGCACATATCTAGAGAGGATAGAAGGCAAACTCAGATGCACCTTATATTTTTCTTTTTGAAAAGGAGTAACACTGCAGATGACAGTTAAGGGGTACAACAACCTCTAGAGAGGGTTGTAAAGAGGACAGCACTGGTAAACTGAACTTGTTTTATGAGGCAATCTGGTAAACAACTAAGGTCAACCTGCAACAATGGAAGTACACTGGTTACTCAGTTTGCTGCATATTACTGCAGTCAGAAAGTGATATATCTTTGAAAACTGTCAGTGACATTTTTAGCCATGCTGGTGGCATGACTCTAGGGTTGGCAGTGTCGGTCAGTTGGTCCACCACTTTGGTCCAGACTGAAATATAATGACAACTACTGGGTGGATTACCATGGAATTTTGTATAAGCATTTATGGTCCCCTGAGGATGAATCCTAATGACTTTGGTGATCCCCTCACTTTTCCTCTAGCACCACCATGAGGTTGACATTTGTGGTTCTGAGTGAAATATCTCAAGAAGTATTGGATGGGTTACTGTGAAATTTGGTACACACATTCATGGTCTCCAGAGGATGAACTGTAATAACGTACATCCCCTGACCTTTCATGTAGCACTGTCAGGTGACCACCAGGTCAGTTTTTAATTTTGTCCAATACTTTGCTTTATGACCAAAGGCCTGTGAAAAAAACTATTGACATTCCCATCAGCCTCAGCTGTACTTTGTGTTTAGTGCTAATTAACGCATGTTAGCATGCTAACATGCTAAACTCAGAATATGAAGATGGTAAACATTATATTATATTTAAACATAAACATGCTAGCATTATCATTGTGAGCATAATAGCATGCTGATGTGAGTCTTCTGTCTGTTCCTGAGTCCAGGATGAAAACAAAAGGGGACAGAGCTTTTGCCATCGGGGCCCCGAGGCTCTGGAACAACTTACCCGAAGAAATTAGGTTGTCTGAGTCAGTGTCTTCTTTTAAGTCTCTTCTCAAAACACATTTTTATCAGAAAGCATATCCTGATTTTACCTGAGCTGTCTGTTTATTTTATTGCTTTTATGTATTTTATTTATTTATATTTTACAGTTTATCATTCACTGTGGTATTTTATTTCTCTTTTTGTGAAGCACTTTGTACTTTGTTTTGATAAGTGCTCTATAAATAAAGTTTTATTATTATTATTATTACTATTATTATTTAGCTCAAAGCACCACTGTGTGTAAGTACAGCCTCACAGAGCCACTAGCATGGCTGTAGACTCTTAGTCTTGTTTCTGTATGTTCTCCAGTGAGGTTAAGGTCAAGAAGTATTAGCTAAAAGACATGAGTTATAGTGTTGCCAGACTAAATCAACTCCAGTTTTGTGCACTTGAGCCCTGTCATATTGCATCAAATATAACAAGTTACCTTTTCTGTAGCCAACACTGAAGCCCCTGTAGGCCACATGGCGGTCTGAATGGAAGATGATGGACATGACATTCCAAGAAGAGGTGAACTGTGGCGGGGAGATGTCACCACAAAATGTCCCAAGGAGGTTCCCCTCATCCTCAGATACGCCATTGTAGATCTTGATATAGTCGTAAGCACAGTTTGCATGGTACTCCAGCTCAAAGTGGTGGAAGGTGAGGAGGACAGAGGAACCTTCTGCCACCACAATTAGCCAGGAACAGTCAATGTTGTAGGGATACAGGCCTGGGAAGTTTGGACTGGAGATATTGCCAGATGGAGCAGAGAGGATTCCTCCACATTTGACACCTTATAATCACAAAGAAAAGTTTCATTTTCAGATCAAAGAAAAAAGATACTGGATAACTTGATGGCTCTTTCCTCACATTCTTATTTATTTTACTATTTTCTAGCAACCTGATACAACCTGACATTGAACAATTAAGGCCCAACCTTCTCTGTATATACAGTGCCTGCAAGATAAAGCACTTCCATCAAATTTAAGCTTTGCTCCATCCAGATAACAAATAGCAACTCACCTTTTTTAGAATAAGCCTCGTGAACAAGCAGTAGTAAATGAATCAGTATAGCCACCCTGAGACTCATGTTGTTATTGTTGCTTCGGCTTTTGTCACGCCTCAGCTACAATACCAGCACAGACAAACAACGGCAGTGTCAGAGCATACAGCCTTGAGACATCAGCAGTGGTGCCTGTAGAGGTAACAGGACTTTGAAAAATTCATCCACAGCCTGAATGAGGAACCTGATACCTACCTAGGCCACACTTTGCTCTCTTCGCTAAATTTTAATGACTGATATCCAATGAGCATGACTGGCTTGTCAGGACACTGTTTGGAGAGATGCTATACATTTTTGATGATGGTCACACACACACACACACACACTGAACATCAGATGCAAGTGGAGTATAATAGTAATAGCTTGGCTAGCTATTTCCCCATTTCCACTCTTAATGCTAAGCTAAGCCAACTGTCTCCTGGCTGTAGCTTCATATTTAACAGACAGATAGGAGAGTGGTATCGATCTTCTCATCTAACTCTTGAATAATGTATCTCCCACTGTTACTTTAAGTAAAAGTATCAACACCACTCTAATATTCCACTAGAATTAGTCATCTTGAATTAATTTTTTTAGTAAAAGTGTTAAAGCATTTGCATTTTAATGTACTTGAATATCACAATATCAAGTACCTGCTGTGAGGAATGGTTCCTGTCACTGCTGTTATTGTTACTACTGAGGCTCACACCTGCAGCTTGTATTTGAGTAGGAGAAAATTACATCTTACACGGTCACAGGCTTAAAACCCATAGGAATTTTAATGCTCTATGTGGTCTAGCTAAAATTTTAACAGTGCATCATACTGTGTATTTAATTAGCTCATCATATGTTTTACACACAAAAGCTGTCTAAATTGTCCAATAAATGTTGCTCAGCAAAAAGCAGAGATCCATGAAATAAAGTTGAGTTAAAGTCTTACAGAATTGTGCTCTCAGTTCTCTACTTCAAAATGTTCAGTCATTGTACTTATTTGAATTCCACCTCTGTTCTGTTATTTGATCTAATAAAGCACAACATTTCAAATGTTTGATTACAAACTAATTCAACTATGGACAGTAGAAGTCACTGCATTATGACTCCTAAGCAAGGTCATCGCTCTCCAAGATGCAAGCTTTTTTAAAGCAAATTTTGTCAAATGTCTGTTTCTGAGAAGAATGCTACAATGACAAGTTTGGCAATCTTATAGCTAACAGTGCAGACACATGTAGACAACAATAATCCCGACTCAGTGGAGTGTATAATAGACAGGGAGATAAAGTACTCTAAGTAAAAGCTTATTCTGCAAATAAACGTTTGCTATTCCATCAGTGCTGGGAAGGCAGGGCTTTTAGAGTGAATATCTAATGGCTTAAGTGAGCAAAACTAATACCTAAAGAGACCTGCTAGATGGTGCTCTTGCACTATGAAAACAGTGAAAATCACCACTGGCTTTTAAAAAGTCATGCCGAGCTCTAAACTGAAATAAATAAGAATGAGATTAAAATCAGTCAAGTGTTTGTCACACAGCAGTTCCTGGAACTAAAATGAACCGCCTTGCCTTTGAATTTTAATTCTGTCCTTTTCTGAAAGCTTGTCATTATTCAAGGATGTGGGTACTGGGCAGTGCTCAAATGTGTTTCAGGAAGATATAGTTTGTTTAGAGCAATTAAATCACCTATTAGCAAGTAAATACTCAAAAATAAATAAGGTTGAAACGTTGGAAAATTCCAGCAGAATAAAAGGGGAACTTCAGTCAAACAGCCTTTTGACTTGGGATAACTCTTGGAACTTAATTGAATGATTTTGGTCCAAAATTACATAATATTAGTGTTTTGTTATATTTTGTTATATTCAGCAGTATGTAAAAAATCTATTATTAACACCCTGAATCATAGGTGGATGAGATTTAGCGTTTGGCAGGAGAAAGGAGTGTCTATATATGTGTGTGTGTGTGTTGTTGTGGGCGGGGGGCACTTGACAGCTATGGCATCTGGCATCTTTTGATCCAAATATCAAGAAGGCAAATGATGCAAATGTTGATAAAATTTAAATAAAACATAATCTGTTTACAAAATATATTTTTCCACATCAAGACAGATTATGTTAGATTCTGCTACGGTTACAGGGAGGGTTGGTAAGTGCTCCCTCTGACGAATGTTCTTTAAAGCTCCTGACAGTCAGGGGGAAATGAGATGAATATATAAACATATATGTCACAGGACAATAAAAAGTGAATGTTTCTGACACAGCCTGCAGCTTGGCAGAACATCTTCATGCCATTTCCAAGTGTATCCAGTGCTAGATGATGTCTTGGTTAGCATGATTTGTCTTTTAATATTTTTAATGCATGGTGTATTTCTGCAGAAAGAGCCTAAGGATATCCCTGAATCAACTTATGCTGCATATTGTTTGGATGTACACTACCACACAGTGTTTCACCCATATTTCTTGCATTGCAGATTTTTTACTCCTGTTTCAGCTCTTGTGAATGCAGGTTGCACTAAAAGGTTTTTCTAACACCATAGCTTTGAAGAGTGAAGTTGAATGAGTACAGAGGAAACATTGCTACAACCTTGTACCTTGTATTCCCAGCTGGTGCTCACTTACAGCCAGACATGTTGTTTTTTTCCCCCTCACAGTGGTTTTGTTAACATTTCTCTGCGCCACATTGTCACATTTCCCCCTTCTCTCTCTACCAAGGACAATCTTGATATGTCTTTGCACCTCCAATTCAGGGAGCTCACAGATTGGATTATGGACCATAATGAGCTAAACCTCCCTCTATAGTTATGAGGGCAATGAAATCCGTTATTCAGGTTAAGGAACAGAAAGGAGAAAGAATCGACTTCCCTTGGCAACTGCTACTTCTACTACCTTCACTCTGCTACATAAGATGAGATGACATTTGTTATGTTCCTGGATGTTTTTGTTATTTATACAAATTTAATTGCATATAGAGTGAAGATAAACCAAAAGCATCGCAGAAAATGGCCACAGAAACAATGTAAAATGCACGTAATGAGACACTGTAAAGTCAGTGCTCGGAGGCTTAAATAGACGATTTAGCTGTTTTAATTTTGCACTGTATAAAATAATCCTTATAAAACATACTGTATGTAACACTAATTGGTTGTCATAGCTGCAGCAAAGATACATTCTCTCAAAGCCTGGTGTTTGGAAATTTTAATTTAAATCATTATAACTGTTACAAATATGAAATTAATTTGAATGAACCTAATACATACAATTAAATAAATGTACAATATAAAATTTTAATGAATATACAGTACACCTACAATAGGCCCATGTGATTTTTTACAATTCACTCTGATGGTAAAGACAGACCCAAAAATAGTCAAAAGGGAGTAAAAGATCACAAGTCAGAAATATGACTGATTCCATCATTAAATAACACTGTTATATTATTAAAATGGAATGTAAAAGCAAATATACAGTTGAGCTTGATACTTTTTCCTTAACCACCAATCAGGCAACCCTATCTCCTAGAAATTAGGTTTATACTTATTTGCAACAGCAAACATGTTTAGAGAGAAAAGCCACCTGTATAACATTTTTTATTATTATGAGGAAACATTAATGAACAATGATCTGCAAAATGTTCAAAAAGTAAGCTGGTGAACAAAACCCTGACTGACATTACATTTATTTTCCAGCCAATATCCACTATTGCAATACAATATAACATTAAATGAAACCACAATCTTTCCCTAACTTTAACCAAAGTACTTTTGTTACCTAAACACATGACTACAACCACTTCGACTGCCATGCAGTAGCACTTCCTTCACTGAAAAAAACAACCTGTGAACATAATCCAGGCTGCAATTAGCCCTGTGTTTCTTTACAAAAGTATTGGCAAAACAAATGCTAGTATATAGGCCTATAGGTAACTTCTAGCCAGACAGCGTTAAATCAGGTGGTTTAAAAAGGAAAAGGCACGGGTGTAACTGAAGTTGTTAACGGTGGTAAGTAAACCTAGTTAGTGAGCAGCCCTCAGTAATATTATTAGCTTACTCTTCTATTTAACTTTTATAGCAAGTTTCAGCACATTGTTTAACTGTCTGGCCTCAACTTTATTGTTTTGGTTCACTCTCATAATAGAATCAGTTATTGCAGGTTTAAGCTGTCAAAGCACTCCTTTGATACTTTGTTGTTTGTTCATTTGCTAAATCTGCTAGTCCGCTAACGATTCAAAAATGTCACTTCTGGATGGCTTTGTGAAGAAATAATTGTGTTGGTGGTCTTCTTATCAACTGTCTCAAAGATGTGCTTCAAGTGGGAGTGTCCTGTTTTAGCTGTGGGACCACGACGTTGACTCTAACCAATCCAGCCAAGCTAACTAGGGTAAGCGCTTGATGCTTGTGCTAATACATCATTTAGCCAAAGTCTCGTTTCTCGACACTGCTAATGTTTGCTATTTTCTTGCTATCCCGCATAATTGCTTGTTTGCAGTGTCATGGTGTTTGCTGTTTGCAATTTCTTGCTATGTTGCTATGCCATGTTTCTTCTAGTCTAGTGGCTGAGCATATTTTAGTTTTGGTTTCTTTTAGTTTGGTATGAGGTTTCATGCTGTTGAATGAGGAGGAGGAGGAGGAGGAGGAGGAGGAGAATAACTTGGATAGTTTGAGCAAGTTGTTGCCATCGTTTTGTGGAGGTTTCCTATTGCTTCATTGTACATCTGGGTCTCTAATAGGGGCTATGATTGTGTGGCTGTAGGGATGTAAACATGATTGTTACCTTGCATACAAACCCCTCATGTAATTAATTCCCTGTAATATTTGCTTCATGGGAAGCTGAATATGGCTGTTGCATCACAGAGAATGGGGTTTTGCTTTACTATTCTTTGCATCATAATTACATGTAAACTGCTGAGCTCCTGTTCTTTTGTTTATGTCTCTGCTACTCTCAATCTACAGTCATAAAATTCATGTACTGATGGTCATGCTGCTTATCAGTGCCACTTTGAAAGAAATAATGGGGCTGTGTTTTTCGCTCAGTGCTGACATGGCTGCCTGCTGCTGCATACGAGATGGATTGATAGGTTTAGAAAGGTCGCTGCCGTTCTTTTGGCTTGTTTCCTATTTGCTTACTTCAAACTAGGTCTCTAGTTGAGTGTAAAATTGTATAATGGCTTTAAACATGACTGTTGTCTTGCACAATCACAAAGTTATTTCCATGTAAGGCTTGCTTCATGGGAAGCTCAATGTGACTTTTGTCACACATAGGGTAGGTAGTCAGTAACATTTTCTCCACATGTTCACATTGAGCGACGCATTAGAGAAATGGTGTAATTAAACTCAGAGCAGTTGGTTTTTGCAATGGGTACAATCCAAACTCATTCCTTATAATAGCTGGCTTTGGGCTCAGTATCTAATACATTGTTTGGTTTTTATCGTCACTCCCCCAGTCTCTGCTGTGGTGAGTGTGTTGTATGCTTATGGTGAGTGATGAGTTCAACTCTGCAACCAGGCTGTCTGAAATCCATCAAAATATTAGTTTTTCTTATAGTCACAATCTGTTGTAACAAAATGGTTGCCTTTCTACCAAAACACAAGGTTGGAACCTGACATCCTGCTCAAATTGATTGACAAAACTTTTAATACACAGACACTAGACACATTTCTAGTATTTGCTGATGCTGTTTGTTTACATCAGCAAATCCAATATTAATCAGTTCAGCTTTGCTAATTGTGCAAATTATTTTGAAAGACCCTGAGATGTACTTTCATCAGTGACAAGTGAAGTGTTTCATTATTATTATTATTATTATTATTAATATATCACAGCTTTTCATAGAGCAAACACATAAAAGTATAGCATAAAAAGCAGAGCTCTATAAATTAATTTCAGTGGAGCCTTCTAGACAGCTCTGTTGTTTTGTTTTTCTTTAATCACTCACATAGCAATGCTGCAGTGTAAATACTCCAGATAACAGAAACTCGCACATAAACAGAGTACAATTATGGCCCTTAGCAAGAGCACTTGATTAAGTTATTTTAGTACCCTTTACTCACTGGGTACTAAACATCTGACTCATAATGCATCAGCTATATCAGAAGATTGCTCTTGCTATGATCTTGCATGAATATTCACACAAGTAATTAAAAGAATGGATTGATGAAGTGGATGGGGACAGGGATCAGTGACACAAACTGCTCAGCTACTTGATGACAAATATGAGGGCAGTGACTTGAAAATATTAGAATTATTATGTCACTTGAATAGTCTTGTAATCTTTCAGTTTTAACATATTGAGACTGTCCTCCCAAGAAAAACGACAGCATTGGTCATTTTAGCAAATGCCCCAAAACAACATATGTTTACGTACAAGTGACAAAGTACTCTTGCAGCTGTAGGACTTATGACTCTTGTCCGTTGGAATGGAGCAAAGGAGGAAATACTGTGGCATTGTCATAGAGCCACAAAGTCCATAGAGGGAGAAGGTTTGGGTGGTTGGATGGGTTAATAAAACATTGCTGTTCATTGTCATTTCCTGTTGACAATAAACATTAGTTTCTTTTCTTTTAACCATGACCACGATCGTTCCCTAACCTTAACCAAAAAAAGTGGTGTTTTTTTTTTAACAGTTTTGGAGGGCACTAACAAATTACACAGGGCACAGGGCTGCCAGAAAGCCTTAAGGAAGTCGGGTGACGTAGTATAACAAGCGACATAAAGAGTGAGGTGGGATGGATGGATGGGTCAAAGAAACACAGGACTTTCACCCAGAAGACCAGGGTCCGTGTCCTGTGTGAAACCAAAAGTTAACGTTGAGTTATTAAAAGTTTTAAGTTACATTATGTTACAAGTCACCTTAAATCGCTTACTTACACTCACTTACTGACTTATGTCACGTGACTTCCTACTACCTAACCAAGTAGTTTTGTTGCCTATACTTAACCAATCATGTGACTTACGTGACTTACATCACATGACTTCCTGCTACTTCCTACCAAGTACTTTCTGATGGCTTCTCCTACAGACGCTAAAGGGTACCATTTGTGTCTGCATACAACGCCCAGTTGTGTGACAAAATGTCGGTATTTGACGCCCTGGGAATAAGAATGGGTTGACTACTCAAGTGCCATGACTAAGGTGTGTTTTCTGCTTAACAATATGTAATAAATGCCAGTATCCTGCTGAGGTAGCAAGGACAATACAGCATACTGAGAACCTGTGACTTAAGGTCTAAGATTTAATACTTCATTGCCATGTCAACAGAATTGATATGACTTTTACTTAACTGGAGCTCAACCTAAATGCACAAAAACAACATGGTCAACATCATGGTCTTTCAGTGTATTGTGTTCGTATGAATACCATAAGGACCTGTCTCTGGCCACAGTTTTCCTCCCTACTGCTGACCCTTTTGGCCTTGGTGGCCTTTTGGGTCTGATTCTGCTCGTTGCTTCCTGACAGATGGCCTAATGTACCAGTCATTTCTCGGTCTGTGGGGGGCACCAGCTGTATGTACAGACTGGGCACATACAGAATACCCACAATGTACCTCTCATTCACACTATGTTTGGTTGCAAATAATGTGAAGTCTTGCATTGCACCACAATATGAAAACCAATTTGATCAGGTTTAGTACTTGACAAAGGCCACACCGGTGGTGTTCCATCTGAACAGTTTACATAATGTTGCAGTAGTCTGACAAAACAAGGTGGTAAAAACACAGAGCAACCCAATTATTCTGTGACATTTCTCTTAATATTAGATGTGGCTTTGTTCAGCAAGCAAAGTGTAATCCATGAGATGCTTGCATTCACAGCTAAACGAAACATGTGTTTGTATGCAATATCAAGTACTCTTGAGGAATAATCCAACTCGCATAAATAAACAGTTGGAGATAATCAACCCCTTATTGAGAACCAATGAAAATTCTTCCCAGGAGTAATTTGGAAGTAATGCCCACCAGTATATTAATAGTTAGGGGGACAACAGCAGTGATAGAGACAGAAGGTTAACAGCTATTGGCCAGTTATACTCCTGGGATGCAGAATGACCAATTACTGTGATTAATAGGGGTCTAATTAAATAGTCTCCCTCCTAAAGTAATGTTTTCAGTGTAATAAAACAGTAAGGAGATATTGGCTATACTTTCTCACATTTTATTACTCCTATGTTGTCCATATCTGTGAATCTCAGTTTTCGCCAATGCCTCATAAGACATTATCATTACTTGCATGCAGACTGATGGTAGTGTGTTGGTGTATTTCTGTGTGCGCATGGGGTTGTTTGTGCCGTGTTCCCTCATCTATCAGTAGGCTGCCCTTCTCTGATGGCCACTGAAGCTCCATTAGTACCCACAGTCCTGATTGATGTTGCACAATACTGCGTTGGAAGGCTAGGATTGTTGTTCTGAACCAGCGACATGCTTATTACAACACCTTTTCACTGCAGAAAAGGGAAATTGCTATGCTGATGTTGTGAGGCTCAGATTTGCATTGATGGTGAGCTCAGCAAATGTCTAAAATAATTTGCTTTTCAGGAATTTGTTTGCAAATGAACCATGTCTCTGAGTAAGAATAATGTTTTTGAAAACAGGGCAGTTTAGATAATAGTGTGTGTCTTGAATTAATTTAAAGAATAAATTCTTTCATGCGGAACAATTCTGGACCCTGATTGACAGACTGTACAAGCTCCCCTGATTCAGACGATTCAGAGCTGCTAAGTGGTTACATTTGAGCCGGTGTGTTGGTTGAAATGCTGAAAAACCTGCTTGATTGGAAGGATTTAAGCAGCGGTTGTGGGAGCTCTGACAGTCAAGGTCCTGTCCTCTGATTCCACTTACGAGCTATCTGAAACAACATAAAAGTGGATGAATTTTTCTTTTTTTTCTAATGAAATGAAAACCGGTAACTTGAAAGTCCACTGTTCAGACAGAATCAAATTTTCAACGTCTGTGTTAAACATCCTCGATCAAATAAAGATGACACAAGTAGGTGCTATTAAAATGAAAAGAGAAAAGTATAAGTTGGTTAGATTATGAGATCAGACATTTATATGGTTTCCCTGATGAAAACATACTTTTTCCATGTGATCTGTTTTTCTGCTCTCCTCAGTGTTTTCAGTCTTATTGGTACTGTCTGTGTCAGCAAAATTCCATGTCTTGAAAAGTGAATGCTTGAGTTATGTTGCTACTCTTCAATATGGCCTTTGAATTCTTGTCTGCATTCATTAGTGGGAAGCAATGGCACCATGAGTACCAGGGCCAGCTGCCAAGATATCCATGCCGCGAGACAATGAGAGAGATCGTCGGCTCTGTAGCCTGCTGATGAGTACACAGTCTCTTTGATTTTGCATTTGAAACAGAGATGTAAAACTTGGAGCCCGTTGGACTGTCAAAAAGAAGCTGAGCTGAATCACTCAAGTTTGGATTTATGTTGTGCCAGCTTTGCTTTTGTTCCTTCCACAGTGGCTCTTTTTTGTCATTATCAAGGTCATCAGTGAGTCAGAAATGGAACTGAAAATAGTTAACACTTTGTCTTCTCTCTGTGTCTGAAGAGGTTTTGTGAAGGATTATTTGCCTAAAGTGTAGGTTGTTGTTGATGATGATGATTAAGATGATGTTTGAGATTATTTGTCTCAGAGATGCAGAAAATATGAGAGAAAGGGGATGGCATGCAGGAAAGACTGAGTCAGAGTCTTAACCAGCTGAGCTTCCCACACACAAACAATTCTGTTTTTTATTGTTAAATTCATGCTGTTTGGGAGATGGTGTACATTTTTTCTTCATATTTTTTTGCCAGCAGTATATGTGTAGCATTGCCTTATGTACAATGACATGTGACAAAGTGCAGTGATTGCTTTGCTGCATATTGAACGTACCATTTTAGTATTCCAACGCCGCACATTATTACACCCGTTTCCACACATTAACCTTTGCTGAGTTCTTTCCTTACCGTTGTGCTCATATGTGCCCAGACTGTGATTAATATGCCTTTGCCCTCATGTGATAAAATCTTGCAAATCTCCCTCCCTACCTATCTACAACTCCAGTCACCTTATTATTTTCGAAAGGTTGTATGGTCACTGAGCTTAGATTATTCCATTCCCTGCTCTACATCTTATGCCCCACGTGTCCCTTCCTCATTCAAATGTGTTTTTTCTCCAGGGATGGAATATGGAAATGTGTTTTAGCTTATATGTGGATGATGTTTCACTATATCGTATATCCATTTCATCATATTGTATAACCATTTCATCAACTTCCCACTAGGGCAGCTTGTGCCGATGTCCTTGGTTTGCCAGTGTTTTCTCAGCTGGTCCTTTGTGGCTAAATTGTGCTTTGTGACACAGGGAGGAATTGGACCAGAGACTACATGGATTGGGGACTAAAAAGGTAAAATAAGGGTGTCATGAAGCTCATTTAATTTTCGCAGCCCTTTTATTTTGACAGCATCTGCCATTTTAGTATTTTGATTTTACATAAATTCACAGAAGATCTTGTCCTGGTCATTTGGGTTTAGGAGCTGATGTATGCAGGGCCTTAAAGGATAAGGCTTACAGTATTCTCTATTTTTGAAATATAAACAAATCAAATAGAAAGACCAAAACCAACAATGCCTGTCTCTCAATATTTTCCGACATCTCTACGCTATCGTGGCACTCAGCTGCAAGCCCAGTGATGTTGCTAGGTACGCGTCCTGCGTCTCTGATGTGTTAAATCCGAAAGGACGCAGTAAACTCACTGTTGATGCGTCCAGGGGACACACCATATTTTCCCCCTGATAATGCTAATGTACATTTTGAACAACAGATTCATGTTGAAATCATAGAAATAAGCAAAAGAAACCTCACTGTAAAAAAAATTTCCTACCATCTGCGCATATACTGTATTCCTCCAGCACCAAACGGGAAGCAGCAAACTGGGTAGTTACTTTGGTAACAGCCGAGATACCGTCTCTCACACACACGATAGACGGTGAATTAACAGTGTTATGAGTCTGTGTTTCATTCGATGTGTATCCAATCCACCAACTAGCATTTGAGTGAGAAATCTTAATTTTTTAAATGTTTGCCTCTCATTCCCACAGTCTTCTCCCACTAAAATAGTGCAGTTAAATAACGGACTGCCAGCAATTGCCTTATGTACAAAACATTTTTGACACATAGTTCCTTTCACCAAGTGGGAAATACTGTCCTTCCCAAGTGGGAAAAATTCCAGATATCGGCGATATGAAAATACAACTCAGAGGCTGACGTGAGCATTTTTCCAACTCGGTTGCTTGTAATTATGATGTGAATGATATGATGCATAACAGGTGCAAGGTACTGGTAGAATAAGAGAGATGTCAATGTACACGTCCATACAGTCCTGAGAAGAGGTCTAATCAGACAACTATATGGGTTGAGCATGTGTATGGGCTTTAATAGTAACAATGGAGGTCTAAGGCACAGAGGAATAAGTCATATTAATAGACAATTCTTGCTAGTAGGAAAATCCATTGTTGGTTTGGGTCTTATCATAGGATTTGTTGATAATAAGAAAAACATAAAATCTAGAAAAAAAAAAATCATAAACATAGTCCCACAGCAGGGTTTGACATTAACGTTTTGAGGCACTTTTCCTCCAGACAAGTAAATTTGCCTTTCACTTGTCCTGGCACAAAAGTCACTTGTCCGGGAAAAAGTAACAATAATTTACTTTTTTCATCTTGTTTGTGAATGCAGAATGCAGATTTCAGACGAACAGTTGAAAGCATCCAAACAGTGTCCACATATAAATTATTCAATTTATGAATTTTATTAAAGTGGCTATATGTAAGGTTTTCACCTCAATAAATCATTTTCATATATATTTAGATTGTGTATAACTATAGACAATGCAGAGTGTGAGCAGTGAGTGTTAGCCCTTAGGTGACCTGCTTTCGCTATTTTATTTTTCTCATAACAGACCAGTATTTGAAATGCCATATGGCTATTGTAGTTTTATTTGAGCCATTTTGTAGTTCTTAACAGCTGCCTTATGTTTAGAGCAAATTTTGTATATAGCTAACTAAAGTGTTACAACTAACCCCATAATGAGAACTAAACACATCAGATGAGGTGAGGCAGGGAAAGACAGACAGGTCTGTCACCAAAGAATACTCTCTCTGCCATGTGGCATTGAGCAGATACTGCAAGAACTTATAAAACCTCAGGGAAAAAAAGTAAAACTTTACAGCAGTGGTAAGCAAATAGTGGTCTGTGGGCCAAATCTGGCAAAAGCTGACATTTTCCCTTCCATTGTTCAAAACATTTACATGATTTCCCATTCCAATGGAACTCCTTGTGTTTTACATTAATTAATGAATCCTGTGATATAGTTGGACTAGTCGGAAACATTGCTATTTGTTGTGGACAAATAAGGGTACTTTGTGTCAAAACTTGAGAGCTCTAACACAAAAATTCAGTGAGTTTTAGGTTCTGAGACAAAAAGTGTTAAAACCATCCCCGGTCTCCCCTTCTCGGATTATTTTCAGCACCAACCACATGACAGATGCGTTGTGTTTAGGTAACGTCAAACTTGGCTAGCAAGCTAGCTCTCCCCCCTCTCTAGTTAGCTATGTTTGTAGGTTAGCTAATCTCAAAATGTATTTTTGGGTCAATGTGACTGATTCAGTGAGAGCAGGTCACAATTCTCTAGGTTGGTGCTTCGCTAACATTATCATTCTTCTTAGTGCTTTCCTTGGCACTTTGCCGGGCTGTGGAGCCTGAAGGAACATCGCCGCCACTGTCCCGCCAAAATACACTTGTCCCGTATAAGCCGACAAGCCTTAATGTCGAGCCCTGTCTACAGGTTTAAATTCAGGGCCTATAAATGTTTTCAGTAAATATAGTGTCTCCTCCTGGGGTTATGACAGATGTATTTTTGCTCTGCTAATGTTGATTTTTTTTGTACAACTGTTACTAAAGAGATCTTAAAAAAAGTCTTTGGTTTAACTTCATGGAAGAACTCCACACACTGTGTCCGGGCTTTCGTGTCAAGATGTTATTACAATAAACATGAATAATTGACACAGCTCAGCTCTTATAAAATATTCATAGAAATGTATAAGCTGGATTTGTTATTTGCACTCAACAAACATCAGACCTCTGGAATACACTATTATTAGTAGTAAATAATGCACAAATCTTTTATACATGACACCATCTATTATTTATTAATTGCTGTGCTTTTCTACATGATAGAAAAAAATACTCTCTAGGGCTACACTCATTGCTTCCCATTATCACATTTAACTAATCTGAACTGCTAGAATAGGTCTTACTGTATTAATCACATACATGAAATATGTTAGATAAAAATGTCACATTATCGTTAAGGCTGAAAATGTTTGTCATTTCAGGGTTAAACAACTCAAGAATCTTTTATTTCTGACCTAAAGTTCTGGTGAAAACACACCAGAACTTTTCGCAAGCATTAGATGTTGTGGATTTTTTATCACCTCTGGCCATGTTGTCAGAATAAACATGAAGAATCCCTAAAGCAAAGCGAAGTGAAGCTATCAGCAATAGTGTTCAAGGAGAATCTTCACTGTCCATGACTGAAGCAACCTAACTTCTCCCTTAAGTCAATTACAATATTTTGATTCTAGCATATGCTCATACAAATAGCTCTGTGCATTAACTGGAGTTAAAAGCCTAGCCTGACCAAATGGGCCTATTTACCCACAGATTCTGTTTCAATTAGCACAGCTACGATGATGGAAACACATCCATTACAGCCCACAGCA
This sequence comes from Siniperca chuatsi, assembly GCF_020085105.1. Taxonomy (NCBI): domain Eukaryota; kingdom Metazoa; phylum Chordata; class Actinopteri; order Centrarchiformes; family Sinipercidae; genus Siniperca; species Siniperca chuatsi. The sequence goes on from NC_058054.1 coordinate 8,933,803, forward strand.
TGTGGCAGATCTGAAGTATGATGACAGGAAGAACAGGAGTAGGAAGTGATTGCTCTTGTCTCTAGTGTTACTCTGGGGAGACCATTTTTGTTCTAGGGTGCAGACTTGCACAGTGTCTCTTCTTGAGATTTCCAACACATCAGCCATTTCACATTTCCTCAAAGCACACTGTTATTTTCAGAGCGAGGTTTTGAAAGATTCAGCATTTTCACAATTCATCTTTATTGGTGTGCGCTATTTCTGTTTCTACATGGATACTCTACACTGTAAGGTGTCCAAGTAGCAACAGAAAAAGTGGAACATACTCCTAATATTTTAAAGGATAATAGTTTTGGCCATTATTTCTTACAATCATTTCTGAGATCTTGAGATCATTTCTGAAGAAGACAGGGCAAGAAACACAGACAGTCAGATGATTAGATAGTTTTTTAAAAACAAATTCCCAGGTTATAACAAACCCCCAAACTTATTCAGAGGAGAAAATCAAGGCGAATGGTAAAACTGTCGCCGTCAAAAAATAAGGTCCAAGTTGTAATAAACTGGAATTATTCTTTAAGCCACAAAAAATGATTTGAGGACATTGCGGTCTGCCTCCTGTGGTACTTTTATCACTTCTTCTCATCAAGTACAAACTGTTTGGCCTTTTTTTTTTGGGAGGGCACCTTGTACTCATGAATTACTGGTTTGTGTAGTGTGTGTTTTCAGACCACAGAGGGACCCTGTAGCTGGCCGTGTGTGTACACACTCAAAAGTGGGTAAATTTGCGTGTCTCTATCTGCTTGTCTGATCTGGGTAGAGGCTATTAAAAGATGTACATGCTGTGCAGATGCCCTTTCCATCATGGCAGGATCTGCTCCTAATGTCACCTTTGTCACTGTGACTGACAGCATCGAGGGAAGAGGAGGGAGGGGTCACCTGCTCCCCAACACAGGACCACCTGTCAGAGCCACCAGGTTCACAACTGATGATGTTTAAGATCAACTTGGGGACAGTGGACTTTTCTTCAAGGATGTACGCTTCATAAACTCAATGGTAGAGCATTCATTAGCTCCATTAGGCCTAGACTTTCAAAGGGTAACAGTGTCATTCACCTGAATAGAGTGATTTCTGTTAGAATCATCATTCACTTAATGTCCTGGAGTCTGAACTTTCCTCTGGGGTCCTACTAGTCAACTTTCTTTTTAGCTGATGGCCCATATCTGCATTTTCGACATGATTTAATTTGCTTTTGGTCAGTGTCCCAAAATCCCTTGAGTGAAATCACTATTTCTACACATTTCATATGTGTCGCTTTACACACGTGATGTCACTTTGTAGGGTATTTCCTTGGGGTAGGTGGTCCCCTGCTTCCATAGGATGCTCAGTGAAGCAGGAAATTGAAAAAGGTGGAGCACCGGATTTATAGCCCATCACCTTTTATTAAGCCTTGTTTGCACAGACAGAAAAGTGAGTGTGTTCATTTCACGCTTAAAGTTACAAGTGTCAGCTGTACCCAATTCCTACTTAACTCCAAAGGGGAGCCGCAACAGATCTGCTGTTTTCATCATCGGCCTTTTAACAGATGGGGCAGATCACAGAACATAATCTCAGCATGTTTAGTTGTTGATGTACGTTGTGTTTGCACCTGAAGTCAGCAATCAACAGAACCCGAGAGGAATTCATGTTGATACACTGGTGAAAATCGGCCTGTGATCTGGATGAATCAACCTCAGTGTTAGCAGGATTAGGGCTTTTTCAGATAAATATAAAATTACAGTGGAATAGGTATAACCTGGACTCCAGGGTATAAATGTGCTGTTTCCCAGGGTGGCTATGTCATTGTTAATATTCTCTTTCTATGTCTAGCCATGGAGGCATATTTGACACGGTTGCAGACACTATTATGTTCAAGCTGAAAATAGCAAGCTCCTACAGTAGTCCTGAATCACCATGGGAGTTTTAAAACAAATGACCAGTTTCCCCTATAGTGACCCTTGCAGTCCAAGCATGTGGCCTGAAAAAACCACACTTAAACAAGAACACTGGGACTCAGATGGAGCAGTTTAGGAATATGCACATTGTATGTACATTGTGAGCTGTAGTGATGAAGAGAAGCCTGTGCTGCTTGAGACATAAGTGGGTCATGCAAGAACATCTTAAGGGACTGCTGTGAAATTCTAAAAAGTCATTTGCTGGGAATTGAATTTCTAATGATACTAAATGAAAATGGAGCTGTGAAAGTGTTCCGCTCCTGCGTGAGCCCCACTTTCTATAACCCCACTGAGACACTGAGGCGACACGGGGGGGTAGTAAAGGCAGGGCTTATGGAAATGAATGGCACCATGTGAAAATCACATTTCATTTTGCTTTATGGCTGCTTGATGAGGCCCATGGCTCTTAGATATGATGTCATTAGTTTACAGTGTTGGGGGATGGAAGTTTTAGTTCTTCATTTTCATATAGAGTAAACATTTAATTGGGCAAGCTGACTACAGTAACAGTTGTTACAGAAGGTTTAGCTGTTAAACTCACATGTGCACCTACAAAAATCCTAGTAGTTCTCTGCTGTATAGTAGAGTGAGCAGCTTTATTGGGGCAGTAGGGCAAGCAGTTAACAGTTATAGATTAAGGGATCAGCAATAACTTCTCCTGTCCAGTTATTCCCAGCTAGAAATGTTAACGGAAACTCACCTTTCATAAGCTTTCTGATCTTCAGGATACCACCGCCTGTAATGGCCTAGTTCTGTTTTGTTCAACTAATGTTTTTTTTAATTATTATTACTGTACATTTTTCAGATTCACTAGTTTGTTTGGTCTATAAAATGTCAGAAAAAGTAAAAAAAATAAAATAAAAAGCAGCCCAAAAACCAAACATATTTATTTTACAATAATATAAAACAGAGAAATGCTCCAAATTCTCACATTTGAGAAGCTGGAAACATTTGGCTTTTTTTTCCTGTTTTATTTTTATATAATGCTGAAACAGTCCATCATCGATTAGTTGGACGACAAAAAACAAACTGCAATTTTGATATGCAATTCATTGTTTGTCATTTATCAAGGAAGAATGCCAATCATTTGCTTGTTCCAATTTCTCAAATGGGAAGATTTCTGCTGCATTTCTCTGTATTGTATTATTGTATAGGTTAATTGACTTATTGCTTCAGCAGTAGTTGCTGTAAACATTAGGAAACTGTGTTTGTGCACTGACAGGTGTCACAGTATAAAATGTACCTTCTTCATTTGACCTGCTGATCAAGAAGCAAATGTTTTTAGGACAAGATGTCTGAAACTGCCCCCTTCTTCATCTTCAAGCAGTCTGAAGAAACCATCTGTGTCTGAGGTCTATCTGGAGGTGCTGATAATGATCACTTTGCAGTGGTAGTGTATTGATTATTGGCTTTTGACCATATCATTACGTTGTCTAGACTTTTGTCTGTTTGCCTTTTCCCTTTGTCCCCTGTTGCTCCCTCTTCATTATGTTTTTTTTCCTGTCTTTGTGCGTCTTGCAGCTGCTGCCCTGTATCAGTATCCCGCTCTAAGTTACATAAGCATGTGAAATGCTCTTGACTGGCGAAAAAAACAAAAAATAAATGAATAAAAGCAAAGTGGATTATCTGTGACTCATTCCAACATTCATGAACACTTGAAGAATTTTCTAATTTGTTTGATTATTTTTGAAGTGACAGTCATGCATAGTAATCCAGACAGATTTATGCTAATGTGTTGCTCCCCTTCCTCTTCTCCCAAACTGAGGCTGAAGATATTGGCATCTGGTTTTGATGTGTGTGTGTGTGTGTGGCAAGTGAAGATCTGAAATATAAAAGGAAAATGGACCAGTGTGATCTGTTGCTCGGAGTGTGTAAATGCTGTGCCATGGATGCTGCTCATTGGCCTAGTGGTGGAGAGGCTAATTAACAGCAAAAGCCTGCTGGTTTGGTTGCCAACACCAACAGAAGGGCATGTTCCAGATGCCAGCTGGTATCTGGAGGATGGCTGCTTTTAGATTAATGTAGAGCACATAGTAGAGGGGAAACTAAAAGTACAGTTTTAGGGGCTCACAGTTATTTCACAATAATAGATGGGCAGCCACAAAACCACCATCATCAGTACCAACATTTATTTATTTTAAAGTTGAACTGAAACAGCATCAAAGCTTCTCAAGCCTTTGGGAGGGTGAATCCCATGGCAACGATTGACTGACATCTTAGGGCCAGCGTTGCTAAGAGAAGCGCTGTAAACTTCTGTGGTGCGCTACTGACTGGAGAAAGTCATAGCCCTGTACAGCCTACAAACATTGATACTAGATGTTTTTTCCCCACTTTTTCATGAAACCCACATAGCGTTGGCTATCAGCTGTTAACAATTTAAGCCATCTGTTTTGTTATAACATTCAACATTGGTGAGGACCTATCGTACTGTTAAGTTAGTATTTCACTAGGGAAGTGGAAGTGCTAACTAGCTTCCACCCAGAAAGTGGAAGCTAGTTAGCATAGCTTGCTAACATTAGCTGGCCCCTTACACATAGAAATCGTTACACAAAGAAAGAGGGGGTCTAGCTACCGTTAGCGGTCTCTTTTTCATAGGTCCAGTTGTGGTGATGGCAAATGACCAGACTGTCAAAACACACAGCGAGTAGTCCTCTAACCTCCGCACTCCGTACCTTACCCTGTGATTTTAATCATGACACGGAGTAATTTACAGAGTGCTCAAATCACAGATGGGACTAATCGATGGCTAACAGCGTAAGCCCCCCAGCTGGTAAATTGTCTGTGTGGCTGTTGGAATATAAGTGAACTTTTTTAAGTGCCCACCCACACAGATACTGTACCAATCAGATTACCAGTACTGGCAACCAAAACCAAAAATGTACTAACCTTGCAAAACACTAATGTAGTGGGAGCTGTCACTCCCAAAAGCAGTAAAGTGGAGTTGGCCCTGGATTACAATGGAAGAAATGCAGAGAAAAAAATGTGTAAAAAAAGTACAACTTAAGTAAATTAAACAACCAGTTTAATTACAAAGTGAAACTTCCTAATGTTGCTAACTTGGCTTGCCTTTGAGTGAAACACTACATACCTATCTGCTCCGTTTACTGCGATTAATATGTGAGGCTCTTCATCTTTGCAGGTAGGGCCATTTTAAAATTCTGGACAGAGACTGCCAATGAAAATTAATGAATATTAGCAAACTGGCACATTTACATTCTAATGTTGATTAATGTGTAGACCCAAGACATATAAATAAGATTAAATACAATACATCCCTCTCACCTTGCTGATGTGCCTATCTACAGAAATGAAAAATTACAGTTTTCGACTATCTTTTTACTGTAATTCTAAAAAAGTAATTCTAAAAACCTGATGAATGTGACAGCTTTGCTTAGTTCATGATAAATGGTGGGCATTAATCGAGTTGTGAAGTGTGATGGGCCGCTGGTTCTGGAAGTATTTTTCCCCATTGTGTTCCCAGGTTAATTTTTTCTTTATACAATCTCCTCAGTGTTACTGAACATAGAAACACGGGACTCTCCTGGATGCTGTAATGATCCTATCGGTTTATGTTAAGGCCACCAGTTTTAATTATTTAAACTTTCTAAGAAATCATGTTTTGTCCTTACAGGTCTTAAAACTACAGTACCCATGAGCCTTGGCCGCCGCTGCCATGGAGAAGGGGCCAGTAGAGGCACGAATCAGAGTGCCATAGTTGCTGAATTTACCCACAGTTGACCCAGAATTTAAAAGTTAATTGATTTAAAGGTCCAGTGTGTAGGATTTAGTGGAATCTAGCGGTGAAATTGCAGTTTGCAACCATTTGAATATCGCTTGTATCACCCTCCCCTTCCAGCGTGTAGGAGAAACTACGGTGACCGCGAAACTTGCAAAAACGTGAACGGCCCTATCTAGAGCAAGTGTTTGGTTTGTCTGTTCTGGGCTACTGTAGAAACATGGCGGTGCAACATGGTGGCCTCCGTGGAAGGGGACCCGCTCCCTATGTAGATATAAACGGCTTATTCTAAGGTAATGAAAACAAAACACTTCTTATTTTCAGGTTATTATACACTAATGAAAACATACTTATAAATATTTTATTCCGTTTCTGGCAATAGCTCCTTCTAAATGTTACACAATGGAACTTTTAAGCTGCAGATTGTGTTTTCAGTTTTCTGAGCACCATTATTTTTAGCTTCCACTCGCTGTTAGTGGTGCACGTAACAGAATTTTATGCTCAGTGATTGGATGTTTCTTTCCAAAATGCACCTTGGGAGTCATAGTTAACAGTGTTAAGGGAGGGTCAAAGTCAAAAGTTTGATGGCAGTAATTTATTCATTATGGCAATAAAAACATAGAAGCAGTGATTAAGCTCATTGCACATCATTGTTTTCAATTTTCGCTGAATAGTATCGAGATTTTAATTATTTAAGTGGATTTTATATCCCCACACACTAAAGCGTTATTGTGGTGCCTCCTGCAAGATGTAGTTCACAATAAACAGGTCATTTTATCTATCTTTATCTTTTAATAAACGAAATGGAGAGAGGATTCAAATAAGAGTCCCTCTAAGTAAGTTTGAAACAAAACAACAAAAAAAGGTGTAACTACAGAGTTTTGCATTCACACATTTCTTATATTTAAAATAAAATAGCAGTTAAATTCACAGATTTTTGTTTAAATAAAATAAACATTGACAAAACAGGGATTTTGTCACTGTTGGGTAATTATGTATCTTACTGTTTACTTTAAAAAAAAAAATCAGCAATGGTAATTGAAGAACCTTTTACATGTTCCCTTGGAAGAGTTCCCAAACTGCAGCATCTGTGCTTGCTTTGAGATGTCAGTCAAAATGTTTTGCCCTTGAATGTAAGATGAGTAAACTACCCTTGACAGAGCATTTGCAAACTGCTAGAAAGAAAAATAATTTTATTTTGAGTGCAAATGTCTTATGCTATTTATGCAGGCATACTTATTTATTTAGCCTGAACCATGCCCATGGTGTGTCTTGCTTGCTTATATATCAAAGAAACATGTCATCAATGTCATGCAGTGTTTAAGATATCCGGTATAGTATTAACCTTATTAACTGTATGATTCCAAAGGTTCATGATCCAGGTTCAATTGCTGACCATTGTGCTTCCTCTATGAGGACAGGTTGCAAGCTTGTCAAAGTGTATTCATTTCTGTTGAGCCAGTTATTATATTTGATTGGGGAAGATGAAGGCATGAGCCAAAACTAGTCATATGGGTGATGGCAAACAACTCCCCAGATTCATTAGTAGTCTAGCTGAGTAAGATTGTGGTTCTCCTGTCTAGCCACCCCATGGCTTGTCTGAGAAGAGAACACCCGATATGATGCCAGCAGAGCACTGTGCTCTCCCTCCTGTTACTACAGAGATAATGATTGCTTCTGATGATAGTTATAAAGTAAACCATAACTTTCACAGAATTGTTCAGTTTTCAACCTCATCAGTTGTTTTCAAAGGTATTTTGTGCAGCTTGTCAACCAACATTATATATTTTTTTCCAACTTTGTACTCCTCATCCAGCTAAAGGTGACTACTCTGCCTACAGAGAAAGGGCTCAACTCTCCACTATCGATCAGCTGAAGCCGGCACATATTTTATCTTAGTCCACTGAAGAAGACTTTTTTAACAGCGTTCAAAGCCTGGTGCACACAAGAGGATTTTCTAATCATAACTGATTTTAAAAAAAGAACGTGGAGACCACAGACATAATGACAGATTTAACCGTTTTTTAATATTTTAATCGTAAGAACGCACACACCAGACGATTCACACAAGATGCAGGACCACACACTTGGCGTATATACTAAATCATTTCAGAGTGGCAGTGCTTGGGACATCCAATTATCATGAAAGTAAGGCTTACTGTAGTTCAATCTGTTTACATTTTTATAAACTCATAAACATTTATCTGCTCAAAGTGGGAATACTGTATCAAATGAGTTTTCAGCAGAGTGCTAGAATAATAAAAGGGCATTTTAATATCTAGGGGCCAAATTCATAGATTATGTTTACCCACAAAACAAAAGATACACACACATTATACACTACATCTTCAAGTGCAGGTATTTGAGATATTTGAGTCTTTGACAGCAAGGAGATTTGAGTCCAAGTAACATTAAATAATAATGTAATGTAATAAAAGTAGATTTTATTCTGCCTTGGGCTTCTCTTACTGTAATAAACACCTTTTACACTTTTAATTGGGCCCAGTAACCTTCTGTCGCAAATATATATAACATATACAAATCATTTATACAACATTATTTACATATAGGATCATTATATTTAGAGATAAGGGTAGTGCTTTTAGCTACATTATATTTACCAGCTTGTTGTAATGGTTTGCTCAGATTTTATATTCATAGTACATGTCCCTATGGGATTAAAGTGAATAAGAGAGTGATTTATGGCTTGTTTTTCTTTTAAAATTGACTGTCACATAACCAATATGTATTTGAGGGTTTATTTAATTTAACAGACACTTTGCAATGCTCCTATATTGTGCTGTCCCATTAGACATCTCATTCCTCAAACATCAATTTGAGCTATTTACCACAATAAATTCAGCCCAAGCATTTGTGATTCTATCTATCTTGCCTTTTTTACCTCTTTCATTTTTTGGAAATCAATAATAAGGTTTGGTGTGAAATTGGTACATACAGTATTAAATTACATTTTGAAAAGCAAAATATGTGATCATAATAAATATTTTAGTAAATTTGCGGTTTACATACTTGACAATAAAAGTTTGCAGCTTGTTTGCTTGCTATTAAGTAGATTTATTCATCTAGCCCCAAGATCTGTAATATTATATGCTGGTTGGAGTGTAACCGTTTACATGGTCCTGTGCAGATGTAGTCATCGGTGAAGCTGCCTGGGGCATGCCTGTGTTTACCATCCCACCGATATTCATCTTTAATCAGCCAAGCCACAGATGTATTAGCATGCTACATGTAGAGCTGTGTCAGACATTAACATGCTACCCATTTGCTGGTGGAGAAGAGATGTGGGGGAGAGAAGATAAGGTCAGCAGTTTAATATTATCACTAGCCACAGGAGAGAGACCTGGATTTGGTGGAGGGAGGCCATGCTTAAACGGCTCCATAAACGCCAATAAATGAGGAATAACCAGGGGCCCCTTAGATCCACGGCATTTTCCTTCAGGCATCACTCTTAACAAGAACTAGGACCAGGGTAAGGACACATGACGATAAGCATCTCACTTATCACTCATGTAGTTATCTCCATCCATGCCAAATTATACCAGACAACTGAGGCTATAATGTGTGATTGACTGGTGATGCTGCAAAACTTATATTAAGGCTTGAGATTTTCTTCTCGTTGATCTCTAAATTAGATTGAAATCTGTCAGTAACAAGTAGAGTGTTGAAATGTGGCAGCAGAGCTGATATATATTTAAACATTACTGTTCAGACTGGGTCATGTTTGTTTTTCAATCAGCTGGGACACCCGTTCCATCTTCTCTGAAAGCCATGTTCACACTCCCATCACAGAGCAAAGCTTATAGTCTATTTCCCGAAGTCTGCATCACGTTCGGTAGATCCCTCTAATAAGCACAGGTCAAATAGCCTCCATAAATCATAAAACACAGCACTTTTCCTCTGGTTTCACTGCAGCTCTGCTGTAATGGAACAAGGAGCCAAGATAAATTGTTATTACTGCTCCTATAGCAGGAACCACTAGTGGGAAAAAAATCAATTGTATAATCACTCGTGGAGGAGAGGTGGAAAGGGCGACATTGAAGTGTTCCTCCATTTCAAGTTATTCCTCTCATGGAGGCTTAGCGTTGCTCACAACCCGGGTAAGGGGCAAAACAGAGCAGAACACTGAGAAAAATGATTCATACTCAACAGCTCTCATCCAACTCAAGCACCCAGCAGAAAAAAACAGGTATGCAACTCTTGTGGCTGGCATTTACAGTTCATTTGTTTTTGCAGGAAGTAATTTTCATTAGCAAAACCAATTTCCTCCCCAAGTCCTCAACCTGAATAATAAACACAAACTCTTGCAGGGAGAAGGCAAAAACAACATTTCAGCTCAAACTCTTCTTAGCAGCGCTCTAGAAATATTTTGGGATGTTGTCTTTGTTTAGGCTCCAGGTAAGAGGTGTCATAGTTTGCAGAGCGTGTCGTAATCACTTGCCTTAGGAGAATCCTGCTAGAGAGCTAATCATTACCACTCTGCCAGCTTGTAGAAGGGGGACACATTTCTGCTCAACTTTGGGCTGTTTTTGTCTCTCTGTGACTGCTGCCTGTCAAACAAGCCACCACTGGTTGAAACGGCAAGTTTACATCAAAGCCACTCATAACACAAGTTCATTTTGAAGCCGCAATGAAAAATTCAGTGGTGTCTGCTTTTAATCAGAGCAGAGCAGCATTATTCTCTGCAAAGAGTTTGTTTCCCTGAAAACAAGCTGCCTTTCACTACAAGCTTTATGCTGCAGTATCATTGCTCTCATACAGCTCTTATAATTCAGATAGGCTTCTGTACATGGAAGCTTGCAGAGCATGCCTGTAACATAGCATTACGAAGAATGAATTACAGTATCTAGTTTGCTTCACAACTTCCTTTTCATTTTATGCTTAAAGGGAAAGTTTACCCCAAAATCAAAAATACACATTTACCTGTAGTGCTATTTATCCATCTAGATTGTTTTGGTGTGAGTTACCGAGTTTTGGTGAAATCAGCCATAGAGATGTCTGCATTTTTTGAATATAATCAAACTATATGGCGCTCGGCTTGTGGTGCTCAAAGCGCCAAGAAAAAACCCAATTTAAATGGATTAATAGCACTACAGGTAAGAGGAAAAATATGTATTTTTGATTTTGGGGTGAACTGCCCCTTTAAATATAAAAGCAGTTAAAAGTATATGATTGCTTGTAGTGTGATTAGTTTCACCAGCATGACTGTAGCCTTTTAGTCTTATGTACAATAAATGCTCTTGATTGTGCATGACTGCCTACTCATTTTAAAACCGTAGCTGTGTTTTCTTTGTGTGTGATTGTTTGATTAAGTTACCTAGGATTATTGTCTAGTTTTTTTATTTCAGACTTTTAAACAAAGTCTGTAAAGAAATGAATTTGGTGAAAATCATCGGGCTCTGTTTAATTTGCAGTCATACAAATACAGTATAGATCATCATAGCATGCCGGTTCAGAGGAGGATAGCAGCCCGTTTCATCAGACAGCTGCTATACTATTTCTCCACTGTCCAGATGTCTGAAAATATATTTTTTATATCTCTGCTGATATACCAGGAGCTCTATATGTGTTCGCTGGGCTTAAGTCTGGCAGTTGTATAGAATACAAATGCTAAGGAAAAGCATGTCTGCTGCACAATTTGGTGGTAAAGAAGGAAGTGACCTAAAACTAGGCCAGCATTTTGATTACTTCTGATCAAATCCTGATAGCTTATCTTTAACATTCACAGCAGCACTTTGTCCACCCCCTAGAGCGACTAGATCAAATTCTCAATTAGGCTTGTTGTAAGTGCGCCATCGACCTTGAAAAGGGCTCTTTTTTAAATGTGGTTCCTGGTTTGAATGTTAAGCCTTTCAAGTCACTTGAGGATAAATAGTTTATGAAGCGCATACAGCAACTGAAGAAATGTAGAAATACAAGTTGACGGATGTAATTAATACCGTTGATGTATAACATAGGATAGTTGAGCAGCAGCACCTTATTCTTACGTGTCTGTTATTGTAATAAATAATACTGCTAATCCGGGTAAAGCTATATTGAGTTACTCTCAATAGCCCTATCTCATTTTGTTTACAACAAATGAATTACAGCAGACACACATACAAGCACACAACTGATTCATGGCTCCTAATTGGCCTTTAATGGAAGCACAGTGTGTTAATAAAAATCAACCGCTCGTATCTTTTTAGGAGTGTTGAACCTTGGGAGGAAGTGATTAAATTGGTTATTAAACAGGTAAGATGCTCAAACACTGGAGTGATTAATTCCCCAGGGAGCACCTTTCACTGAGGCATCCTCCAGAAAGATGAACGTAATTGTACCAGTTTCCACCCTGAGCTTGTCTCTCTCGACCCTAATTCACTGTCAGTCCCCGGTGCAGACCAAGTGGACTAAAACAAAACTAGTGGCAGATGCACTTTAGCTCTGGTGAGGGGAAAAATTAAAACTGAAGGCACTGAAGCTGGAATACTTAGAAATGAATTAAACTCAAGCAATTATCCAGTGTAGTGAAACGGTAATTACAGAAAAATGATTAAGGGATTTACTGAAGAAAACAAAATGTTGACTAACGTCTCAGTGCATCAGACACCCCGTGCTTACTATCATTAATGTACGCCTTTCAGAATATTTTTGTAATGACTATTACAATTTAACGACATTACATTTTATTCAGTAACTATTTCAGTAACATATTAGTGTTTTCACAAGTTATTATTTTACAAAACAAGTTTCAGTGGTTATTAGTAAGTAATGATGTTGGACAAGTTCACTATTCTGGAAAAAAAAATCATCCTTTGTAAACTAGTAGTATAAGACAAATGTGATATTTTCATTCACATATACAGCTATAGTCCTGCACCTCTCCTGGCTAGTCTTTATTCCTCCAGCCCCTCTAACTCAGTTGCTTTTAGGTCTTTTAACGTTTTAAAGCTGAAATATGGTCCTCTGTTTTTCTGTCTATATGTTTCTATATGATAAGGTAAAGCTACTGTACAAGATAGTAAATTTATGAAAAGCTAAATGGCTATCTACTACTGAGCTTGATATTAAAATTAAGATAAGATAAATTGCTACCTACCACTGAACTAGATGGTAAAATCTCATAGTTTGATTTTAGCAAACATAAAATGCTTATTTCAACAATGGCTTTAGTATTCAGCAATACACCTTCCATGAGGTGTTGACAGCATACTTATGGCTAACATTCATTGGATGTGTTGTTGTTAAATCCCCCCAAAATAGTCACTTATCTTGGTTATAATGACAAATTTTTCTCATTTTACTATCCAGTACTATCGCCTCCCATTTAGTTTAGAATATGGACATAAAACCCCACAAACATGTTTCAGCTTTTTAGAAAGACTGCTGTGTCCAAAATCACTCCCGCATTCACAATTCCCTATATAATAGAAATTTACTCTATAGTGAGAAGTACATTTCGGACACTATTGAATCATCATCATCATTTTGCGTCATCACTGACAGGTGGAGTCTATTATGGGATTGTTTAGCAGAAAGTAGTGCACTTCTTTTGTTCTGTTGTGGAATATTTTTGAGGACACATTTAGTGCAGAAGTTTCACACTCAGAATCCGGACACTCAAGTGTGGACTGTAAATATAGTTAGTGATTTCATCCCTGATTTTTTATTTTTTTGTGAACATGTGGTTACTGGTGCCCAAGGCAAGTGCGCTTTAATTATACTTGTCCTACAGTTCAGTGCAGCCAAACAAACCGATCATGGCTGAGAGGAGCTCACATTGCTTCACACTGATTTAATAAAGAAGACTAGAGAAGACATTCAAAATGTCCTCTGACACTAGCTGTTGTTTCCTTCTGCATTATGTGAAAAGTGTGCTTTCATTGAGTTTTGTTTATTACATCACCTCGAGTATGCGCACACAATTGTCTCCTGTGAATCCCTCTGCCAGTAACAATGAAAACTGCTATATAGGCAATTACATAAAAAAGTGACGAATAGTACAATATCAAAAATGACTTTGAAATATACTATACACTGTATTAGACCATGTAATACTGATACTATAAAGGTTCCATTTTTGAGCCATGTACTGAAAGCTGTGGGAAACACAATATAAGCTACAGTACAATAGTTCCTGTTTCAAATGGTGCACTGTGCATATCATAGATGGAACTTAGTACTAAGTTATATATAGCAGCCGTCAAAGCAGTTTTCATCAAAAATGATTGCTTTTTTAACAGTTACTTTGAGACATATTTCACAGGAGCTGCTATTGAATAGTAGCACTGTATTAGGCCTGTGATTGCCACAAGGAAGTCTCAGATATTGTATTTTACATTTAAAAAGTAAAATTTTCCAACACTTCACACTTTGATTTTGTCAAATCAAAACACTTGATGAGTAAAAAAAGCTTTTATAGAACTGCATACTCAAAGACCTATCACGGGATTGCATCCTAGACAGAAAAATTGAAATGAATGAATTGAAAAACTGATAACAGCTGGCTGAGTGGATGGGGAATTATGCAAGAAATTCAGACTTTCCTGAAAACTGAAACCTCTTCTGCCGCTTCGAAGTTTTCAAACCTCACTCAATGAAAGCGAATGAGGGGGAAAATGTGACTGATGCTCTTTTCTCATAGCTTTAAGAAAGTTGTCATGCTCTTGTCTGTGGTTTCTCATCATGCTCAGAGTGGGGAGTCTTGAAAAAGACTGCACAGTGTGTCAGGAAGAAGACACATTTTCCAAGATAGCTGTTTCATCAAAAGAAGCTTAGGTGTGTAATGATGGTGGTATCATTCGCCTTGTGACATCAACCATAAGCACCATTACTTTGGCAGCTATAACAGCTCAGTGCCTAGTCAAAGATTTTCAGTAGTGGCACCATTTACTCTAGTCCAGATTTTCTTTACTTTTTCCTTCAGTCTTCTGGTACGAGAGAAAATGTTCTGAATCCTAATTGAATCAGATATGTCCTCCGCCTGTTATCCATCTTTCATGTTTTTTTAGGGTAGTTTTGCTTTCTCATTTGTTCCTAGAGTATCATATAATGGCATACTTGAATCGTATAATTGCTTTGAAGCAATCTGCGGATTTCTTAGGTAAATTCAACAAAGCGTAACTGAATGGATGTCTTCTTTTGTGTTAATAGAGTGACTCTGCGTTTCTCTGTAGCCCAGTTTTAGAAGATTAATGATGGGGGCCAAGCCCTCCTTGGGGCTCATTCATTACCATGGGCTCATCTCCCTACAACCAAATATAATGCCATGAATCACTATTCTCTCATGTCATGTACCTGTACAGACATCTCCTGGATCAGTTTACCGTTTGTAATTTCCTATTCATAAAGGTTCAGAAAGAGATAATTGTGGTGACTGGCGATTTGTGTGCGCTGTTGGGGATATTAAAAAATTGCCATGTGTTCCATATACCTTTATTCCCAAGAGTGGTTTCTGTTATTACTCTGCCAAATAAGGAGCAAGACCTGTTGCAGGACAGACTGTCCATCTTCTGTTGTCGTGTGGCTCATAGCCATAAATCAAACACGACATTGGTCATAATGACCCCGGAGACCTCTATTGAATGGGATTATGATACCGAAGAATTCTATTTTGGAGTTTGGATATAGCTGGACAATAATTTGATATTTCCAATTTAATGATTCAACAGTTTGAGTCACTTGTTGACAGTTTTGTCTACAGTAATGCATACTAGTAGAACACAGCATACATTTGCTATATCATGATATATATTGCTATAGGAAGAATATTAATATGATATTGATTTCAACCAGCTGTAGTGCAGTCGTGGAAAGTAACAAAGTGCAGTCACTCAAGTACAGCTTACTTGCAATATACTTGAGTATTTTAATTGAATGCTACTATGTTACTTTCACTTAAGTAAAAATTTAAATGCAGGACCTTAACTTGAAATAGTGTATTTTTACATTGTGGTATTGCTATTTTTACAGTTAATGATCTAAATATTTCTTTCATCACTGCCTAGCGTTGGGACACACCCTGTACCCCAGAAGAAATCAAAGCTACTTTTCATATTTAACATTATGTATTTCCTTCAGATTTTTATAGTCTTCTTGCTTCTAAATGGGATAATGCAACTTAGCAGCTGTATCATATGGAAAACATTTCAGTCATTTTCAAGAGCATGAAGAATTGCAGTGGGTGTGTGTAAGGGCAAAGTGAATACAATCAGGCATGTAATTGTTTGGCCGTAATGGCAGTGACAAAGCAAAGCTTCAGCAGTATCAGATTGTTCATCTCAGCAACAGACAAAGGTTTTCTGTAATGGAATTCAATCAGCTGTGTTCTCTCCTTTTCTGTTTCATCGAATGTGAGGTGGCAGCCATTTGCTTGTTTACAACATATCATATAATAGTATAGATGTGCTTTCAAAAGATCTTCCACTCTTTGAAGCATTATGTTTTTGAAGTGATCTCAGGTTTTGGGATAAAATAGAAGGGCAAAGTTTTGACTGAAATACCATCAAGTGCAACCTACATTACAGCCAAAGTGCTTGCAAACTTTTGCTGAAAGCAAAAGACAGCTGTGTGATATATTTCTGTACAGGGTTATGATTGAATCAGGACTCTAGTCCAGTTGGTAACAACGATATTGTTACTGCTCAGTATTGGCTGGCTGCACCAGTTGGAAAAAAGGAGTGAGTCAGAGATGTGATCGAGGTATAATGGAGTTCTTCACAGGTCAGTGCAGAACCATTGACCTCTCAGTGGGTTCTCTCTGTCCTCCACTCATCCGCCACAACATCCACCACTCATCAGCAGTCCATCAGCCCAGGGTTTCCAGGAAGAGCTGGGAATTGTGAATCATACTTTTGTCCAGCTGTTTCACCGATTCCATTTCTCTTTCCTTCAACATTCAGCGTAAAGTTTGGCCGGCGATTTTCTCACGCATCAATCAAAATAGCAAATGGTCATCTAAAGAGATGAGATGGTGGCGTACAAAATAACTGGCCAGCTTCCAAGCATATTAGTCTCTGTAACAATTTTCTCTGTATCAGCAATTTCCCCTGCTTATCATGCTCCATTTATCATTCATTCTCTCTTTTTTCATTTGCATTTTACATTTTGGATATTGAAGGAAACACTGAATTAGAGGTCATCCTTAACAGCCCACACAAATTGGATTGTTTTTTCCCTCCCTGCATATTTTCACAGCAGCAGATCTGTATCCACTGGAGATGGATGCTGTTTTACCCAGTGGTGAGCACATATTGTAATTCTAGTTGATCCTATAGGGCGGTGGGTGTTTTTCTCTGATACACAGCACTTCTGTGCTGTTAGATCACTCTTGATGCTTGTTCTGTAGAGAGTAACAGTTATGAAAGTGTCTGTATAGGTCTAATTCAAGGTAGAGCTGAAGAAGAGCATGCAACCTCAGCGTCTTTCCTGGAGGAATTTAAAATGTGTCTTTATCTGTGATTAAATTCTTACTGAGCAGCAGCAGATAATCATAGATCATGTTTTTACATTGCAAATGTTAAGTGACAAGGCTGTTGTCATTCTATATTTATTCTAAATGTCAACAAATTCCAAGAAAAGACCAAAAACAACAATGTGTCCTTTGTGTTCCAGTCAGTCCCAATGTATGTGGGATTGACTCAAAATAAACTACATAAACCTGTGTTCATTGTAATGAAGGAACATGTCAGCCAGTGCAGCGGTGTGGCTCAATATAGCGTTGAGCTACGCTAGTGCTGTATCGTTATGAGTGAGATTTTGAGTGAAATGTAACTACTGTTGGATGGATTGCAATGAAATTTTGTACAGACATTAACGTGTCCCTCAGGTTGAATTGTAATAACGTTGGTGACTTTGGTGCCATCACCAGGTCAAACTTTTAATTTGTGCAATACTTTGGTTTATGGTCATTTATGTGGATGTGTTGTGTTTTTTTTTGTACAGGAATTGAAAGTGTTGAAGTCACTAAGCAACAAACTGGGCATTTAAGCATCTGTCACTATCTATACTCGTTGCAGCATGCCAGGCATGACAGTGTGACCACTCGCCTGGCTGGTAAATTCCTTTCTTTGTCTCCCGCTCTCTTGTCTCTCTACGTACTGTATGTGTTTCTGTCAGATGAACAACATTCTTCATGCATTATTCACACTCATTTTTCACAAAACTGTGATGTCTCAAACGATTTCTTGTTGATTCACGCAAAAATGTGTCTTCCCTGTCCTGAGCCAACATGTATTTGAGCATAAAAAAAGGTTAATTGGCTCTGCTGTGGCTGATGTTTTACAAAAAACAGCCATTTTGAAGATAAATGCATGGTGGATTGTTCAGAGAATGAATCAGGGACATGTGAGTGAGGTTGTTCACCATTTACTGTCTGAGAGAATATGCGTTAAAGGACCTTGACTGCTCAGAAGAGCTCCAGCTGAATATAGAGAGGATAAGAGACAGGCCTCTGTAGCAATTTGTACTATTCATGCTACATTACACAAACAGCCGTTGAGCTAAAGCACTCTGAAGAACCTATTTTTATTCAATTGTGCCTGCTATACTGAAGAAGCCTCAAAATTCCTGCCATCAAAGGTTTTTGAGAACTATTTTATTTCAAGTTTAGATACTTTTTTAATGAGAGGATGCTGTGGAATTAACTTAAAACCGTGCAGTGTGTGTCGCTCATGTCTTTGGACCGCATTTTTGTTTGTCAATAAAACCTCAAACAACCTTGTGTTTCCAATTACTGTCTGTGTGGCTGGTTTCAGTATAGAATGGGAAATGTTCTTGTGATCACAATGTTCTTGTGATGACAGAGTGAACACATCAGCACAGTTGCAGCAGAGCCAGCCAGTATTAATGAATCCTCAATGTGAGTGCAATTATGTATGATGTTACTATGGCGTTTGTTCTTTGCTTGTGCCAACCATCCAATTATCAGTTGATCTGAGAGTTTCCAGGGGATCACGACAATTGTCACTTGTAATTTTGTTGTCGCTCAGATGATGAGAAATGTAACTTAGCAACAAAATGGATGGCTTTACAGGACTGTGCGACACCGGGCCTGTTTGTTGTCGCACTCTAATTAAATCTGACAAGCATGTCGGCATTTATGATTTCCATTTTTCCTGCTATTGTTTCTTTAGAAAAAAAAAGTGGCAAATACACAGATGCACTTTTCAGTCTCTAACACCAACAAATCAGAGAATAGGTCCATATAGTTTTCACATTGTTCTGAAAAATCTGGTATTAAAAAATTATAATATTATTACGGAAATAATATAATTTAACAACAGATTTTACGTTTTTTAAGGACCTTGTGGTATTTATTGATATAAAGGTTCTTCTGAATTGATAGTCTTGTTGGTCAATTTTTTTTTTTGGTTTTTGATTGAAAGTTCCCTTTTTTGTTTATTTTATCTGGTCTTGTTATTTTTGTTTTGTTTTTACTGTGATATTTTGATTGTGACAACAAATAAATGCCACTGATCCATCTGACACTGTCCAAAATGTTAAAATCTAGTCAGAAAATTCAGGATAGAAGAAACTTTAAAACGCAAAAACATACGCTCATAGTACGGCCTTCTCTTTAATATCACAGGACGAGAGTGAGGCATACATTTCATCCTTCCATCCATAAACCATTAGGATTTCATGAAGAAATCAGCACAGTGCGTCAGTGTGCCCCAGCACCGATGACTCCCCAGTCTCTGGATGATTCTGCACAGCAGCTTCTGGAACTAAGTCAACCTTGGCGTGTTGCTGGCACAGTACCTGAACAGCTGCACATTCTCTGCCGGCACAGAAGGAGAAAATCCTCTACTTCCTCTTGGTTTCTTCCTTTCTTATGGTTTTATATATTTGCACAAGCATTTTTTCATGTTCCCACCATTTTACCTTGTGTTGCCCTGCTTTGTTTTACCTACAGGAAGGGATCAAGTTCTGAATTTGCATGACCTATAAGGTGTTTTGTTTGTCTTGGGTATTTAGCTTGCATTGATCAAATGAACAGCAATTTGGTCAAATGCAGATGATCTACAGTTTAGTGCTTTACTTATTAAGGTTGTCCAATGACTCCGCTTTTCAGCCTCACTGTCACTCATCTTGAGCTCTCTTAGAAGCCCCATGCTTTGGGCAAACAAACCACTAGGGGGCAATAGCTCACCTGCAGTCCCATTCCATTTGTGGACTGGTTTCAGTGGTAGGCTCCAGTTCTCTACACTGTCACTGTGCTCTGTTCCCCTAGCCACCCTGTGTGTTGGAGAATTGTAGGCATACAGCCTGAGGCCAGGCTACATTTCAGACAGGCAGGAATTTGAACGCTTGGACTGAGAATCATCAGATCTCACCCACACATACAGAATTAAATGAGGGAGATTATTGTTTTTGGGCACTTGCTGTCCTTATTCAGGCCTGTCCCTGCCTTACTACAGAGTATAACCGAGGGAAATAAAGTGCTGTCACTTCAAAACACAATATTTTGGAGGAAAAAAAAGTTGTGTGATATAAACCCAGATGATTTTACTGTCAGAAACCTTCTTTAAGCTAAGGAGGGATTGTGCTCAACTTCATCAGTAACAACAAATGTGATTTACCTTCATGCCAACATTTTTTTTAAAATAAAAATGTAATATTTCATTTTAAAAACTCTTCAAATGCTCCCTATAAATCTGCCCTGCTCTTGAGCCAATAGATGCTTGGCTTATTTTAGGGCTCTGCTTTTATAAGCAGTCTGATGTAATAGCTGAATTACTTCTGTACTTCTTTTTTACTACCTAGCCTTCTTTTTCTATACATAAATGTATTGCTATTTAAGTGCTTGCAAGCAAGTGTGCTATTCTAGCAAACAAATGTGAGCTTACATGTAAAAGCTGCTATACAATGTCATCTAACATTCATCATTGTTCTGATATGCTGGTCCAGAAAGACAGACATGTGGAAGCCTGCGTGTGAATATACAATGTGTTGTCAAGCATGTCGTTTTGACTGCAACTTAACTATGCACGCTGTCACCCTTAAGCATCTCTGTGCTTATTCAACATGAAAGAATGCATGGCTTGGTAAGGTGTCTACTAGTATACCTGACATTTTCCTGGCACAGGAACACTGAGTACTTCTAGAATATTCTTCTATTTTCACTTATGCTTGAATGATTCCTCATTATGTTTTATGTACCTTGTAGCCACTGCCTTATAAGTGATGCCTTATAAGTAAATGTTACAGCGATGGAGTCCTCCTCTCTATTCTGGTAGCACAGCCACTTAGACCAACACACACACAAATGTTGGCCAAAGTGCTTTTACATAGAGTTATATAAGAAAGGAGAAATACAATCAGATAAATAATGCAATATGCATTATAGCCCATCCAATTCTGTATTTTTGAGGATAACACTACTGTTTAAGTTTAATAATGATACATTGGACAATATTAATTTTTTACATAATCACATAACTACATTTGTTTTTTTATAGAACTGTGACCTAGATGTGTACTGAGCAAGACATTTTTCAGTTGTAAAATAAACTTGTAAGTGCTCCCTGGTGGACAAATTATGTAATGGTGACATTGTTTCTACACTACATAATATGGCATATTGACTTGTTAATTATTGCCCAACGTATAGCCGACTAATATCAGCTGATCTATCAGCACTGTCAACTTATCAGTCTAACTCTGATATGCATATAGAAAACCATTAATAATAAAGCCAGAATATGACAAAACATTCAAAAAGAAGATTTAATAGAGAGGGACTTACTGTTCGGGTGTGGAAAATGCTCAGTCAGATGTGGATTTTACCTGGGAGTGTGGAATTAAGAGCAGTGATTGGTCAGTTGAGGTGAGGTTTCTGGAGGTGGAATAGGGACTGAGTGCTTGTATTACACTGGTAATCAGTGAGAGAGGGTCAGCACAGGGGAAGAGGAGCAAGCCATTGTCTCTTTCTGTTATCCCTAATGTTCCCCCACCATTTGCAGCGACTTCTGCATAATCTGTGCTGTGAGTTAGGTGTCAGTTTCACTATGTAACACAATGGGAGGTTGGGAATCAATAACCTGCCAGTGAGTGTATGCGAGAGAGACAGGGACTTTGCATATATCCAACCGAGTGGAGAGAGTAATTTCCTTTCTTTGGAACAAAGCACTGATCCCTAGAACATACAGTAGCTCAGTATTTAGGCAGAAAGCACAAAACATTTTACACTCCATAGCCTCTTTTATTGAGGACACCTAACCAGCACCATATAGGATCCTTTTGCCACCAAAACAGTGTGAATTCTTCAAGTCATTGACTCAGTTAAGTGCTAAAAACACTGCACAGAGATCCTGGTCTACTGTGACGTCACCTTTTTGGTGTTAACATCCCATTTTATGTTGTCCCAAAGGTGCACTTTTGGGTTGAGATATGGGGACTGATCTAAAGTCACTGTGATGTTCTACTATTAAAGTCATTGTAATCTTAGGACACACAGTGGCTGTTGCATACAAAGTGACACGGTGCATTCTCTGTTGGATGTATGCATTTTATAAAGGGAAGACGGTGGTCCTACTATGGAGGTGTCCATAGTCAGCCATAATGTTTCGGTCTGCCACATGTCGGGCAGCAACTAATATATTCTAATTATTGACTCATCTACAGATTGTTTTTTCTATTTAGCAATTATTAATATTTATTCTATATAATGTTAGAAAATTCTGGAAAAAGCCCCTCACAATTTACCAGAGCCCACACTGTTGTCCTCAAATTGCTTGTTTTGTCCGACTAACGACTAACAAAAATAAGCAAGTCAAGTTTATTTATAAGCACGTTTTTATATATATATACATATATATATAATATAAAATATACAGTGGTGTGAAAAAGTGTTTGCCCCCTTCCTGATTTCTTATTTTTTGCATGTTTGTCACACTTAAATGTTTCAGATCATCAAACAAATTTAAATATTAGTCAAAGATAACACAAGTAAACACAAAATGCAGTTTTTAAACGAAGGTTGTTATTATTAAGACCTACATGGCCCTGGGTGAAATAGTGATTGCCCCGTAAACCTAATAACTGGTTGGGCCACCCTTAGCAGCAACAACTGCAATCAAGCGTTTTGGGGTTTTTTTTTGCGATAATTTGCAACGAGTCTTTTACAGCGCAGTGGAGGAATTTTGGCCCACTCATCTTTCCAGAATTGTTGTAATTTAGCCACATTGGAGGGTTTTTGAGCATTAACAACCTTTTTAAGGTCATGCCGCAGCATCTCAGTAGGATTCAGGTCAGGACTTTGACTAGGCCACTCCAAAGTCTTCATTTTGTTCTTCTTCAGCCATTCAGAGACCCCACAACACACCACTGTGTTTTTCACACCACTGTAAATAATACAAAGCAGCAAATCATCATATCCATGTGTTTGCCCAAAAAAGAAAGAATTCTACCCACACCAGAAGCCAAACAGACAAAGCCAATCACAAAATCCAAATATCCACTGTGGACATCACATTTATTTCCAAAAGCAACTACTGTACCAATACAAGGGACAAATATCTGGACAGACACATTGCACGTGTATGAGCAGAGATGAGTATGGTACTTTTTAGCACTTAGCTTTCCTTTGCTGCCTTTACTGTTAACTCTCTCCTCCTGGTGCTGCTAAGCTCTTAGCTACAGAATGATGAATTCATTGCTTCCTCTCCCTCACACCTGCATCTTTTATAATGATGTTCAAGCACTGTACCTGCATGCCTTCTCAGGTTCGGTTGAGAAAGTTCGCTGCAGGTGGCTCTGTGTGCGTAGCTGACGCTTGTGCTGCAGTTCATTCATGTACTGGGGGAACCTTCAACCTAGCTTATGTATGAAAGGCTAACAAAGTTAGTCTTTTTGATGGCAATCATGTTTACTTGTTGTTTGTGGTTTGAGTTTGATTTTCTGACAAAGTAGCAAGGATGCTGAGACTGAAGTTTTGGATGTCCAGAGCTTCACACCAGCACATGATCACATAGAGGAAGACACAGAGCAGCCTGTGTTCTTTCTGTGTTCTTTTTTCCCCCTTCACGAGTATCGCGGCTTGACTTCCAGATCCTGTCACTTTTGCTCGGCTTAGACCTAGTGGATATATAGATTCATGACCCTGCTCTCAGTACTACAATATTTACAATGATTATCGGGCCAGGTGGCCTTTTCCTGCTCTTCATTTGGAAAGTGTTAGTGCTCATGTGCCCACCATACCATCCTCAAATTCTTAGCTGGAAGCCAGCATCGATCTCCTGCTGTCTGTTGATCCACTCCGAGCCGCGATGAGTTGTTTGTTTGGAGATGCTCCTCTGCACACCATTGTTGTACAGAGCCAGTATTTACATACCTGGTCCCCCTGTGTGTGTGCAACCATCCTGGAGTCTTGCTTTTCTCTCGTCATCTCTAATCAGCAAGGCATTTTAGCCCGCAGAATTGACTAGAATTTTGGTAAACTTGATTGCATGTCCAGAGGGCTGCCATTTCTGGCCACTTTAGGTTGTTTCTGAATTGCTGGCAATGGCACAGCAACCGTCATAACACATTCAAGGTCACTTGAACTACATGTTTTGCCACTTCTAACATTTGCTTGAACAGTAACCGCACATTTTATCTCTGCATTATTTGTGCTTAAGCTTTAGTCACACAGGAATGTGGAGGAGCAGTGTAAACACCAAGGTGTGCCAGATAAAGTGGTGTGTATGTGTGCGTATACTTATAAAGTGTGAGTCTTCTTGTTGTACCCTCAGGGGTTGATGGCTGAGCTGCTTGGGAGGGGAACTGCAGTATTTACCACCTGCTATGAAACAAGCCTTCTGTGCAACTGTGATAGTGTCATATGAAGTGAAATGAAAGTGATGCCTCTCCATATCAATGCGTCCTGTTTTTAGAATAGTGTTTTCATGACATTCCTACTTTTATTAGATTGTGTACAAGTGGTGAGTGGGGAAGCAAAGAGAGGAGAGGGGATGACAGGCAATAATTGTCTTGTTCATTTCTGTTTGACAAGCTTTTGGCTCTCTGGGATATTTCAATCCACAGGGCAAATAGACTAAGCTAATGTCATGTTTCAATATCACTTTATGTCACCAAAATCTGAACATCTTTGTCTCTTCATATATATATAAAGCTAACATGATCAGAAACAAGACCTGGTTGGAAATAAGTTGTCTGCTTAGGTCCGTTTTTGTCTCTTTTTTTCTTCTGATTCTCCTTCTTCCATCATCTGTTTATTGGCAAACCAACCCAGTGCATTACAATGGCTAACTGGACTGGAGTCTTACATAGATCTATCTGGGAAAAACAAAATTCTTGCAATTAGAGCAGATCAATTTCTCTTTGACATTATTGCACATACTCTGTCACACTTGCACCGTCTAGATCTAAACCTATTGTTGGTCTGAAACTGCTGGCTCTGCAGCACTAACTGGATGCGTCTCATACAATGACCCCCTGGGATGCCCCCAAATCTGCCTTGGGTGTTCTCAACAATGAGATGAGTCAGTTAAAAAGGGAATTAACTTCTGTATTTTTCATAATTTGAACTAAGTTGTAAGACTCTAGTATCTCCCAGAGAGAGAGTATGTGTATGTGCATGTGTATATACATGTTTTTCTCCTTATTGAAGCTCTGCTTTCACATGGAGGAGGATTACTTTTCTTCAAACATGAGTGTCCTTGTCATATTTTGCATAGTCTATTCTGGGCCAAATCCCTGCCTCTTGTGTATGTTCCTCCCATGTGGTTTGTGAGGTCTTGGTGATTGGTGAAAAAGGTTGAGTAAGTGTATAAAAACTTTATTCTCCTTGGGATTTGCAGGTTTCCCACTGGAGCTGTCAGCTGAATGGGTAGTAGCCCTCTGACCATGCTAAAGTGTTCATTGAACTGCTCAGCTCCATTGTCTTTGTATCACATGTGCGCTGTATCATATGTGTCTGTGCTAGTGACATCAGGGCAAGTCTTTGAACAGATTTGAAGCTTCTGATCTGATCTGATTCTGGTTATTGTCCTTTCAATGATGTGTCTGCCATAACACCAATTCACCAATTATTAATATTGTACTGTTGCTGTTACTGACGTCAGCAGCCATTTGTGATGACGTCTAAGAATATTGGATCATTAGAATGAAAAGACTTTGACATCTTGATTTCTTCCAGTCTCTTCTAAAGAATCTAATGCAGGGATACTGGGAGTGGATTAGGTTCCAGCTGAACACTGAGAACTGCAGCGAAATGCAGTAAAGCTGACAGAAAACAAGCTGTAAGTTTGGTGGTGAGTGTGATTCATTGGACTGTTGACCTTCCTTTAAGGGAGATGATGAACAACCTGGTACCAGACCCTGGGCCTCAGGCCCTGCTCTCCCTCTCAGCTGTCTGCAGCTTCACCTTCAGCTCACATTCAATCACTCTGGCAGCCATCGGCTGATAAATACCCACCATATGGCTACCTTCCTCACCTCTTGCTCCATCCTGCAAAACAAACAACAAAATGTCACAGCTACTGCAATGGTGCCATCTAGTCCTCCCATAAGCACCATATCCCTTCCAATTTGCCTCCCTTGTCCTTAATAACCTGCATTACTGCAGCTAATGGAGGAGATGATGGACAAATTGATGCTGTGTTGCCCTTGCTAAAGTACATTTGCTTGAAAATGCAATATTAGTGGTATATTTTATCTTCTTTTTTTAAAGCAGGTTTTAGAAATAAAAGTTTTATCTGGCTGTCTCTGGTATTTTTACATCAAGTATTATTTTATGTGTGAGTTTTATTGCATCACCTACAAAAAAGACCTTGTGTTGCCCTGATAATCCTTTCAAACCCGTAACCTACAGTCAAGTCTGACTGTTTTCCTTATCAAGACATGCATGCAAGAATGCCCCAGGGCCTTGCCTGTGAAAGAGGGCTATATTTCTTTGTCTTTTATAAAAGAGGTCTGTATTGGTCTACAGAGGCCTTCTCTTAAACCCTGTAGAACATGGTGTGGACTGCTGCTGGCATGTCTGGGGAAAGAAGCAGAGGCAGTTATTATAAGTCCTGGTGCTTTTCTGCCCAGCTTTAGGGATGTTGCCTGGACAGGAGTTTGCTCGAGAGTCTTCTCCAAAATTCATCATCACACACCAGTACAGAATTATTCCAAAATGACAGATGAGCCTTCACAGTGAGAAGCTATGACAAGACAAGAGAATGGAGAAATATAAATACTGTAAAACATAGAGGATTAAAGAATTCCATATTTGTGGTAGAATTTGTTACTTGATTTTGATTACATTCCTAACAGCCACATTTTAATAAATTGCTTCAGTTTCTGCGCTCTGGTCATCCAGACAAAGTGTTGTATTGCTGCCGTAATGAGACCACCCTGTGAGCAATTAGGTTTCTTAGGTTTCCTTGGAAACACCCATTAATTATGATGCCTTAGTATGAATGAGCACATTATTCAGCAATACAATGTAACATTTTAATGTTGCTATTTAAATGCAAATTTTGACTTAATGACCCCAGTTGAATTGCAATGAATAGTTTCAATTTCAATGTTTTTATGTGCATGAAAACATTGAAATTGTTCCAGCATTGCATCATGGTCACTCATTTCAGTCCACAAACAAAAAAAGAACAAAATAGCTTTGTGTGTATTGTGGAGAACATGGCCACAGTTTGTTATTATTCATGCAAAATAGAGGAGTGCCTTAAACACAAAAATTACTCCTTTTGTAAATTGATTTGTGGAATTAATTCTGTGTAATAAGTGTCAAGATAATAGTGTTATTAAATGGTCCCCACATAGTACTATCAATAATTAGAGGTAAAAGAGACTCTAAAATACTGTAGAATAGCTCTGCCCTCAAAGAAATTCATAATCTCTCCTATGCCTGGCGTCATGGTGTGTCCCATGGCGTGCTGTTGAGCTACATGCCTCAGCTATAACCTTGGCAAATCCTCCAGTCCCTGCAGGGCTCATGCCGGTCAGAGTGGGTTGTAATACGACTAATCAGACGCTTTAACTTTTATGTAAATTGCCCTGGCTTATGAATCTTTAAAGAGGTGATGTCAAAGACAAAAGGGGGCGGGATGGGGTAGGTGAGTGAGGGGTGAACTGTCAGAGATGTGAGCTCTAAATCTGATTACCCAGTGTCGCTTTGGAAAGACGCTGTCTCACACACTAATGAAGTCATATAATTAGTCTAATTAGTGATGCTGCTGTCAAAACTGCCCACAGATATATCTCCAAAAGTGCCTGTTTTAAGTTTTACATTAATGTGACAGGCTTCTATCACAGCTATGACATTTACACAAGGATTAATCTCATTTATAAAATGTTTTTAGAAGCTAAAGATGTAGAAATATTTCACACTCATCCTGCTGTGCTTAATGACCCAATTTAAAGGTAAAGAAAAAGAGTAATTGTTGTGCCTTCAGGTACGATGAAGCAACATCCATATATAGACAGCAGCAGATTAACAGTGACATACAGATTAACAGTGTTGCTCAACTGAGCAAACCATAATTACTGACCTGCACTCCGTGCTACCCAAGGCTCCTTTTTAAGCATCTCACACACACACACTCTCTCGCACATACACAGTATACCGTTGTTGCTTCAGCAGAATGATTTCATGATTCAGGTCAACAAGAGGCCTCAGGCACATAAACCAAAGTCTTCCTGTCTTTCACAACTTAATTTCTGAGGAATAATGGCTCAGATGTACAACAAGGCCATAGTGCTTCACAGGTTTTGGCAAAATATATTAACCTCAAGAACTGGGCTCTCACACTGAATAATGAGCATCAGTGTAACTCTATTTGTCAAGTACAATAACTACATATGAATTTGCCTCAGTGTCATTGTTCCAAAGATAAATAGTCACAAAATACATATGGACAGATATTATTCAGGTACACTATAATAGAACCTAGTAATTGTAATTTAGCATGTGTAAAATATATTTTACATAGCATAGTATAGACTGAACATATCATTCCTCACATTCAATGCATACTGTGTAATAGTATATATATATATATATATATATATATATATATATATATATATATATAAAATATATGCTGCTCAAAAGTTTATGGTCACCTCTTGATGTTTTTCTTCTTTCCTTCAATAATGGCTATTTTAACATAGATACAAACAGTATAATTATTCACCAAATGTATTATTTACATTTGAAAGAGTTTTAGAATAATTAAATGATTAAAACTTCTGTGTAGTTGATGTCCCCAGAGTGTTGCATGACAGGGGAGAATACTGTTATAACAATTTTTTTCCCAAAATACTCCAAAAGCATAAGTGACCCTAGATCATTTTTGAACCACAACTGTGCTTGCAGTTGGGCTTTAAATATTTGGGAACCCATTTTTCTTTGGGCCCTCTGCAGTCTACTCAGTGATTAGACTGAATAGGTTTAAAGTGTGATTTCCCAGTCCATAGTATGTTCAGCTACTGTTCCATGATCCAATTCCAATAATGCTAACCCTAGACTAACCTACTATTTCTATTTTGAAGTTTTAAGAATAGCCTTGATGGCAATACACCTGTTAATTCCAGCTTGTTGTTGTGTACTTGACACTGAAACAGGAACCGGCTCCTATTTAAAATCAGCACAGATTTTAATGCTAAGCTTCCAATTTCTTTTACCAATGACTGCTGATTTCTTATATTCTTATTTAACTGTTTCTCAGAGGTGTCTAAAACATGACTTTTTGCAAACCCTTCATACAAAACAACAAAGGACTTTCTTCAATCTAAAAGCATGAAAGACCATTCAAAAATATATAGAGTATTCCTCTCAGCCAGCTGACTGTACCGAATCAAGCTCTTGTGGCACGTGTGTGTGTGTGTGTGTATATATATATATATATATATATATATATATATATATATATATATACACACACACACACACACACACACACACACAAATAGTTAATTGGCAAAAAATGTATTCACTGGTTTCAGCATCATGAAGATTTGCTTCTTTTTTTGTCTTATATGAAATCTTCTATATTTTACGGTCACCTTTGGCTCTGAGAATTTATTTATTTATTTATTTTTTTAAAACTTAAATTAAATCAAGAAAATAATCAGCAGATTAATCAATAATGAAAATAATTATTTGTTACAGCCCTACTGTTACGGACAGAACTGGCCGGAGACACAAGGAAGGGTATGATATAATTTATTGAAGCACAAGTACGTAGATAGTGAGTGGAAGGAAGTATACTGTCCTTTGAATGGAGGTTGCAGAGTTCTGGAATCGAGTGGCGGAGCACAGAGGAGTCGGTCCACACGGGACCAGGAGCTGAAATGGATAACTCACGGAGGACTGGAGACACACAGGGACTGGAGCTGGAGTGCCACACACAGAGAACAGGAGCACGAAGGTGCCAGAGAAGAGGTACTGGAGGCTGGTAGTAGTCTGCTCAGGAAAAGGGAGTCCAAGGTGTTTAATGATTCAGGGGAACTAGCGTTCTATCCTTAGTCATAAACAAGACCGGACCCAGACTGTGGTGAGGAGCTGGGTTATATAGGGGAGTAGAGTGACTGATTAAGTGCAGGTGTGTGATAGGTGACAGGTGCATGGAATCAGTGCTCAGGTGAGGGAGTGCATAGTGAAGGGGAGTGGCTGGAGAGAACATGACAGACTGTGACACCTACTATACAAATCAGTGAACATATGGAATTACTTTAGAGACATGCTTATCCAGTCCCCCATACGGCCCTGTCTAAAAATTACATTCACATACAGTGACGACTAATTTGTATCCATACGTTATGTAAGAAACATAATGCCACCACATTACATTTTTTAATCAACATTTATATTTAACATATCTCCAAACTACGTATATGGATTGCATTCTGTATATGTTCATACAGAATGTATCTACATAACATTAACTATGAATGTATTCCATTTGTTTTACCTATAATATCTGTTTACATTTAGACAACTAAAAGCACTGTGAAAGGTTGTGGTTTTGGATATTTAATATTTAAAAAGTCAACACTGAGTTAAAGTGCATGACATGACTCATTGGCTGTTTTTAATATTTAACCAAAACTAAGCGTTTTAGTAGCCAAAAGCTAACCACACTCTAGATGCAGGACACCCTGGTCCCAGGTGTCAAACTCCCACCCACTTCACTCTGGCCTCTTCCCTATGACCTCTGTGTAGTATAGAGATGTCACTCTTCCTGTATTGGAAAAAACAATACCACTGAACATAATCCAGACAGCAATTATATTTCATCCAAAATGTATAGGCAAAGCAAATTAGTAGTATATAAACACATTTTGTGGGAGATGGGGTTGCCCTCTAACATAGTTAATACTCTGTATAATCATGTATATAATAATTCACTTCAATTTTATTTATATAGCGGCAATTCATAACAGAAGTTATCTCATTGCACTTTTCCTATACAGCATGTCTAGACCGTACTCTTTATAATATTATTTACAGAGACCCAACAAATCCCACCATGAAAAACTTTGTTTAAGAGGCAGAAACCTCTGGCAGAACCAGACTCATGGCGGGCGGCCATCCACCGATCCCTACTCTGTTTTTATTCCTAAAGTTTCTTCCATTTTCTTTCCCATTAAAGGGGTTTTTGGGGGACTTTACATTGTGACATTGTGATTTGCGATATTGATCAATAGAAATAAAAATTACTTGACTTGTAAAATAAAGTGTTTGGGATATAATAAATAATTTATTGCAATTCTGGAACAAAACTTGACAAATAACTCTTCAGTGAACCACATGTCTGAAAACAGTGGATCCGTTTTGGTGGGTTGGTTGACTAATTGGTTAATTGGTTGGAAATTTGTGTGTGTATTCACCCTAAATTCTTCTGAAATACAAAATGATAGATGTGCACTTTGTTCGTTCTCAAAGGCTCTGGTCAATCTCACTTTCCTCTTGAAATGTGTTTTTTCTGTAGTGATACCCACCAGGTAAATATAGATTTTCAGTCTTTCAGTAAACTAGAAAGAGTGAAACTCTCACATTCAAATAAAGATTGCCCTTGGTACTAAATGTGTCCATATTGAGTGTCACTACTATTAGTGAGGCGTTAGATAAGGCTGTCTCACAATGTTATTTGATAGTCAGTTGTACAATATGTACAATGATACATAATTGGGAAATCATTTTGCTTGGGGCAGAAATAGCCACTAAAATCAAATCTAAATCAATTCTCAGTTATTATCCCAAGCAACATTTCCTGTGGCCAAGGCAAAAATAACGATTCAAATGATGTCTGTCAGGTCCCATAAAAGCTAACCATTTGTTCTATCAAGGGATCTTTGCCTTTAGCAATATAACGTTTCCTTTAAAAAAATGAAGTTAATTAGGAGTTAATGGTTTAGAGCTGCAGTTAAGACAACAATATTGTAAACCAGTAAATGATCTCTGCACCCCTGATGACAAATCCCTGTGTTCATAGCCATCTGGCAATTCAAACATTATTACTGTAAAGGATTCAGTTTATTTTGCAATTTTATGATTAGCTGGTCCTTGTGTTTTTTCATCTGTAGAAAAATACCTTTCCCATTTGTGGCTTCCTTTCTCTTCTCTGGGAGATGTAGTTGTCAGCTCAGATACACATTCATGATATATTCCATGTTTTCTAAACTCAGCCCTGATGAAATTTTCTTGGGTTGCCATCTCGGCTCCTTTTGGGATCTGTGTAAATACGCAAAAATAAAGGTCATAAGCTCATCTATCAAAAATGGCGCCAGAATGCCAAGTTTACGTTTAGAGTGTTCATCTTCTGTCTTTCCCTGACTTCATCTTGGGTTTTTGTAATTGGGACATGATTGGATTAAGAGAGGAAAAGCAAGGGACAGAGAGAGACTGTTAGGCTACTAAATATAATCCACTTTTAGACCTACTGTTTCTGCAGTGTCTCTGATCCTTGGAAATGTATTTTGCATTTCAAGTGCTTGTATAATGACAACTGAAAAAGAAATTGTTTCCCTCTTTGACTTGAAGGGTGTCAGTTTATTCTTAACTCATGATAAACTCATGATTTTTCATTTTCATTGCTGCCCATTATACTAAAAAATATACAACTAATACTTTGATACTGGATTTGATAAAATGCTATCGAAACCCAACCAGACTGCAGACCAGTTTGTTGATCAACCAGTCAATGGCTGTGCTGATGCAGCATCATTACAGCAATTTGTAGGTTTTTTCCCCCAACACATGGAATAACAATTGTTCCTGAAAAGAGCAAAAACAACATGAAAACTCACTGCAGAAACTAGATGACATGGACTCTTTTTCTCAGCTTTTGTAACATTCTTGGGTTACTGTGAAAGCGAGAGAGAAGTGGGAAACAATCTGAAGATGAAGGTTTATCTGTATGTTTCAAAGAGACTAGCTCTCCCTGTTGGAGACATTCTGACTGATCTTGCAGAACAAAGGCAGTATGAAAATAACCATGCTTCTGGCACTGCGCTTCAGTCTAACTTATTTTAAGACATCAGCAGAACACAGAGGCCAGTGTAAGTCCTCTGCACGATGCAATTACTGTATATTCTATATCAAAACAGAATCTGAGGTCAGATGTTTTGCAGCTCACTGTTTGATTGTTTTCCTTATTGCATTATTGCACACCCAGGATAACACTGACAGTGACTGGTGAAATAGCCCCCTGTCAAAACTCATTCACTCACTGCAAATTAATTCCCATCTCTTTCCTTTTCAGCTGAATAGAAGTTTGAAGCCAAAATGAGGCGCTTTCCAATTTAGACGGCTCTCTTCACTCTTCAAGGGAAGCCATTCGTATGAAAATGAATAACCAAGCAGATTGTTTGATTTAACACACTCCTAAGGGGATTCATATAGTCTGAACAAATGCAGTAATGTACATACTTACTTAATTGGAAGTAATGAGGAAATGCCCAACAAGGTATTATGCATTGGGAGAAATACAGTATATAGTTATTGTGAAAGGCTTCCTTAGTCCAAGTGTCGGGTTGAAAATATATAAACTCTCAGTCCTCTGTGCCTGCAGCAGGCAGGTTAGTTTAACATGCAAATGCACCTTAATGGAAAAATAACTCATCCTTGGACTCTTGCCCATACCTAAGTAATATACATATATCTAAATACACTGTGACATTCATGTATTTTAGATTTGTTAGTTTGTTTTCAGTTTTTGGTGTACCCAATTTGCTCAACCTGCTTCCTGTAGTTTTACTGCAGTTTGTGAGTTCCTGCATTTTCCAGAATCCCCTTTACGTGATTTTATATATGGGTTTTATGTGTAAGTGGAGAGAGAGCAACATTGACAAGAAAGTAACAGCAGGAGAGTTTGTTTTTTTTTGATGATGCACTTTCTCTAAGTACATCTTGTCTTGTGGCTGCATTCAATTCTATTCTAGTGATGCCACCATTGGTAGAGAAATGTTTTTGTTGCATTTCTTCTCCTACATGATTGTTCAGTCTTTTCTCTAAAGACCAATATTTAAGATAACTGATATCATGAACCTTAGTAACATTATTTCATACGAGCAGAGTTTTCTGTTTACCATATTCTTGTTGTGATCCAACAGTCCATCACATTTACCCAGCTGGATAATAAGTGCACGTTTTTTGCCTGTCTCCTAAAATATAGGTTTATCGTCTACTAAATTGCAACAGCAATTAGCGTTTTAAAAGACACGTAATCGGATTATGTTTTTTATTCACTTAAGGAAACATTTTTGACAACCGTATCTGCAAAGTCACAAAATGTTGATACTGAATGTATCTACAAATCACCATTAAATGAAATGACGGGACACATTTACTTTTTCTATATTCAACCAAAACCACAATCTTTCCCTAACCTTAACCACAGTGTTTATGAAGCCTATACCTTACCACACACAGGTGTAGGATTACAGTATTGGACCTGCAGTACAATAAATCACATATATTACAGACTTTTGTTTTAAAGGCGGTCCATAAACACTGGATATGAAAATTGCTGTTTCTCATATTTTGCATAAATAAATTGCAAGTGTCAAACATGTGCAAGCACGCTAAAAGTAATGTAAAGCAACTGCACCATTAAATGTTCCCATTTATCTGTAGCAGATAGATAATACTGGCTTAAAGCATTTGCAGGTTGTTGTCCAACTAGTGTGCTAGACTTGCAAATCTAGCAAAGGCAACATCAGTGTAATATTGAATAATGAAGATTAACAATTTTTAAATCATAGAGTGAGTACTGACATAAATGTCAACATTTTATCTTCAGAACGCTCAACCTAGTCCATAAAAAATGTGTTATAATGTCAACAGTGCATTAGAGTAAATAACTATCAAGTTAGAGAAGTTGTTGACAGGTTGTTTGAGGAAAGATCCATGCTTCATCTGACTGCAGTCTCCAGAGCGCAGTACATCACCTGCCAATTATATGCCTTATTTTCCGATGGACATTTTATCTCTGTTTTTCTGTGCTCAGGCTGCATTATGTTCTGCCAGACTCTTGCAGTTAACTCTGCAGAGAAACTTTGGGTGATGGAGGTAAAGAATTAAGAGGCATGCAAGGATACTCTTTATTACACTAGAGAGGAAAGGCCATTGTAAAAACATTGTTTGGATTTTTCATTTACCCTATACACCAAACACTGTACCTCTGATTAAGTAAAAATTCAGCACAGTATCAGTAATTCTTCTTAAGCAGGATTTTTCTTTGTACCTCTGGCTATATGATGATGGGGAAATTCAGTTTGAACTATCCATTAACTGAGGCTGTTCTGACTCCATAACAGTTATCTAATAAATCTAAACACAGTTTGTAAGTTTTTCCACTAGTTTTATGTAGCTCTGGCGCTTAGGGGTATTTTTTGTTTTAGTTCCACATCTGTCCTGGTTTTGGTCCCAGTTTTGATTCTAGTGCACAATACAGTCATCTTATATTCTTCGAATATTCTATCATTTGACAAAGCAACATCTCTAAACAAGAATAGTGCACTGGAGTTTGTTTTAGTTCAAAACTAAGTTCAAATATACTCCTACCTTATAGTGCTATTTAAAAATGTATATATATTTCTGCCGTGGCACACCAGTGCTGATGTGAGACAGAACAAAAGCTGTCTTCTTCTACTGTACAAAGAAAAAAAGAACCTGTCTCTATACTTGTGTTACAGCTGAACTTTGACATCAACCTGACATCAACACAAATAGATGATTGAGACAGTCACGTTTTTGGCCTGTGACCCCTTAAAAAAAGAAATGTCGACTTGCGAGCCCTAGACACAGGTTATATTTATTTACTGATTGTGACCAGTTCAAATTAGTGACTTTTCACCCCCTTTTTAAATTCTAATTATTTCTAGAGGAAAGTCTGAAAAATTAAACCTAATTTAGTGTAGCAGCATTTTTTTTTCTGGCAACTCCTCCTACACTTTTTTTTGTGAGTTTCTACTGAAAAAAAAAGATATAAGAGTTAATTGGTAGCATTTATTGACTTATCACAGCTACATACCCAATGAGGCCATATTTGCTACATCTCATTTTATTCGATTGTGATTATACTATGTTTTAATTTTCTCTTCTCCAAAACAAGAAAGAGCCATGCCTCCTGTCAATCTTATCACCAGGAAAATATGTAATCTGTGTACATTCATATCAGTCCTAAAATAAAACAGTGCTATTTGCAGAATGTTCATGCCTGAAGTGCTGAAGTTAATTGGGTGCATAGAATAAACTGGAGTAGCACATTCATGACAAGCCACAATAATCATGTTTTATGCTCAACACGTTGCTCGTTATAATTCTTGATCAGTAGAGCGGCCTCTATTGAGTGATGACTTCTTTCTAATTAGATGCAAAATGCAAATGGAGAGCAACAGGAAAGCTATGGAATATATTACCAACTCCGTGATATCCAAGTGTAAGTAATATAAAGTCGTACACCGACGTGTTTATGTTGTCGTAACTAATGTATTCCCAAACTGGGATTTTTACATAGACAAATGAATGTGATATATCGGCCTTTCAGATTTATTTGTTTCTGCTATATAACTATGTTCCTGTAATAGTAAAGTGAGGCTGTGACTGACAGTCAGAGTGCTGCCGTATTCCTCTGGGAAATGTTTCTCTGGCAAACGCCTGATGTGTATGAGGCAGAGTTACCCCCGCTCTGAACACTGATTAGTTGGCTCCAGGCTCCCACTGTATGAATTATGCTCTTTGTGTCAGTAGCTCTTCCTGGAGGGTAATGGCTTTGTCAGCGGGGGCGTGTTAAGGCCAAAGTTCAAAGGTCAAAAGTTATGTTTGCTTAGAAACTTCCCATATTTTGATGCATACCTTGAAGTATAAACATGAAAGTTTTAAAAAACATCATGGTGAAAAAATATTGATATTATATGGAAATACTCAACTGGAAAAGAAACCATTTAAACACCATATACCACATTCATTAAGTGTATCTATACATAGCCTGTCCATTTGGGACACTGACTCACTTCCTTGAGGCAAGTGTTTTTCAACGTTCTCCTGTAGCTAGCAGTAGTCCATTCATTATCACTACAAATCTAATTTAGAGAGAAGTAAGACAACAACTCATGCTGGAACCCTGAAGTATTGGCTTTTTTGACAGGTTGCAATGGAGAAAGATAAACCTGTCAGTATGAGTGAATAATTTGTTTCTCCTGACATCTGTTATGGGATTTGGGAGTCTGGTACTGTTTGTTATAGCCCTGGAAATAGTTATATAGACAATAGGTGATGCAGTTGGGATTACAGCTATCCTCACCAGATCGAAAGTGGAAGATAAAGAAAACACAGTGTCTCTTGGGAAGAGCTGGAGAGGGTTATACTATCAGTTTATCCTAGTGAAATGGCGTGAAGTCCAAGTTTAAGATTAAGGCAAAACGTGTTCTCCACAGTCCAGTTTTGAAAAGCGGTAGCTTCTGTAGCAATGGTTCTATAATAAGTAAAAGAGAAAATAGCTCTTTGGTTCTCAACAGTAGGCTTCTTGAGTAGAAAAAAGACAAAACATGGACCATGCATTTCACAGTGGATGGTTATACTGCTACAGATGTCTCATTTTTAGTTCCTCTCTGCTCCTCTCCTGTACCTGAGCCAAAACTAAGAGCCATTTTTTACTTGTCACATCCAGGAATGTTAATACTTTTATGACTTTGCTGGAGCAGATGGAAAGCCTTAATAGGAAAAAAAGAAAAATGAATTGATATTCTTCATTTTTCTGTCACCATGGAGAACATGGAGAGGATGCAGCATTCATCTGAAAAGTTTTGATATGACAAGAATCAAATTATGCACAGATGCGGCAAGCAATCTGTTTGCTTTCCGAGGATATTTTGAACAAACCAAAACTTACATATGTATTTTAATAAACAATGCACATGGATTACAGTATTTTATTTTTATCTCCTAATGCAGGTAGAATAATGTAATTGTTGGGCCCATATTAAATACAGTACAAATGGAAGAATTAAATTAAGATGAAAGCTGTTGCAAAACCTTATCAAATCTGAGTTGTCGAAAAGCCCCTCGCACACACATGCACATATAGATAATCTGCCTCCACAGACACAATTGAGGGGAGAAATCCACTTGACATGAAAACTGTCCTTTCATCTTTTAGGAAGTAATCACTGCAAGGAAGTTAAGAGGTAACTAATCAACTATAAAGGAGATAGTTAATCTGCAGCATTGACTTTGGGCAATATTTTGACTCTGCACTCTCAACACCCCAACCATGTCATTTCCTACATGTGATATTAGCTGTAAGTGAGATATAAAGCACAGATTGAATTTGGTTAAATGTCTATATTCATCAGCTCTTTTATTATTTATGTTCACTGTGAAACTGCAAGTCCCCTGTAATTCCCTATAACTTAGAAGAAAGAGTCTTTTGTGGTACAAATAGCTAAGAAAAGATGTGACAGATGCAGTCTGTATTACGCCACCGCTGAGGACCACAGGGTCGGAGCTAAGCTATTCTCCCCACGTGTGATAACTTATAAGCTCCTTGCGGTGGAATGGCGTGTGAAATATGGACACCACCCCTGCCACGTTTCGACTCAGCAGCCAGTCAATTGACCTCAAAGGCCACTTAAGATCTGAGTGTGTAATATTTCATCTGATCGAATTTGCATTAAAGTACCACTTTTCTGCCCACCTCTTCATTTATTTGAATCAAACCACCAGAACGGAGCTTTCGACTTTGTCTCTTGCTCCGGCTGGACCAAATCTTTTGTAATAACACAGATTTACACCTTTGTCTTAATTCTGGTTATTCCTGTGCTTCCTCCTCCCACACAGTTTTGGGTTAGTGTAGCTGCCAATATATGTGTCAAAATGTTTGAAAACACAGCATTAACATTAATTTATATGAAATTTACAAAGATGTCAACATCTTCCTGCAGTCTTCGTTTGAATTTTCTTTCATATTTGATATCTGACTGTTAATGTCTGATTGCAAAGGAAAAATCAGGAGGCGGCATGTAATTGGATGTTAGAGACACAAGAGAGCATAGACTAAAGGGATTTGTGAACATTCACAGTAAGTGGGATAGGTTGATGGAGACTTAAAAGGCAAACAATTGTGTCTTTGATGGGTGGGTGTTGCTGCTGCCTCTGTAAGAACCACTTTCAGTCCAAGTGAAGTGAAATGAAACAAAACACACAGTAAATGATATGCATAGTTTAGCCTCTTACATGGGACATCTGAGAGCCCATTGGCTAAACGAAATCTAATTAGGTTTGGAGTAAACCACATTATTGCCTCATTATCGTTAATTGACCTCTTGGAGACCTGTTACTGGAACACTGGAGAGGATGCCTGTATACAGACAGAAACATTAAGAGGTTATGTTGAGAAGACTGCAAGGAAGTGAATGGAAAGCACATTAGAAAAAGACATTATTCCATTCAACACACATATTCACCCCTAAGGAGGATTCTCGCTCTTTCCATTTTGAACTGAGACCATTAAGGATCTGATAAAGCAACTAATAAATACAGTAAGAAACCAAGACTTACGGTGGGGTGTCCCAATATCAAAGGCAATATCAAAAGCAAATTTTCCTTTACTTGAGATGTGTGTTGCCCAAGGCGTGCCTTTGAATCCTGCTCGCTTTTCAACTAAAGATGAATCAGGGAACTTTGCAAAGGTGCGATGGTGTTATCTGACAATGATATTTTTAGATTATTGTTACTTGTGACGTGGTCTTTTAGGTCAAATTATGGCTATGAAGCAGTTCAAGTCAGGGTTGCAGGCAAGTGTACAAGAGTACAGTTCTTTGGAAACAAATCAAACTATGAATTGCAATACATGTACAGGGACTCTGTTGCAGAATCACATAAAAAGGTATCCAACTCATAAAGGCAAAGAGGCAGGAATCCCCTTAAAACATCTCATATCAATAGGCAACCATAGCTTCAGGCTCACTCCCATCATGCTTCATTAAATTCTCATACAGCCCTCATCAAAACACATATTTCATCCAGACACAGTTTCAGTGATGCATAGAGACCAGACTACACCACTACTGATAAGAATTCATTCCATGGTCTGCATGCTGTGGATGGATGCTTGCTGGTAAAACAGTGGGATAAGCAGTTTGTTTTTGTTTTCTCCTCACAAACAAAATAGAACTTTTGAAGTTAATCTTCGAGCAACAGCTGGTGCTGATGTGGACGTCCACTGATGTGTCGGCTGTATGTGAATAAAGTTGAAATATATGACTACTGGTAAAGAAAAAAGATGGATGTCCAAAAAAGAGAGTTGGGGTGTGGGTGAAAATTCATCACAAAAGTAAAAGTGAACAGTTGACAGGGTTACATTAAAAGGTCCCATATTATGCTCATTTTCAGGTTCATACTTTTATTTTGGGCCCTACGCGAATAGGCTTACACGGCCCACCGTGTTTCAGCATCCGCTCTGCCGATCTTTTTTGCAGTCAGGACTGCACTTCTACCATGAATATCACATCCATAACTGCTTCTAAACCAAAAACTTCACCACCACACCTTAGAGCGTGAATCTGATCCAAAATTGTGGAGAATTGAACAATATCGTCAATCAAGAGTAAAAGTTTCCATGACGTTTTCCTTAGGTAAATACTGCTAACTTACTAAACATACACTCTGTTTTACGTTTGTCTTTACAGGTACATTTGTGAGAAGTGACCTACAGAGCCTAATGAAGTAGATAGTATTAGTTGTGAGGAGCTACAGAGGTATATGTGTTAGCATGTGCATGTAGCACAGTATGTAATGTAAACACAGCAATTACCAGGATGTGGGGGTGGAAAGTACGATATGAAACAACAGTATGAAACAAAAGTCAAGCAATTATTTCTGGTAAATAGAC
The DNA here is from genome assembly GCF_020085105.1 of Siniperca chuatsi. Classification (NCBI taxonomy): domain Eukaryota; kingdom Metazoa; phylum Chordata; class Actinopteri; order Centrarchiformes; family Sinipercidae; genus Siniperca; species Siniperca chuatsi. Next base: position 8,974,851 of record NC_058054.1, read on the forward strand.
AACTAATAAACCCACTAAAGTAATCAATATCATAGTAAGTACTGTAGCCACTGTCCCCGTGTGTTATCCTGACTGCACATTAGTTTCGTCAGACCAGTGACCATAATGAGCCAGCAACCAGCATGGAATAGACTTTATCCTCTAAATTGCCATATCAACATAACCGAAGGACTGACTGCTTATGTATTTGAAAAACTGCTCAGTAACCAGAGTATCTGCAGCTACTGTGAGGACTGTACTGTGTCCATGTTTCAGAGTAACTTACATCATTGCACTTGAAGCTTCAGACACTTATTGCCATATTTATGCTTTAAAATGTTTAAAAGCTGCAGATTATCTGTTTGATACCCTTTTGAAATGCTGTAGAGAATATTGTATAACTTGTATTGTGATCTGTCAATACAGTAATAAAGTTCACTGACTGTGAAACAGAAATGTCTTGTTTTGCTTACAGTCATTATTTACTACCTGTAGTTGCTTGACACACCTGCCGAGCAATAACTTCCTCTGATGGGTCCAGGAAGACCTGAGCTTCATTAGGTCACTCAGATGAGCTGTAAAACATGCAGATTCAGTGTTACTTGTAAGACAAATACATAACAGTATTACAGTATAAATACAACTACTAAAGGCTGCAACAGCTCATTGTAGCTCAAAGTAGTCCTAATATATCAGGCTACAAACCTGCCAGTGGCAGCTGGCCAATAGAAGGCGCTAGGGCGCCACCCTGAGCCCTTGAGCCACAAAAAAACCCATTACCACTACTACTACTACTACTACTAATAGTACTACTAATAATAATCATAATCATAATAATAGTCATAATAATAAATTAAACAAACTGTCGATATTTGTGTGTTTGAAATATGGAGTGCATCCAGTAAAATGTGTAAAATATGATAGAAAATCATCTGGGCAACATGTATGCTTTCCTACATGTCCCCTCCTCCTGTCTGCATGTCTCAGCTGCGTAGTTCTGAGTAGCAGTTCAGCCAAAGATATACATATGACATAAAATTTTGCCAATCAGCGTCTTAAATCTAATCCGCAAAGGGCGATTGTTTGATCGCCCCAAGTGAGCCACTGCTAGTAGGTCAGGACCTTCTTTTATACGGTCTATGGTCAGGACCTCTACAGGCACCTCCAAGACCCAACCCTAACTCGATAAAATCTCTCTTCCAAGATCCGTTTGAGATTAGAATTTTGGCGGAGAAACTACAGGTGAAAGAGCTGGGTCCAGATCAGTCTGACCTTGCAATCAGACAGCAGGCTAGTGAGAAAGGGAAGCAGTGTATGTGAGCCTTCTCTTATAGCTGGTACACCAGAAAGGCCTGGCTAGCTGGATGCAGTCACACTAATGCCTTATTTTGCTTTCCGTGCTTACTTTTTAAAACAACAGTGACAGATCCAGCATGGACAGTTATGGGACTGAGGGATATGAAGCACCTGTCTGAGAAAGTGAGGAAACATGAGAACACCAGGACACACATGGATATTTCTGTCAAGTTAACGTTAGCCACATTAGGCAGAGTGAACATCACAATGCAGCTTGACGACAGCCACAGGATCACAGTGAGTAAACACAATAAGAAGGTGAATAAAAAGAGGCACATTTAAAATAAACAAAATCAAACAAAATTATCGATTGTGTGAATTGGTGGATTTTGTTGCCTCCCTAGACATTGTGCTGGAGGAGTACCTTGACAGCTAACTTTTGTAAAGGCATTCAAAGACGGTACAAAACAAGTTTTTTGACTGCATGCTTTCAGTGCTAACGTTAAAGGATTACATTCTGGAGGAAGTAAAGAGCGCTGATTTTGTTGCCATTCAAGCAGACAAGATGACTGACATTTCCCCCCACTGCCAGCTGGTGATTGTGCTAAGCTACATCGACGCCAACGGTAACATCCAACAGCGGTTTTTCGAGTTCATTACCAACTGCCGACACCATCGCTACAGCGCTTCAAATGGACAATGATTAACCAGGTATCAATCAGATGTACTTTGACTGGTAGTGTACATTTGTTCATGTTCAGCCCCAGTGTGTGTTTTTGTGCTATGTACATAACTGACATTTTAAAAGAAATCTCAAATTATTCCATGTGTTAGAGGTCAACTGATATATTTACAAGATTGAGTATGTTATTATTTTGGGTATTTCCTTCTGTTAACTGTTTTGTATTGCTTATCAGGGACTCCACAATTTATTTTTGAGTATAATTTAATTTTATTCACTTGTGAGAGAGTTTTGAAGCAAAAGATTGCTGGAGTTTACTTTCTCTGCACCTCAGAGCACGTGATTCCATTCCTTATGTCCATTCAAGTGTCTGAATAGCAATTTAACCCCATTAATTGCATCTTTACTTATCCTAATCTGTACCTCCCTATTGGTTTCCCCAACAAAACAAAGTACATAGGGGCATCTCAAGAAATAAACGTTTTCTATTACATGTTTTATATTATACTAAATTCGCCAGTGTGGGTGACCAAAATAAGATGTCCTGATGTGTTATGTTGGAATAAAATAATTGTTAAATATTTACCTGCAAAGTAGTAATTCCTTTTTGATACATTCACTTTTTTTTGCATTAAATCATACTGGGATATTTGCTGAAATTGATTGGATGTGGCACAGTCCGACCTAGAAAATCTTCCACCAGCCACCACTGAAACCTGCCCTTCTGATGTGAGGCTGAAGAGTACAACAGTGTGTCTCTGTGGTGGGTTGGTCTGGCAGACAACATCCCTTGTTGCAGATAACTAGTGATGTGCTGGCCTGTATGGAAGCTGTATGTAAGGAATCAGTTAGAGGTTACACCAACTTCATCTCAAATGCGTAGTTATGGAAACAGCTACACAGTGCCATAATGATAACAAATAATTTATTCAATCAATTATTGAAGAAGTAACTGATTACACAGAACATTTGCCTTCGAGTATTGTGTTGTGACATAACCAAAAGCTTGTGAATAAAGTATAAGGTTCTGGTGCAAAAAGCGTCATTTTCCAGTGACACTGTGTTGTTTATAATACAACGCGAGACTATATGACCAGGAGATGTTACATTGGAACTGCACTAATAACATCAGTAACACTAGTATTGCAGTAACACTAAGTGTACCTTTTTAATCAGAATGGTCTTATTAGTCTCGGCTTGACTTCACACACACTGCCCAGCAGGCCACTACAGCTTATGCTATGAGCAAGATAGCTGCTGGGTGCTAATCAAAATTACGCAACGTTTCCAAACCAAATTAATTCCTGCAGTTTAACCACACACATCTGCAAGTTCCACAAAAAGCAAAATGAAAAAAGGGGGACATTTTCTAGGGGATTTTTCTGTCACATTTCTGACACATTTCCATCGAAAATAAAGTGAATCCGCTGGGTATTCATTTCCTCAGATGATGGGAAGACAATGAAGACTTTGTGCTGGCTTGTGCAGCCAACAACAGAGCAGTTCCCATGCTAAGCTTTAAGCTTCGACATAATGCTAGCAGGCACAGTGCTTGTAAGAAAAAAATGGGAACTACCATTGCAAAGGTGGGTCCACCCATGGCTTGGGTGGACGGTGGGCACGCTGGGGGCATGGTTGAGGGCGGTGACTGTATGGTTGTGACATCACAATCTTACGGAAGTCTCGAAATGCACATTTCCCGTGTATTACTCCGTGGATTGGGTGTTTTGATACTTTGATACACAGTATTTATATAGGACCTAGACCTGCTTTATAATCAAAAAAGACATGGAAATCTCACTTTTTTCACTTACAATATGGGACCTTTAATAGCCTTTAATATGCCTTGTCTTTTTCCCTAGATCTCCTACAAAATATGGTGGAGATGTCAAGAATAAGAAGAACTGTTGACCTTTCTTAGCTTTTGTGAATGGAGACACTCTATTGTGCTATTTGGAAATAGTCTTTAAACTTTATTGTATAACTACTTATAATTACACACATTATTAGACACACGTTGCTGATTTCCTTTGTCTTTTAGGCTGGCTGGTAGTGGGTGGGGCTTATCAAGTAAATCAGAGACTCAGGCGTATGAAGTGCTCATACGTACCAGAGTTGAGTTTCGACTTTGTTGAGCTTTTGTTGGACTGAGAGAGAGCCTACACCTGTTTGCCTACTTTTCTTTTGCTGTTAACTGTTCTCCAACTACCTCCAGATACTTATTTCTGTTTTTGGACCAACCACAAATGCTTGAACTAGCCGCTGATGCTGACTCAAGGTAAGCCAACTCACTGCCAGTCAGAATTTCAATTTCCCTCCTTTATTCATTACTATTCTTTCACACACACACTTGTGTGACACTTGTATGTCACAATGACCGTAGCCTAGACACTAAGAAAGAGCTGATTGCCATTGTCATTTTCGTAACACATCAATGGCAATGCAAATACAAATGTGTCAGCTTTACTTATGAGAATGACCATTTTTCCATTGAATGACAAAAAAATACTACAATGCTTGCATATTTTTGTTAGTCATTGCAATAAGGTAAAGAAAAGTCCAATACTGAATCAAAATCACAAAATTTATTCAAATGGCTTAATCCAATACATTATTCAAAGGTCCCACCATCATGGGTGCAGGCAACAGAATTTTAAACTTGGTGATTGGATGTTTTTTTTTTTACCTCAATGGTCCTTGGAAGCCTCAGTTGACTTTTTTCCTGAAGTTATGTATACAGTATTATACCTTTAGAGAGGTTTTGCACTTCTGCTTCAAGGGGGAGAGTCCATTAAAATGTTATAAATACTTGGCCAGTCACATGTCTCTTGGAAAAATGAATAGGAATGTACTGCCTGATATAACCACACCCAGCTGGTATTTCTGTATTTCTATCTATTTGGTGTGTGAGACTGTGAGACACAGTTATGACAGACATCACTGTCACAGATATTGTGACTATACCCTGTCAAGTGGCTGGGCTTAGTCAGACATGCAACTGCACCAAAACATTACAGATAAGCATTGATTTTTTGATGTATGTATGATTTATGGGGACTGGCACTTGTCAAGACTGCAGAGTGAGTGTGTTTGTATGAATGATCCCTTACACACATTCCAAGTTTCATGTGAAGCAGTGTATATATTTGTATGTGTGTCTAGATGTGTGCCGTGTATATATAGTCTCTGTGGATTGCCACACATCTCATATTTTCTCCTACATGTTTCTTTATGAAGTTTCTATTTCAGTATGTTTTTCTGTCTTTTTTTTTTCTTCATATGAGGCATCTCAGTGGTTCACCACATCCTTCACTTGTAGCATGGTGCGACAATGTCACCTTTACCTGATACTTGTATGTCTTACAGCCAATGTTGGAAATTAACTTTTTTGTCCACCTGCTACTGTGGCTAGTGGATTACAAAATCCACCAGCCACTCAATTTTTTTACTAACCACTTTCTTAACCGGTGTTCTGTCGATATATGCTACCTATTGCTGTTCTGCACATGTGCATGACCCACAACTCCCTGAAATCTTAAATAGAGATATTATAATATAGTATTTCAACAAGCTCCCCATATTCTTACAGCATACATGGAATGAGTAGTGGTGTGATATAAAATGGTTCTGTAGTGGGAGTATTTGATAGGGGATATTGGTCTATCGAAATACCCTACCCCTGAAATCTTAAATAGATATTATAATAGAGTATCAAAATATGCTCCACATATTCTTACTGTACACTTACCCCTGTTTGTAATCAAAAAATATAAATAAAGACATCATAATACTGTGAGAGTTATATCTTTATGGGATATACACAACTGGAAACACATAGGGTAGAATTTTTTGACAAGGCAGCATAAATTGCCAGAATACCTGCAGTGTGTAACTGCAAGATAATAAAACAAGACCTACAATATTCAAGCAATAGGCTATTTTATTTCATAAGGTAAGTGTTTAAGTTAAGTTGTGGCTCGTTTTGAAGGTTGTGTAACCACGGTTCCTACGGTGGCAAGTTTACATACATGAGTCAATTATAACTGACCACATGACTGACTTTATGAATAGTTTCATGTTGAGAATATTACACGTCAGCTAAACATCTAGTAGTTTTAGACGATAACGTGGATGTAGTAGGCTGTAATTAGCAGCATTAAGCAATAACTTACAGGGGAATGACCACAAGTAGTTTGTGTTTTGAATGATTTAATTTACTTACATGTGCCAAGCAAATGAAGCTGCATTGGAAACATCCATTCTGAGTTAAAGTTGCAGTGCATGCAGAGGTAAGCTCATCTAATTGGCTAGGCTATTAAAACGGATCTACCGGTAAGTAAGCTGTCATTTCCTGCAGGCATTGTGAATGCAGCACAAGCTGACGAAGTTGATTCTTTGCAAATGCATTACATCATATTTCATCTCTATTAGTTAACATTAGCTAGCTACAGAGTGCTGCTCAAAGGCTACCGACATCTACCGGCAAATTTTAATGTGGAATGTTTTCTTGCATGTTGCTCAATGCATGAGTTGACGCCGTTTATCAATCAACACACCTTAAATGTGAAACCCTGCTCATTATAGTGTCAGAATGAAACAAGCAGACTAGCGATTCAATCTGCATTGTGGAATGTCACAAATTTCTCTCTTACCCTACTTTCATTCACCGGCCGCCGTGGCTGGTAGGTTGAGCAAATTCACCCGCCGCCACACAAAATCACCCGCATTTGGTGGGTGGCGGGTGCTAATTTCCACCCCTGCTTACATCTAATTGCCTTTTCTAACTTAGCTAGTGTCACCTGTTATTGCTGGCTAGTCGCACACACACTGGGGGGTAAGGTGACTGTGGCCCTTGTCAAGCAGCAGTGTTAGAAGCTGTCATCAAATAAAAATACAGCCATACTTCTTATGATAGGATTGGAAAAACAAATCTGCACCAGGTTCACAGCAGAGGTGTCTGAAACTTATATTCCAGCAGAAAATTGTTTACTATGAACACTGACCCTAAAGAATTTTTAAAAGTAAGGGTTTCTCAAAGGTTTTCTCCCTCTTTTTTGTGTTTTAAGACCCTGGAACTCTTGAAATTGCTTTTTAAGGAGGTCTGACTGTGCAAGATGGCCTCATTATGGAACATTTATGTATTTCATAGCTTAAACAGCTAGGAAGAAAAAGTTATAGTATTCCTATGTGTGCTAACATGTTTGTAATGTTAGCACAACATGCAACATGTGTTGCATAAGACAAATGTGTGTGGCACAGATGGCATATCATTGTTGTTTTGTTGACTGATCATACACAATACTGACATAACAGATTTTAAGTTTTTATTAACATGATTTCTTTAATCCCATGTCAATCTCTTCTGCAGCTGCCATTGTTTGTTAAAACTCTTCAATGAGCCTTCTCAACTCTTCTCTGTCTTCCTCTCATCTTCCTCTTGAGTGTGTTTTTGGTGTGCATACTACTACTTTATGTTTCTCCACTTTTTCTATTATATATCAAACAGCACAGAAATGTAATGAGGTACTTTCTGACACTTTCAACATATTCATGATCCACTCAATGAAAAAAGTAATATCTTTTTATGCAAAGTAATGTAACCTATGTGGAGCATTTAAAGCGAGGTCAGTGGTTCTTAAAACTGAATTGAAATGTTTTCTGTATTACAGTAAATCAAATGTCTTTTGATCCCACTGATAATCAACACCAATCTCTGCTGCTCAATGCAGCTGGACCAACAAAACCAACCAAAGCTGGTTTATATCAGCCGGTCTCAACCCAGTTTGTGCGTCTCATGTATGGCCATTGCATTTGCGTCACAGAGCTAAGCATTCATTTTTCCCCCCCAAAAAAATTTCTGGTGATCTTTGAAAAACCCAGAGGGTTTTCTGAAAGTATTTCCAGAATCCTCAAAGACTCTTAAACCTTTTAGAAGATTTTAACCAGGGATATCTATGGTGCTCTGTTTCTCCTGGATATGTATTAACAACTTGATAAGCTAAAGGATTGTTGCAGAGAGATTGTTTTGGATTCTTCCTGTCCTTCAGTGGTCTCTGCCCAATACACAACAATTTTCCCCTCTGCTCAACTGTATACAAATAATATTTCAGTCAGCACATTTACTGTTCACCAAGTAGTGTAGGTATGAGAGGAAAACTCTGATCACTCTTACATTTAAGTACCACTAAAGCTGGAAACTACACCTCTGAAAGGAGGAAATCAAAGATACAAGTGAGCTCAATCTAACATTACACTTCAAGCTCGAGCCTAGCAAGAGAGTCATTGTGTGATTCAAACAGTTGCTTGTTTCCTTTTTTAGTGACGCCACTTTGACAAGTATGCCATTAGCTTTAGACTCAAGGCTTTAATCATTCTACTGATGTTTTCTTTAATGATGTGTTAATGTATTATAAATGTCCCTTATGCACAATTTAAAAACAGCAAAATTTACCAATTCTGTTCATTCATTCATTTAAAATTTCAGTTGATTCAGTTAATAAAATGTTTTTTTTTACCTTTTATGTGGCGCAAGATGTGACCAGCAATAGTTGAAGGAGAGGATTTTGGGGTCTATTCTGCTATCACCGTGCAGCATATTGCGCACCTTCTTTTTCTATTCACATCAAGCCTTTTTATTTGGGTATAACGTTTATGACAGGAGCTAAGACAGCATCACCAGCTGAGCTAAAGAGACCTCAATATGCACCCACAAAGAATCTTTTTATCCCTCTTTATCATTGCAGGAGACTATATGAAGTCCCCAGATGAAAGGGATGTGATGTGCCGAGCTTGCATGGACACAGACTGCCGCTTTAGCTGCTGATGTGATTATTTACAACATAATGAGGAGAGCTTGAAGTTTCCAAAAGATTTGCAGAGCCACTCTGATCCAGTTGGCTCATCTTAAAATAATCTCGACGTCTTTTTTTTTAATCATTGATCACAGTACAGTCCACATATCACAATAAAACACACGCTGTTGTTGTTGTTCTTGTTTATTGCTGTATACATTACTGCCATGAGGTAGAAAACATATCTTGTTCTGACTCCCAAGAGATTCTTTCAGTATTTAAAAAAAAACACTGTATGTACAGTATGTATGACTGTCCTTTCTTGAATGCATCTTAGAGGAGTCTTGATATAACCACTTGAGTTGTAATTAGCACCATTTAGCAGAGGTTGTAATTGGCTGATCAATCCTTTTACAATCTAGTCTAATGTCAAAACAGTAATAATCTAGAGCCATTAAAGGGTTTCCTCCAAGAGAACATGTTAAAGAAGCCTTTACCATTAAGTTTAACACTTGATTTTCTTTCACAAGTCCTACTTGAATCACAGCTGACATTTTGTGTTGTAATTTAATAACAAAACGCATCATCTGGTCAGTGCTAATTTGTAATATGTTACACTAAGTAATTGCAGTGTGTAATTTCAATTCTTGAATATTCATGCTGCTATATTGTTAAAACATCTGTTGGAAAATGAGAATGTTTATGATACCTTGATAAGCTAACAGAGGTTAGCAGGCATACACACACATAATACATAATACATGCTGTTGCATACAACAACACTTAATTTCACACTGTGCTGGTCCTTAACAAAGACAGATCTGCCATCATTCCACCTTTTGTGGCTGCTGAATAGACCCACATTTTATTGTTCCATGAAAAACAAGCCAATGGCCATTTTAGTTGAGGAAGAACAATGGGATTCAGGGTGTACAAACTGATTCTAGAAAAGTAATGCATTTTGGGGGGGAAAAAAGGATAAATATCATTTTTGCCCTTTTTTCTCTGACACTCTTCTTCGCCTTAAAATTGCTGACATATAAGACCTCTCTTTGTGCCCTAACTGTTTTCTCCCGATAAATGCATCTTCTAAATGAAATGAAAACAGGCCTTAATGGATGTCCTTAATGGGTATCCACTAAGCTTGACCGTGACAATAGCAGCATTCTTTTTTTAATCAGATCGAGAAGAAAGAGAGATGTTTGTTTCTTTAGAGATATGTCATCACTTGGGCTTCCAGTGATGAAGGAAAGCCTTTTAGCTCACAGTCACATCCATTGTGTATAGCAGGCCTGTCTTATAATGCTTTCAGTATACAGTATGTTTTAAAAAATGCCACATACATTACATTTAGTTAGACATCATGCAAGGGCGTGAATGGAAATCATAATTGCAGGAACATCTAGTAAGTACACTGACTTCTTGATTCAGTCTATTATCAGCCTATTATAGTGCATAGACCTCTTTATGTAGCAGTGCACTAAGTGAAGTACAAATCACAGTGTAATTTCTTCAAGTACCCCTCTAATATTCATCAAGCTCAATAACCACTGACACAAGAAATATAAGAAAGAGCTCCATGATGAAGTCTTACTAATAACAAATTCAGTACTGCAATTCGGAGACTAAATGCTGGGAACCTCTAATTTTCATATTGCCCAAAATTAGTTTTTGGACCATTTGGCATCAACATGTAGGTGGATAGTGCCATCTTATCAAAAAAATGACTCTGGAAATAGTTAAAGCTGCATTAATTGTTTTGAATTTTAGTTTTTTGTTATGTCTTTTGGCCACTTGGGGGCAGAAGAACTCCACAACAAGCTGACAGACACACAGCCTGGCATTGTATCACCTATAAAGGTTTTAGCTAACATGTTAAACAATGGCTTACTTTCATCTACAGCAGCAGATACAAAGAAACATTAGCATTTGTTTGCAGTTGTATTTGTGGCCACTTTGACAAAATTCATTTTAGCTTAGCTTTAGTTGTGGTATCCTTCAAAAAATTGGTTATTTAGCATGCTAAATGCTTAATTTTCCTCCTAAGCTAGTCCTAAACTTTGTCTGCTATTTGGTTCTGCTGCTGGAAACATAGTTGTTGAGAGTGGTGAGACTGAACTGTCCAGTGTATGTAGGCTGTTAAACCAAAACTATGAGCTAAAGAGCCTAAAAAGTTGTGTAAAGCTGCAGGGTTGGGTGATAATTCTCTGTGGATTTGTCACTGCAATAAACATTTCATATTACACATAGTCATTTCATTAATTGCTGGTATAATACATTTGAAATAGGGGAGCTTTAAGCAATTGCAAAGCTGACACTAAAACTTAAAAAGATTTTTAAAAATTAATTTACCAGGAGGCACAAGGAGTTGTGATAGTTGTCCACTAATTACAGGATTGATGGCTCAATCCCCGGCTCCTCCTGTTCACACGTTGGAGTGTCCTTGGGCAAGACAGTGAACCCCGATAGTCCTGATGGCCAGGCCAGCACCTTAAATTGTAGCTTGCTGCCATCGGTGTGTGAATGCGAATGGGTGAATGAGAGGTGCTTTGGATAAAACCAACAATTAAAAAAGTGTCACAAAGCACTGTAAAATCCTGCTTAGTAGAAATCTTTTGCAGAAAATGTATTATTTTTTACAATAAAGATAAGCAATACAATAATATCAAAAATGTTTTAGGTATGTTTATGTTTGCTTTTAGTTAAATTTTTAGTAAGTTTCAGCTTTTTCAAAGTCTTGTTTCTACTTATTATTTCATTTGATTATGTTTAATATACAACCTATTTTTCATCCTAGTTTTAATTTACCTTAATGCTTCTAACACACCACAGCTATGTATGAACTCCAAACATACCATCAATAATAGAGGAACACACAAATTGTATGACACTGGTCTCAATGGTCAATCATCAGAAAGCGCACACAATTTTTGGAAAAAGGTGTTTCTGGGTGTTTATTTCTGAACAGACATGTCTGAAATCTCTATAAATGCACTACTTGTACATTACATTTTTAAGTTGTGCCTCATCTACACAAAAGGCAAGGACATCATTACGGTAGTAGCTACCTTCAGCATCAGGCCAGGTCGATAATATTTCTCGAAAACCATTATGGTTGTGTATTCCCCTGGGGAAGGTCTTATGGTGGAGAAAATAGAAGCAGTGGAATGATGATATCAAGTGATCTAATCACTTCTGGAGCAAAACCAGATAGTGAAAAGTGATTTCTTGTTCTTTCTGTGTCAGAATGCTAGCTACATGATGGAACAAAGATAGCAGTAATGAATTCCTGCCATTCAAAATTCATAATTTCAGTTTCTGAATATTGTCGGTTAAGAGTGGCTGTAATTTCTGTATCTGTGCACAGAATGATCTGCAAGTGCCTGGGCACATACAGTACTTCACACTGAACAGTTTGTGAGGAAGTAATCAAATGCTACTTATCTTCATCCTCATTATAATAAACAGACATCACAGTCACATATGGTTCTGGTAGACAATGGCCACAGATGGGTGATTAGTTGAAGTGTTCTGAAGGCCATGCTGTTCTTCCACCAATTGATATGGAGCTTGAGGCCCCCAGTGTAAAATGAGGACTGTAATCACAGATCCTTCAGAGCTGTAACTAAACACCAACGAACAGCGTGTTTGTACCTTCTTAATTTTCGGTGCCAAATGTGGCCATGCAAGCCCACTTTTCGAAAATGGTGATGCATCGAAAACATCAGATTTACATATATCACTACTTAACTGACAACTTTCTGCAGTTCTTCTTTGCCTTTAATATATTCATATAGTTTCAAAGATGCTGTAAAAGTGTCTTAAAGATTTAGGGTCCATTACCTTAGATGTAGCTGGCTGTGTTCTTAATGAATCACTTTGCTTCATAGCATCCCTTCCATGCTAATATGGAGTGCAAAGATAGCTGTACCAGGTATCATAAAATGCTGCTTAAAGCAGCTTTTCTATCCTGTATTTGGAGAGGTATTAATGACTTTATGAATCTTTGGATGATTAGCCCTAGCTGGGATAGACAGCAAGCATTAATCATACGTTTTGATCGTGTGGATTTGAAAAGAATCTCACCACTCTGCTCAGAGAAGCCTGTGGAGGTCACTAATTGAAGTGGTTGGGGGGTCTACAGAAAGTGTGATCCTCTAACCTGGATCCAAGAGATGTGTTGATGAGTCCTGAAATATACCTTTCTAACATTTATCTGAGCGAGTGTCCATGTACAGTGTAAGCCTTATATTCAGAAGGTCAGGCTGTGCAGAAAAGACCTGAGCTGATTAATACATTTTCAAATCCAAGCCACATTCAACATGATAATTTTTCAGGTTTTTCTAAATGTCCCATCAAGGGCAATAAGCAATGTATAGGGTGGGTAGATTTATTGTCACATAAAGGACAAACCACTAGTGATGCCTACTGCATGTAAATCCATTGGGATTAATGTTCCTCAACTAATGTAAGTGCAGAATTAACAGCCTCCCGTTCTCAGAGAGACTTCGGAGCATAAGATGGCTGAAGTGCAGACTTCCTTGTTGCTAGGATTCTCACATTGAGATAGGAAAGCATTTCCCTCTGTCTCCTCTTTTCATTCTAGCTTTGCCTTGGTAGGCTTCCTTGGAAACTGGAAAGAAAAGCCAATGTACAGATAGACAGTGATAGGGAGGGAAATAGAGATTTGATGATGTTATTATCCAGCCCATGTATCCCTAGGAAGTATGTATTGGACAATTCCATACCTCTCATTTTATGTCCAGGAATCAGTTAACACTAGTAACACAAAGTGTAATTGTCAGTGTGCGGTTTGAATAAGAGACAGTGTGCAGTCACATATGATACTTTTTTACTTTTTTCTCTTACTGACTCATGTAGATTCTGGTTGCCTTTAAAGTCAATAAAGATAAGTAAGATATTTGTTTATACTTCGTTTTTTTTTTTTATTTCATACTTTTCTTGCATAAATTGGTGACTTTGCCAGGAATAAAAATAATGGCCAGAATGCACAAAATTATGCTCCATTTTAAAATAAATAAATAAATAATTCCAGTGGGGGCATGCCCCCGGATCCCCCATGGTGACTTCACGCCTTTGGCTTCGCTGCACAACCTGGACACCAGTAAAAAAACATTCAGTCAAAACCAAATTTCTCACCAGCACCCATGCATTGAACTAGAGCTGCAAAGATTAGTCTATTAATCAATTAGACAATTGTCAGAAGATTAATCTGCAGCTATTTTCATAATCAGATAATCATTTTAGTCATTTTTTTTAAGCAGAAATGCAAAAACATTTGCTGGTTCCAGCTTCTCAAATATGAGAATTTGATTCTTTTCTTTTTTATACATGAAAGATAATATAGCATTGGATATGATGGATGTCTGTTATCTATCTGATATATGTTATCGAATATATACTGTATGTTATTGCTGTATGTTATGTTATTGGACTCCAACCTTTGCCCTTTTTCCTTATTGTCCAGTAAGCAGAAGCCATTATGGTTAATTTCACCTACTACAGTTTAGTCAAAGATCTCCTAATGAGGGGATTTAAATTGAAAGAGCAGTTAAGCCCATGAAAGCAGTTGGAGGCATGGCATATCCCTGGAAAATAGTGACTTTGAATAACCTTCATAAAGTTCCCCAGTATGAAATAAGTTAATATGGATTAATTCCTTTCTGTCAGAAATGCCAATTAAATTAGGAATTAACTTTATTTCTTGCCCAGACTGATTATCAGCGATTTCTTGATCCTCTGATTGGTCTCAACAGCTCTCCCATAACAACAATAAACGAGTGTCATCTAGTTCACTGGCAAATAATTAAGGATTATCCAGCAAGACTGTGTTAATTATGTCTACAGCGACAACAGGATCAGTCTGATGAGGGGTTCAGTCGTGTCTCTATAATGTCCAGTGACGTTCAGCAGTGCTTACATAATGTGGTGCATCATTATTTATGGTTGATTGATGTGATGCATACAATAACATAAATCCGTACTTTGCAGACTTCACATGATAAGCATGAGCAGTCATTATAACTCATAAATAATATTTGCCCCATTTTCTGCCCACCGTGGGCTATATATACTGATCTGTTCTGAGAGATTTGCATGGGCTTTACATTTGAAGCTCTTGGCTTTCTCTTGCTGATATAAAGATATAGGGTATGTTGAACTTGCTATTATTACATACACATTGTAAAGTTGCATATATTTTTTAATTTGCTTTTCATGTTTTAACTTGATTAATGTTTAATCTATTCAGGTAAAATCATGTCCCTACTCCCTACTATATAGAATATGTTACTCAGAGACCTGTACACGTGTTTTGTTGGAAGCTGTCAGATTGAGGGGAAGAGCTTTTTTCTTATTTCACCTGCAATTCCAAGGGAAAGCTTGTGTCTTGTAACCGTGATGGAGTGAGAACGAGCTAAATGAATAATTTATGGCGTGAGATGGATGGATTCCCCTCTGTGGAAAACTGGTCCAATTGTGTGTTGTATTACCTGGAATGAGGGGTCCGCTGTGCATTATCTGCAACCCCATCATAAACTTTGCCACCTTAATTATTTTCTTCTTCTGTTTGTTGTCTTTTCCTTTTCCTAACTTTACATGTAACTGAAATCCACAACTGCTCTTTTGAAAAATGCCTTTTTTTAAGAATTAAAGAAAATATGTACTGTGTGGGACATTGTACAGTTGAAAAAATAAAATAAACTTGTCAGTGCTGTCTGGTGAACAAACTATGTAATGCAAACACTATTTCTAAACTACCACAAACATATCTTTAAAATTTCTGTACTGAAATTTCTTGTTACGTATCAGTTTGATTGTTTTATATGCAATTTTGCATACACTTGCCATATAGTATAAAGGTTAAACATATATCACTCAGTCCTATTAATTTATGTGTTACAAATGTGCCATACATTGCAGAGGAATGTAAATATATAAGATTTCTTTATACAACACTTTTCAAAATACTAGTTACAAAGTGCTTCGCAGTTAATACATCAATTCAATATACTGCACTGTAAGTGTATCTTAAGAAGGATGATCTGAAGGTAAAATGCACTGTTTGTGTATTGATAGAGTGACATTGTTCTCTCAAGCAGCAAAAGGTTGTCTTTGATAGTAGGTTGGCAGGCATTCAGAAAAGTTGACACAACAAAAGCCCTTCAGAGGAATGACTTTGCTTTGCTCTGTAGCTCAACAGTGTGCCAGCGGTTCAGGGCTGCACAGTGGTAGCACAATGGCTAGATAAACAGAAGGACATTTTTTGCTGTGACCTCTTGGCTTGTCCCTTAGCTGGGAGTTGGATGAAGCGTACCATGACATTGAGAGAGAGGGTGTGAACGTTTAAGTGGCACCAGCCACCTCCAGTGATATGGCACATAGAAAATTTTGCACTTCTAACACAGCATGGTGCTGAAGCTATTTCAGAGTAGACAGTTGAACCCGGGTCAGTGAGAGGTGAAAGAATAAGTGCGAGTGTGTGAAAACTGGTGAGGAGATTGTTATTGGCAAGGAGCAGTCATTTTACACTTTTATAACCGCAGTGAATAATGAATGAAAGGCAACTGCAAAAATGTCTGGAGCACAGCACAGCTTCATTCTCAGCATGATGTTCAATGACTGTCGATAAGAGGGAAACAGTGAAACTTTTCTGTCCGTCTGTTGAAAACAGTAGAAGCCTTTGGGTCAGCAAAACAACTTACTCCCTATTTTTCTCTGTGAAATTGTCTGTTTCCTTTCTTTATTGCACCAGACTCAGCTACCATATTTGACAAAGACAGCAAAAGAGCCACTGCGATACAAAAATTGCTGAGGTCAGTAATCTCAGTAGATTCTGCCTTTTGAACTTAAGCACTAGCATGAAATTTAACCACCCCCTGCAAGATTAATTACCCGATGAGAGAGCATTTTATGGCCAAGGTTTATCACAGGGGAGAGGTCCTACCTGTGATTCTTTTATTTCACTGCAAGGCATTATTGGTAAAGAGAGACTGTTGATCATATTCTCCACCACTTATCCAATCATGGCCAATCCAAGAAAAGATCTGAGAAGCCCTGTGGAAATTGGAGATAGTTATCAGTCATCTCAGCCCAACAGGATTCAGAGGCACTGAGTGATATTGTCTTCTTGGATGTGATCCACGAGGGGATGTCAGAGAGAGGTTTATGAGAGCGCACAAAATAGGTGGCCATTTATGTATTTAGGTGGCCATCTGCAGTGAGAAGATGAGTGCAAGGTTTATGGATACGCCTGCTCCTTTTCCAGTGCATTTATTTTATCAGTGCACTAGTGCTGGTCGTCCACAAGGTCACATTGTATTTGACATACATGTATTGCATTTAGAGTGATTATTTTAGAGCCCTGCTGATACATCAGTGACCCGATATTATCAGCGAATGTTGGGTAATTGTAGATATATCGGTATCAACATGTATGTTCACAGATATGCAAAAAGAAATTGGAAACAGTAAACTGCTGTACTAAATGTTTTATTGGCTGCATTTTCTGTATATTTGACCTACATTTGATTTTCAATTTAAGTTTAATTTAGTTGACGAAACAATCGCAACTCAAGGTCGTTTTACTAGCTTTTCCTGAGCTTTCAACTGTATCAACTGTACTGTCTTCATCAGCGGATAGAGTTTGCTCAGTTGTCATGGAGATGGATTTTTGTTGACATGCGAGCTCCGTGGCCGTTATTATTTCATCCATTTTAGGACTTCTTGTCCATGCTGATGTAGACGTTAAGTATCCAAGTACATTCTTGAGTTAGGATTGTTTTGTCAAACTAGTATATTCAAGGTCAAGACTGTACTCAAAAATGAACTGTGATGAAGTATGGTACAATTTTGTTTCATGTGTTTTTATTCATAAGTATTACTATATTATTATATCTTTTTATTATTGCTACAAAATGTTTGTTTATGTTATGTATTTATGTTTAAAAAACAAGAACAAATATTGACCATTTGATTTTTAATTGACTTTTATTATTCTGTATCTGCCTCAGAAGTCCAATTTCGGTTGAGTTCATGCCAATGTGCGCTTAATCAGCATGAGAATGATAACAATGTTCAGGTGCTCCACTGTAATATATGAGTTTCGTAATGTGCTATGCTCTCAAAATTTAATTACAGCATCAAATCCAGAGGCAGAGAAAGTGAGATATGGCCCTTTTGAGACTAGTTGAATTAGCTTTTCTCCTGCATTTCTGTGGCACACACTTGAAATATTCAATGAGATGCTAGATTTTTTTTTGCTGAAAGCTGAGAGGTTAACAACGATGATACTAATCATACCCCTGCACTGATAATTGCCCAATATTATCGTATTACGTGCCCCCATTAGATAGATATTGATTCTCCTGCCCAGAAGGATACCAGTGGTTCAGATATCCCACCAACAGCAGTAAAAAATATTACTCTGCCTGTAGCTGCATAGCTGAAGTAATTTAAAGTCTTTTAAAAGTTTAAACTTGGAAATATTTAATTAAAATCATCCATTAACATACGGCCCATGGCTCTACAAAATGGGATCCAAGGCACAAATGGCAAAGCCATAATTCAATCTTAAAAAGGGAGCTCTGTCAATAGGCATCAAGTAAGGTCAGGTACTTCACAATCTCCATCTGCGTCTTCCAGCTGAGTTATGATCCCTCAATTATATTACAACATAAAAAAATTTGCCCAGGTTGGGTGCATAATTGAGTTGAATTGACTAAAGGGAGACTAAAGGATTCATATTGCAGTTTAATCCTCTCTCACACAGTTGGGGGTCATTCAGATGTGGGAAGAGAGCCGGAGATAGCCAAAGATTTTTAGCCTTGATGCTCAACTCTGCAGATTAGAATAGAATGAAATTAATCCAGTGGTATCTGAAAGCAGTGCAAATATACTGATAACTGTCTAATTCCTTAACAGCTTTGAGACAGTCTGTAACACTTTCTGTAGGATTAGATACATGTGATGCCACGATATGATATTCATTTCATTTCACCTCTATGTTAATGAATTACATTGTTGCTGTTTTCCCTGTTTAGTTCAGTGTGAACTAATCAAGATGGAAATTTCAGAACCAACTTTATGAATTAAATTGTGTTCACTCACAATAAAATAAATATTTATGCACTCCCACATAAAACACAGGCTTGCACAGGTGCCATGAAGATTATTTCCCCATTTTTCATTTGTCTCTCGCATTCACAGCAAACTTCACTGTCTGATGGCAATTAATCATCTACAATGAGATGTGTCATGTATCTTATTGGCAACAATTAAGGGAAGTGCAAACAAACAAATGAGAGCCATCATGATAGTTCTGAGCTGTATTTTTCTGTTATCAGTTTTTTTGTGTCCAGTTTGGTCTGTTTTTTTTCCTGCTGCAGAATCACTCTAATCCTACCACACTGGTGTATAGTAGATGGATTCAGTTCAGTTTAAATGACTAGTATTTCACTTGAATATTAAAATTTTAAAAATGTTTTATTCCAGACTAGAGGTCTAGAGACTAGTGATATTCCTCTTAGTTACTATAAAACCAAACCTGGGACCTGAGTTGGAATTCGATTTTAGATTGTGCCTAATTATCCTCGGGTCTTTTTGGTCCAGTTCTGACTGTCCTTGGGGCTCTTTTGGATTGTGTCTCTTGTTTTGAAAATGTATTTTTACATGTGGGTTTTCTACACTGTTTCACAGTCTAAAATTTGGGATCTGTGAACTAGGGCTCCACCAGCTCAGTACTGGAGCTGATACTGACCTGATTAAGTGGATCGGGTATCGGCCATTTATTGAATACAGTTTCTTCATCAAAGTCATTATAAAAACAAGCATTCTTCATTCAAATACATTCTTTTGGCCACGGCTCAGCTACAGCAAGCCCTGATCCCATGCTATCTTGCAAAAAATTGTTACAATGAGATTCATGCAATGAGGTATACAGATTTTAAATAGTAATTTAACACCCCCTGAAAATCTTGCGTTTGCTGGCCACCAGTGGTTGAACTTCTCATCTTGCTGCAGTGATGTACAGGTGTACTCCAGGACTCTGTGTCATCACTGTTGGGTGTGGTTACAGGTGCAACAAAGCACACCATCGGTGATGTTGGGTGTGGTCAGAGGTGGAACAGCAGCAAAACACTGCTTTCCAGCCCAGTGTTAAAAGGTATCAAATTGTTACTTGGTAGATACCCTGAGTGGACATGTCGGAATCGTGAGAGAAAAAGTTTAATCAGTCCATGCTTATTGTGAAGACCATTATACAAGACACTACAATTATTCATATTAAATTCACGGCTAATGCTAATGCTAGTTTGCTGGTGACTATGCTCACGCATGCTGAGGAAAAGTGGCCTTTCACAGTCCCTCGACAGAAGGCATGATACTTTACTACTGACAAGTGGCTTTAGTGTTTCTGTCCCCTAATGGTCCAAAGTCTCATAATGCAACTTGAAAAAAAGTTGAGGGTTGTTTCTACCTCTCAGTATGGCCTTGTTAGATCACAGAGGTTGTATACCCATCAGTTACCTGTTATGAATTCCCTACACAGAAAATTCATTCAGTGAGTAGTAGAGAGTCACAATCAATCCCTTACAAGTGCTATATCTCTTACCAGTGTGTCCACTTGAAGCAAAACCCCCCTGTAGCCCAACCAATTCCAAGGGTCTGGCTCTTGGGATGTCAGCGTTGATCCACAGACCTGAACAATACACTCTTAGCTAACCTGTACATGTTCCAGCCCTTTGATCTTCACCAAGGGAGCCGTCTCAATCATCTTTGTGAGAGCTATCAGCACAACACACAGGCATTCAGAGAAAATTACTGCACAATTGGGGAGACCCAATAAGACCAGTCTCCTGTTGAGAATGCTTGACTGTGGGATCTGTTGACAAGTGAGGGCTCCTTCTTTCTCTCAGCAACCCTTGAAATATTTATCACCACAACTTATCGCCCCTTGATCAATTATACACCTGCCATGGGCTTGCTATGAATTATTAACATGCTCCTGATAAGCATCTCACCCATTGATTTTTGTCACTCATTTGAGATGGATATACTGGAAGGGGTTTTATCTCGCTCTTTCTCTTGACATTTGGCCTGTCAACAAGGGAAGCCAACCAGAGCTGACAATTCAGGCTTACACAGCAGCCCCTTGAAAATTCTATAGGCCTAGGTGCACACCATCATTGTTTATTTGACTTGTTTGCAATTTTGCCATACATGATGTTTGTGGTATAAATACTATTTAGGACGCTTGGAACGGGAGGGTGAGGCAAGGGGTATTCATATGGTTGCAATCTGCAATTTCACCGCTAGATACCAGTAAATCCTAAACACTGCTCTTTTAAATAATTAATCAGTTATCAAAATTGTACTCAATTAATTGTATATCAATCGACAACTGTTTGAGGACAAATAACATTATCATACAATGCTCAACAGCATATATTCTGATCTCTGTCACTAACTTATTTGTCACTAAATTTCCATGAGGTGTTGACTGAAATCCAAGTTTTTTATCAGGAGCACCCTGCTATTCCTGACATACTCACAAAGATTCACATATCTTCCTCTGTGAGCTGGCCATTAAAGAATTGGCCAAATATTCCAGTGCTGCCTCTGATGAAAGCCTCCTCTCCTTTTCCAGAAACTATTAAGGCATAACTGAGTAACTTATCACAAAAACTGCTGGTGGGACTCAGGTTAGCATGACATTTTCATCAAATTTGTTGATTTTCTTGGATTTTCTGGTGGCCTGAAGCATCATGAATCAGAATTGAGAGATGCTGAACATTGTGAGGTATTATCTCTTATCAAGCCAGAAATGCAATAAGATCCACATGCATAATATATACAGAGCCATTCATTCAGACCAGTAACATTTATAATTCTTTCTTTAGTTGTGAGACTGTTAGGGACAAAGCAGTGAGCCAATGAGGTAGACAAAAACATTCTAAACCAAGAATTTAATAACTAGGCCTATAAAAGAGGTCAACAGAATATAGCTACACTCAATATAACCACAGCTAAACAAAGTGTTAAGATATGTAGTGGCTTGGCCAAACCAAATAACACACAAGGGATAAACAAGATGGACACCAACTACAACTAAGTGCAAAGCAAAACTAATAAAACCCAAATCCCCCCCATCATGACATGGCAGCACATGTTTGGTTTGGCCCGATGAGTGGGCTCCAGGATTTAAGAGTCCTCAACCTTCAGCAATACCTTTTGCTCCACCAGGATGGGACCTCCTCCAATGACAGAGAAACATGCTAAAAGAAATAATTAATATAACAGACAATTGCCTGTGTAACCCTATAGTCTTAAAATGTGCACACTTCATTCTGTAAAAACAATGTAAGGTTAAAATCAAATAAAGAGATTCCTGTATGATGTTAATTGCTTGATCGTGGTTGACTGCAAATGAAATGAACCTGTGTAGGTAGCAAACTAATGAGGTGAGAGAGTGTGAATTGGGTCACACAGACATAAAGCAGCAAGTTCAATCACAAACTCCTTCTGTAACCTCATGGCCACTGCAACCCTGTTTGAGAGCGCTCAGAGGAATTATTTCATTCCTCCATTTCCTTCTACAAAGAACACCCCTGTTGCCCATTCATAATGGTTCCATCCAGTGCCAAGGCTAACATATGCTGGGTGCCACTAAGAGTTGAAGAGAGAAATTGAAATGTTACTTTCTTAATAGCCACGGCTCCTAGTTTTCGACAGACTTACCCTGCCAGGGAAAGATTGATTGCTGGGGAGATTGAGTTTGAAAGTAAGTTTTCACTGTGGGTAAGACACTCAAGATTAGTTTTCAAAATGATGTGTAGATGCTTTCAGATTTGGCAAGAGAAAGGTTGGACAGAGACCAGACTCATTTTTGTACTTTTTCCTCCTCCCTCAAGTGTGAAACATCTCAAAGAAGATCTCAATTTTAGATGAATTCCACGGTCTTGTGCGTTTGTTTTGTAAATGCAAAACTCAGAGGTGTTTTCTGCTGTCAAAAGTTAAAAGATCTCTCAATAAGAAGTATTCGTTTGTAATATACACAACATTTTTTCTTTTGCATTCTGGTTGCATATGTTTCTCTTCCTCTAGTCCATCGACATTAACAAAACAAGTCAGTGGACTTCCAAATGTGTTCAGACAACTGTGATGTCAAGACTAGTCCACAAGGCATATTAAACAGATCAAAGACAAGAGATTAATAGCTATGCCCAGATGGAAAACAGGGTAATTAACGAGGAGCTTAACAGCAAATTAAATAGACGGCAATGCAATTATGGAGGTGAGTGTTGATCAATAACCTTGACTAGCAGCCTCTGGGATGCTGCATCATACAATAGAACGGAACTTATTTGGTCTATCAGCAGAGAAACATCCCTAGATGAAACAGCGGCGGTGTGTGACTATGTGTTGGTTAGGGTGGGAGCACATGTGTGTGCGTAATAGGTTTCTTTTTTTAGTCAAAGACATACAGCATGCAAAGATGAAATGTAGCCTCCAGACTGGAAATGAGCAATCAAGTCGTTTATGCATTAATTTATCATTGATTAGCCCCCTTACTGGTATTTATATTCACCGTGAGATCAGGAGCATTGGCCTCATGACCCCTAGAAATTATCATGAAATTGGTTAATGAAAAGTTGCTATAAATTTGCATTCAAGAGTAGTAGGTGAGCCTAATTGGTTGCAAAATATCATTTGGAAAAGGGTATAATTAAAGGTTTTCATTCCAAAACTATATACTGTGTATGTAATGAATTTTAGGAGAAACATCTAACCTGATTGAGTATTTCAAGAACGAATATATCCTGTTTTTCATGTAACCTCATGATAGTTAACAGGGTACGCTTTAGCACGTTGGTTTTACAGACCGCAACTTAACTGTTTTGGTTGACTCTCTCCATTCTTGTCAGCATTGTTTCCAGACATTGTTTGTTTCCACTGCCGCCAAGTGGCCAAAACATCTATCATTTCTGGTTTAAGATACAACTAAACAATTCTTGGCATTAGGGACAGAGTTAGTATTCTCTAACAAAAACTGTAATTCGGGCATTCACAGCCTCCAGTACAATGTCACTGGAGTCCATCAATGTAGAAACCTCTTCATCTTCACTTACAGGTGGTGTCATGTGTTTCATTGTTGAGACTTGTTTCAGCCTTTGAGTTAGGTTTGGTGAGAGTACTTTCATCCAATGTATGGTTGTCATTTTCCTGGCAACCACCAAAATCTATCTTTGGTCTCTTTAATTTACAAATTCAGGTACTCCCCCAAGTAGAAAATACACTCCACAGGGTACCTTTGCCCTCACAATATGTCTTCCTCCATCTGTTTTTTTAATCCTCCTGTGATGAGATTTTTTCAATACTTTGTTGCCATAGAACCATGACGTATTGAGATGGGATTATATATCGAAGGATGCAGTTTACTAATGTTACCATGGCAGTTAAAGGGGCACTACTGGTGCTGCTGTACTTTGTATTCCTCTTGGGCAGACTAACAAGAGCACAGACACTCACTTCCCTCTGTCATGCATGTGTATTACCTTGCAGGCAAGAAAGTCAGTTGTGTTTCTCTAGTCTTTATTTCATGGTTTAGTTGGAAACCACCACTTTTGTAGAAGCATCTTCTAATCCTATTATATAGGGCAAACAAACATGAAACAATATACAGAATACATTATGTTTTGGACATACCTCACACTATTGAAAAATTATTTATTATCTTCAGAGTAAGTGAATGAATTAAAAAAGAATGTTAAAATGTTACAAAAATGTAACCAAAAAAGAGTCAACAGCTGATCAGAAAATGTTTTATGGAACTGCTGCTGAATTACATTCACTTTTTAATCCTCTGCATTGTAGATTTTAAAGGATATGGATCAAAACAAAATCCATTTTAAATGTGCCAGACTTTAATTTTCCAAGAGGCTCTTTATTATTGAAAGAGAACACTGGATACCACTTTCAGGGCTTATTACTGTGCAGACTCCATTGTTTCTCAACATACAGTATCTCTACCTTGCCAACTGAATTTACAAACACTTTGGCTGTGCCTGATGTTTTATGGGAAATAAATCATATTTAATATTGAGACTTGTCTCCAGAAAAGAAAACCCCCACAGCATTGTTGTTCATTCAGACAGTTTAAAACAGCCAGTGTGTGCATCCAGTGCCAAAGCAAGAAGTTGTTTGGTGTCCTTATTGCACAGTAAAAGATAAGGCTGTGGAGGTGTGACTAATTCGAAATTGACCCACAAATAATTAGACCCAATTCAAAATGTGGTTGACCCAAACAGACCCAAAAAGAGACAGAACGCCAGCACGGGCAGCAGCATGATGTGCCACCAATTAATGAGCATTCATGGTCGTAAAGAGGAGGAATACATGTTGTTTTTCCTTGTGTCAAAGAACTCCTGCAATGATTGTGATGAACCACGTCGTCAGAGCTAATAGCAAGTCTGCTTGGATCCACTCAGATATTAGACACATTGACACACCAACGCGAAACCTGCAGAAATAGAACGGGACTCTACCCAACCCAATTTGAATGAATATTATTTGGACCCAGCCCAACTCAGGTCCCAGGTTGGGTAGTTTTGGTTTGCGTACAGTGAATGTAACCAGACCTTCATAGAGGCAGTGCTTTAGAAATGCACTACTATTTCACTGTAGTTGTTTAAAGTAAGAACTTGTTGGAATGCCTCAAATTCTCCTTTAAAAACAGACAAGCTGATATTGTACATTAGGGATTTGATTTGATTTGCTAATACCTTGACCACAATTACAGAACAACTGACACTACTGCTAGTTAGTCTATAGGCCAGAGGCACATTTAAAATGTAAAATGTGTACTGTAATGAGATGGCTTTTGCTACTGTTTCTGTCTTGAAAATCAAATCATGGCAAAATAATAATGGTTTGCCTGAAGGTTCTTTCTGTGTCTTTTTTTTTCTTTTTTACAATTTTAACAGAGGCACAGATACAAATAAAAAAACAGAGAATATCTCCCCAGAGTTCTACTAAAGCTGTGCAGTATGATATACCCATGTTGAAGAACAGTTTTCTGTGAATGTATGATGTGTCAAGCTCTGAAAATTAGCAAGTCTCTGCTATTAATGATCTAATTTGATTTGCACTTTTGCACATTTCAGCTGATCCACATAAGAGTGTATTTTAGAAATTGGACCTCTGAACACAGAATCCAGTTTCCTCAGGGGTTTTTCCCTGAGTAAGTGATCCACAAAATCCCAGTGCATGGAGAGATAAAGGGAGGGAGAGAAAAAAAAGGAACAGAGAGTGTGGCATGGGGGGAAGGGGAGGAGGGCAGAGTGTGACATAGGAGTGCATTTCAGCTCCACTGCCTCCCATCCTGTGCGTGTGACCGTGGAGGATCTGAAAACCTCAGCTTCGCCCCACAGCATCAGCAAGGAGAGGAATGTTCTTGGGGAGACTAAATTTAGACCCAATGTGCTGTACCATCAATCCCGATTAAGCTAACTGCGGAGCCGCACTCATTGTGGGAAGAATATGGCTGAATGTTGAATCCTGGTTACATAAGTGTTACGTTGTGTTTGGCCCACCGTGGCTTGGAAATGAAGGAACATAAGTTCATGCATGAAGTACTGATAAAACCCAGAAACATTTAATGTGTGCATGGATAATGTCCCCAAGCTACTTAAAAATTTCCATTGTTTTCTAATAGACACTAGTTGGTGGAATTAAAGACAGACATGATTCCAAAAGTATCATAGTTGTGGGACTGACTCATAACTGATCATGTATGCAATATTGATCAATAGCTAATTTTCACCTCTTTTTAATGTGTGTCTTGGTGGACTTTTATTAATATTCAGATTTTTTGAAGGATTTTAAATCTTTAAAGGGGCATGTTCCAAGTGTGTTTGCTTTAACTGACAGGTCTTTCAGCACTCAGTTATGGTAGCTGGTCCTATAGCCTGTCCACTTCAGCTCTACCTAATTGCCCAAATTTAAATTTTCTTTCCACCAACAGCTTAAAAACCCAGTGGGCAGTAAACCCAAACTCCAGACTTCAAAAAGTCCCTCTGGGTTATATCACAATCAATTTCTATGTTGTATTACAGTCTACACATGTAATACTATTCCTAATCTGTTGTCTTATTCTGTTTGCAGACTACAGACACGTTCGTGTTAAAGAGTGACAATGAATTCACCTCCTGCACTACACTTTGCTTTGAAACTACATTATCAGTACATGACTACACTCATTTAAAGCTTTGCCATGTGTATTTACTCACATGTTTTACATGACAGAAATTATATCTAACAACCATTAAGTTTTCTCCTAGATAAAGATTTGTATCACACACACGAACAATAATATTCATACAAATGACTGCATGTTTCACTAAGAGCTGTATTACCTTTTTACACAGAGGCTTGTGTCTCAGTCTGACATTTTCATTTTCATCATCTCATACATTATGAATGAATCATAATATAAATAACAAATGTCTGACAGGCATTTAAACATGACTTTTTCATTTTATCATGCACTAAAAGAGCTTGTGAATCTATGGTAGGATTTTGTGTATGTATTTCATTTAGTTTATTCTGTATCTCCATACAAAATCCACTCCTTTTTACTTTTTGGTTTTGTCCTATGGGGGTTATTTACACACATCAACAGATGGTAATTTGTGCCATGCAGTCTGCGGTACAGTTTGTACAGTATAAAGTGTTTCCACTATTTAACTGACTATTTGCACTGACTTAACATATATATAAATGTTTATGAAAACCTAAAATATGGAATGAATCTTTGAGTACAGGTGGATAGATAGCTAGATAGACAGACAGACAGAGAGATGCTTTGCTATAGTAAAATTACAGTGAATCACGGTAAGATAATAAAAAAAAGTGTATGTGCCAAATGAAAATACATCTTTATCTGCTTAAAACCTCAACTACTTTATGTGGCATTCCCCATTTCAAAAATAGGACCCTTGATGTTGTCGGTTGATCCCCTATAAATACACACGAGCCATCTGGATACTTACAGACTACAGCCAACTCATTTAACATTCAACCATTCTCCTTCAATCACTCTTTACAAACAATTACCAAATAATTATTTCACAGCGTATTGACAGCAAGGCAGCTCAATATGTTAAGGTCACCATGGCAACAAAAATGGAGCTTGGAGTTCATCCACAGTGAAGTATTTCTTGGTTTTCATTGGATACCTTGTTTTTCCCATGTTGTCTTTTATCCCACATTCTTTCTAAGCACTGTTAAGTTCCCTGTTGTTCTTCTTCTCACATTTCCACGTCAACAGGCATGTCACACAGACATATCAAAAACATTTTGTTAATGTGATTCTCAGTTGTAAGTTGCTCTGCTGGCACACAGAGAAAGCCCTCCCTCATTAAAAGTAAGCAGTAAATGCCATTTGCATTAACTAAAAATTGTGATGGATTTTTCTTGTCAAACATGCATGTATTCTGTTCCGGCTTAATCAAATATTTATTCAAATGCTGTGTTCCTGAAATAGTGCGATAGTTAACGCTTCACTTAGTGGGGGGAAATACAGTATTGATTAATACTCCTTGTTTCATTTGCATGCAGCCTACTGCGTCTTGACTTTTGCAGATGTAATTTTATTGAACTCTGAGCTGATGGTGGCATAATTCATCATGTAAATAAATGCATCAACATTACAAAGCTGTTTTCATAGAAGACATTTATAACATGAATATATTAACTGAACTTACAGTGTCACTTTTGTTTGCACTGGGCTTGTCAAATTACCTGTCTGTGTCATCCTTTATACAAAATGTGCTCTCTATTGTGAGGGCATCCTTCATCCACAGCCACTTGAAAATCTCAAATTAGAATCCAGCAGGGGCATCTATTCTCTCAGCTCAGCAGGGCCGTCTTCTCTCCCCGGTGGTATGGAGATGTGAATGTCTTATGAGGCCAATGGTAGAGGGGATACAGTAACTCCCTCCTTCCAGGACAGGGCTGTCCTTCTGTGGAAAGAGCTACTGCCTTGTCACAATCTGACAGATGGATGGGCAGGTCAAAACAATTACTCAAACTGAGTCCTGCGCCTGCCAAAGGCCTCAGACCTACCAGATCACTATCCATTAGTCACATGGTCCTAGCCTGTTTGGGTCAGCATTTTAGCCCACATAAGGGTTCCGGTAAAAGCTAAATGAATGTTGTTAGAACATCCTTAAATTTGTGGGAATAGTAAAATAGAGCTTCTTCATTTGACTGGATAATTGACTGGAAAGATTGTGCAGTGTTTGCCATCACTTGGGTCTCTCCGGTCCTAGAAGTCAAAGCAAAGTGAGGCAACCAAGTGTTTTTCTACTAACAGCTGTTATCTTTTGCTGCACATTCTACTGACATTCAGTGCAGTGGGCTGAATAGCACAGGTGGAGGAACCTGATGTCAGATTGACAGTCATAAATAATGGAACCAAGCAGGGACCTGCACTGCTCACACTGCCCAGGGACAGCCAGCCACCCGAGAGTGATGACAGGAGCCCAGGAGCCCAAGGACACTCATCTAATGGTCCAGCATAACCAGTGCTACTGTCACATATCTCAATCAAACCACACAGCCACCGCCTACACACACAGACAGACTGGGGGAAAAATATCATGTCGTGTATTTCACAGAGATGAAGATCAAACACTAAAACTCCCCAGACATATAGGTTTAACATCCCTCGCCCTTGAAGATGATAAAGTTCCCTATCAAAGAAGAAAATGATTATAGGCATAGCAAAGTAGACACTGGTCAGTGTTCAGTAAAACAGCACTGGGTCCTTGAGAGGGAATCCTGCTCTGTGATCATTAGATGGTCCGTGTGGTGAGTCCAGATGGAGCTGTCACAGTGAACCATTCCTACACATGTCCTCAGTGTCTGTGGGATCCATTGCTCTGGGCTAAATCGGGGGAGGGGGGAAGGAAACCAACTTAACCTTGTGTCAAAGGATTTGCTCATATTGAAAGAATGATGACCCATTGCAAGAAACAGTGTCCTTGAGGAGTCTTAGACAAATGTTGAAATGCTTATGTGTACAGCCCTAGTCAACTGCCAGTCCTTATCAATGGAACATCTCTGTAGCTGTAAATTGGCTGTACAGTGATAGCCTCCCAAGCCAGACAAGTTGATCACAGTGTGAGACTTGTCTGCCTCGTACGCTGTGGTCAAACAAGTAACTGCAGTATCATAGTTTGAAGCTCATATCTGTAAACTAATACCTGCATAACACATAACACATGCATAACACATTGTAGAAGTTGCTGTAAGACTTTATAATGCATTGTGATGTCCCATACCAACAGCCGTAAGGCATTACACATGATTTTATCACTTCTATCAACTTTGTATGAAAGGCTTTAAGGTGTTATGGACTAGTGCTGTGCAGCAAACTGATGTTCAAGGCAATTATGTGAAATGATAGCACGGTATGATCATATTGCCAAAACACAATTCCACTGAGAGTCGGTAAATTATAATATTGAATTAATGGACAGCCCTATTATGAACATTATAATTCTTTTTGCCACCTATAAAGGATGGAGAGTGTGGACATGGCCTGCCATAATGCTTATATGACAGTCTACTGTCTACTGAAAGTGAAGTTAAGGTATAGTCATATTAAAAGTATGTTTATAGGTAAAACCTGGTGCGGTGGGTGCCCCAGCAGTGGCGTGGCATGACTTTCCACTAGGTGGGGCTACAGGCCTAGAAGTAGCTCTCTGTATGTTATATCTTTGGCCATAAGCATACATTATTTACTTCTGCTACTACTACTAATAATAATAATTATTATTCCTTAAATAACATTTAATTAGCTAAATGTAGACTACAAACACACAAAAAGAAAAAGATTAAGTTGTAGCCTACATTGTTTAGGCATTGAGAATGTCACAATAGCCTGCTGTTGAGCAGCCGCACTCTCTTTTTATGTACGAGCAAGCCCACCGGGTCGCCAGTTTGAGCTTGTTCTAAGCTATTGGGATTGCGCATGCAAACTTCTGTTAATATGGACATGCTACACATAATTCATTCAGATGAACCGGCATGGTAAACAAGAGAGACGAAAAAAAGTGGTGACTCCCTACCTTTAAAGTGGTCCATTCCTCGATTATTTATATTCCTTTAGTCCTTAAGGGTCTACCAATCAAAAGAATCAATTTAGTTTTTCATAAACAATAATCCAAGTTGTAAATATTGTTCACTGTCTGCTAACTTAATAATTATATATATAATATATAATATTTTCTCTTCTTCCTGCAGTATTCTCCATCTTTGCTGAGCAAGAGTTCTGTGCGAAAGGAATTAAAGGCCTGTCCCATAGACGCCTGTCCCAAATCTAGGCAGGTTGAGTTCAGTGATTGAAGCAAATAAAAGCCCGGGCTATTAATTTAAGTTTTACGGTGTATTAGCCATTGTTGCTACTAGCTAGTCTGACCACCATCTAGAAGTCGGTGTGCGCGCCTCTGGTGGTTGACCAGCCTGGTAACGTAGCCTTCTAGCTTCTTGAGCGGTGTTGCCAGATTGGTTCAAAAACGTCATTATTAGCCAGAAAAAAATGTGATTATTGAAAAAAATAATAAAAACATTCACACTATGACAAACCAAGACAAAATGTTGTCAACTCAACCACACAAATTTTTACCGACATAATCCATCCTCTAACCTAAAGCCACCCAACTGGGAGGAAAATAGCCCAATTTAGCAACATTTCTTGGTCAGAAAATGTTCTGCCCCGGATCCAATTATTTTCAGTGTCAACCAATCAGGGGCTGAGAGAAGTACACTCTTCGGCACACAGACAAAGATAGGCAGTGGTTTTTCATTATTCATCGCACGTTTCTGTAATAATGTATGACTTATGTGAGAGTAACAACTGAAATCTATACACACACACAGCACAACAATACCAAAAACTATTTTTTATTAAAATATGCATTTCACAATTGGAATTGCAGGAGGGGTGGCGCCCCTCAGCCCTTAATGGACCACACACCACTGCGCCCCAGTAGCTTAATGGTTAAAGGCATCACTACACAGGAGATGTTGGTCGTCGTTGGTCTCACGCACGTCTGACAGAACAGATTGACTTTATTTTACTTATTAATACAGCTGTCTACACAGGCTGCATAACGGGTCACATTTCACTGGTGCTAAATGCGTGTAACCGCAACCCAAAGCTGATATTTACATTTCAAGTCTATTTTCTTCTCTACTTTGAGCACTGCCAAATGCGGATGACCTACACTGTAACACACTCATACATGAGTGTAACTCATTAACATACAATATCATCATGAATATGCACTGTGTAATTAATGAAGGAGACAGCTAGACACAAAGGTATAGAGATATGTAATTCACTGATACTGATGCTGGCTGTAAGGATGTGGTGTCTGTGGGTCCTGTAAAGCCAATTGATGTTTACGCTCAATTAATGAGATGTTTTTTTCAACAGGGCTGTGGTTCCTCTGCACAGCTACATTTCCACTTTGAATGTCTGTCATGATCTCTCAGGGTTTTGAACCTGGGCTCCATTGTCAGGATCAACAAAGTGCCTGCGGTGACAGTGTGATGTTCATGTCCTGCCTCTGTCAGAGCTTCGCAGAATATCTGCTGGATATCAGTACACCCTTAGTTTACCTGAAGCTGATAATAAGTAAAACGTAACCACACTCTGTCCATTGTAGTTAAAGAAAGCACCATTACGTTCACAATACCTTGTAAACATTCATATAAAATTGTGATGCCTGATCTTTTAACGCATATCGACATATGAAACCATATGTGTCATGCCTTATTACTGTGAACGTGATATATGTCAGGAACGCCTGGAAGGAATTTCTTCAAATTTGGCACAAATGTCCACTTGGACTCAAGGATGAACCGATTAGAATTTGGTGGTCAAAGGTCAAGGTCACTTTTGGCCATAACTCAAGAATTGATGACCATATTTCACAGTTGGTCGGACAATGAATTAGTGACACTTTTGACTCAAAGGTCAAAGGTCACTGTGACCTCAAAATTACCCTGACAAACTAGCTAATTGTGATCATGTGAGTGAGTGAGTTTCACCTGCAATTTTGCATCTAAAAATGCCAGGAGAAAACAAAAGCACCTCATTTTGTTTAGCTATATTCCAAGAATCTATCATACATAGTAATCAAGTACATGTGTAACTGTTTAGCCAATACATCTATGATAATCTTTCATCAATCAGTTCAACAATGTATATTCACTGGAAGCATTCATATGTATCATCAATATAGTGATAACTTCCATTTAACCAAAAAATACACTTTACTCTTTTTGGAGACACGATGGAGACCTTATTTTGATACAGCCAATCAAATATTGTATAAAGCAGTAACGTCAGTGTTCTATCATTGGCAGAGCTGACGGTCACACGGAGTCAATCAGCAGCTACACAACTCAAGAGCCACAGACTTTGAACAACAACCCACAATAGCCTTTCTGCTAAAGTCTCCGTCTTATCTAACTTACAAACATGAAGACACGTCTTGTCCTGCACAGTTGCTTGTTGAACGAGCAACCAAACAAACATTCACCAGGGGAAAATTGCTCTTCTAACATCAGTGGTTTTTTCTCTGAAAACAGCTGCCTGTTGTGGCTGGAAATGCGATTGATGAGATGGTGAGACTGAACCAAAACGCTTAAATTGTGGTCAGTAATACCAAAAACATTGAGCTGAAAGATGCTAAAACTCAGCAGAATTGGGTGATAATTCTCTGTGGGTTCATCACTACAAGTGACCCCTTTGACATTACACATAGTTTTTTGATCCATTGTTAATACTGAAATATTGATTAGTGTACCTTTAAGTTTTTCTGAAGGCCTGCTTAATCTCAAAAATGACTTGTTCATATAACTGATACACAGAAACACTGATACAGAAACATTTAGATCAAAACCTGAAACGCAAGACACAACAAATCAGAAATTAAAAAGAAAGTATAATTTCTAAATGAAATGTTTTCCCTGGCATTTGGAAACTTTTGGTTACACCAGGAAACAGTCTAGTCAAGATGTCCAAATTATAGGTCAGTATATCAGAGTGATAGCACTATCTGTTGGCCTTTTGAAGACAGCACTTTGATACATAGTTCAATAAGAAACTAATAGCTCTGCATGAATACCTATGATATGTATCCCCTTTGTTCATCCCATTTCAGATGCATTATGCATTCTTCTTCACTCCTTTCATTTCCAAAAGTAAGTTATATGACAGTGTGTTTTCAGAGGAATGAAATAGAATTCTATTCTTTGCACCTAGCCAGCTCTTCTGTATTTCGATATCTTAAGTGATTCATTGCATGAATGTTTTATGGGTAGAAAAATGCAGTCTGTCAGATATGGCTTTCTCCAGTGGAGTTAGCATATTCCTCTTATTCTCTTCTGACTTTGAGGTTCTGTGTGATAAAGTGGAACCTTGACAAGCTAACTGGGCTCAATAGAGCTCAATAGAGAAATCTTGCTAAAATAGCAAGATTAAGTAACTCAAGAATAAGGGTGCCATATATTGCTCACTGGCCTACGAGTGTTTTCTTGTGTGAGTGATGTTAATCAGTGGTATGACGCACAGAGATGTTCAGAGCAGAGATTCACACATGGATCTTTCCTAGTAGAGTGCAGTAATGAAACTATAAATCACAGCATCATTGGACGTCTTCCCAGCCCCTGATATTTCCCCAGACACTTTCACTCCAACCATTTCAGTCTGCTTACAGTGTTAAATAGATTGACCATGGAAGATAAAGTTAAATGTGACTTTCTTCTGGTGCCTCTGACTCAACAAGAAATGAGGAGGAAAAAGAGCAGTTATATACTCCATGAATATTGAGATTAATACTAATATTTTGGTATGGTGAAAACTAGAAGCAACAGAAGAGGTGGTATTAAAGAAACGCATTTTCTTGGCATTGTGCTGGATGATGGGGATGGAATGGTATTTAAATGTCAATGAAAGGCCCTTTTATAGTGGAACATATTATCTGTCTAAGTGGCGGCACAGTGAGTCCCTTTGAAGATTTTCACCTAACGTTGGTTCTGTGAGGCGTAAACAGGCAATGATGGCTTGCAGGTTGGACCCGTATGATATCTAACTCTCCCTCAGGTGCTAAGAAGATTGAAAAAAAAAAGAAATATATTACATTCAACATGGCAGGGATTTGTGGCATGTTTCCACTGTTACAGAGAAAACATCATTCTACATCATTCCTCTTTCACCTGACTGAGGGCTTTGTGGTAACGGCCTTTTCATGAATGAGGAGCAGATAGAAAACTGGGCATGTGCGGTTGCGAGGCCCACAATGAATACAGGACCTGCCAGTCCAGTAATTAGTTTGGGCTATGGTTAGCTGTGGCTGTGATGTAGGCCGTTTATCACTCCCAAGACAATGACTGCATGCGAACTGCCAAATCAAGGCCGTGTGATTGCTTCCTTTCGCTGTAGCTTTGGACGTTAAAATGGCTCTCAGAGGCGTCATGGGAGTTTACTGTCAGGTTTTCACCGGCGTTTCCGCTACTGTGTGTCTCCTTAACTCATGACAGATGAACAATATTATAGCAAAGACAGAGGGTCAATGGTGGTAGTAGTGATTGCTTAATTTGCAGCAGAAAAGGGTAATTGTTCATGTAGCGTGTGAATGGGGCAGACAGCTGCTTGATTCTAAAATTCTTCAATAGAAAAACTTGATGATGCAACAACAAAAAATCCTAGATAAATTTCAAACAATTCACCTCAGCTAGAAAACACTCAGCTCACACCTCATCTTTTATCTTGAAATTTCAAATCTGGATCTTCAAAATACACATACTTTTAGTCAATTATGTGATACCTGTGTTTGATTTGTTTTTATTTGTTTAAACCTGCAAGAACAGATTTTTGACTACTTGGGGGCAGCGGAAACAGGCAAACACAAGACATATTTTCTCTCCATAAAACAGCTGCCTATTTAAAAATACAGCAAATACAGAGGAACATTAGCATTCATTTGGAGTCATGTTTGTGTCCACCCAATGAATATAAATCCAATACTGACTCTTTTGTTAGCTTTGTTTTGCTCTCCACCAACTCCTCAGGGAAATATATCTGGCTCTTTAGCTACTGAATGCTCCACTGTGTTCACCAGCTAGACGATAAGTTTGTCTGTCTGCCATTTGGTGCTGGACAGTTAATATACAGTGGGT
This sequence comes from Siniperca chuatsi, assembly GCF_020085105.1. NCBI lineage: Eukaryota > Metazoa > Chordata > Actinopteri > Centrarchiformes > Sinipercidae > Siniperca > Siniperca chuatsi. The sequence goes on from NC_058054.1 coordinate 9,010,872, forward strand.
TTTGAGAGCATATTTGGTAAAAACAGCTGCCTGCTGTGTCTGGTGCTGATGAGAGCAGAGAGAATCAACCAAAACAGTAAATTTGCAGAATCTGGTGATGATTGTTTGTGGGTTTGACCCTATGTGCAACCCATTTCACATACACATGCTTATTTGATCCATTCTCAATACAGAAAATATTGATTAAAGCCATAGTATGTCATATTCAACTGCAGAACCACATGAGGAAATGGCAAAAAATTTGCAAAATCCTGTAAAGATTTTACATACTACCACCTGTTATCACATGATCAAAATTCCACAGTTGGGTAATGTGATAATAACTAAACCATCTCCATGACAACTGAGCCAACTCCATATGCTGAGGAAAACCATGATATGTGGCTGAAAGCTTCAGAAAAACGTAAAAGTATAGAATGGTCAAAAATGAACCTTCAAGCTCAGCTGAACTAATTAAGTCCACTCTTCTTCCTGGATTTGCACTACAGACCCATGGTCTAACTTTTCATCAAATTTTATTAAAATCTAGCATTTTTTTCAGATATTCTGCTAACAAACAAACTGACAACATAACCTCCATGGCAGATCAAGGTTCTTTAAAGCTACAGTCCTAGATAAGTGTCCAGTACTGAATCCACATGGTCCACATTTTAATTACAGACCATGTACTGTAGAATTTACACTGTGGACTCTTTTGCATGAGCCAGAAATTGTAAATTGGACCATTGGTGGAAATGCTGATGCAAACCAATCATGGATTACAACTTTAAAGGACCCACTGCATTACAAACTCCACTTTTGTACCCAAGCTATTAGGGATGGGCAAAATATCTAATATATTCAAATAAGAATTAATGTGCAATATAGCAGATGACCACATCGTCATATTCAAGTTTTCAGTGTTTCTACTGGTCACCACTGAGGGGTAGTTGCGTTACTTTAGTCTGTCATAAAGTGTGTAGATAAGCTCAGGTTGCAGTGTAATAGCTAGTAAAATGCTGTGTTTGCTAGCACAGAAAGACGGCGTCTTCTGCCCTTCACAGCAGTTGGTCCAGACTGTGAACAGCTAGCTAGTTAACAGCTAACTTTATGAGTGATCTTCTACAAGATCATCATATGTTTGCACTATTTGTGAATTTACAGTATGTTATTTTAGAGAAAATGTGTATATCGAGATATATATCGTATATCATGGCACAGCCAAAAAATATCAAGATTTATAAGCCATATCGCCCAGCCCTACAAGCTATTCTAAGCCTCAAGCCTTAGGGAAGCTGTGGTGCAGAGAGAGGGGCGGCATATGACACCATGAACTGATGTGAAAGAAACACGTCAAGGTTGTGTGACTGCTGAGTGAGAACAGTTAAGAAATGAATGGTTTGGGTGTATTTAAGCATACTTTTGTGTGTGTGCTGTATGTATGTTTGCCTATGAAGGCATGCCTATGTGCCCATTTATTCTGTGTTAGAAATATTACCTTTTGGAAAATATAGATAGAAGATGCTTTTTCACCTCAGGGAAAATGAGATGTGAAGGGTCTGATGCTGCTCTTTGATCACAGTTCATTGACGTGTGATTTATGACTGCCATCCTGTGACCCACACTGTCAAGGCCAAACGGTTTGAAGCCCTTCTGGACAGGACGGTTAACCTTCCACCTCGGATGCAGAGCAAGCACGTTATATCTTGGCAATTCGCCACAGCCGTCTCTTTCACTTCCTTACCAATCAAGCGATTTAATCCAGTTGCAGAGGATGGAATAGCTTTGGCCCTCACACTCTGATCCAGGGAAATCCATGGTCTTTTCCAAAGCCTGAGCATCAAGTGTTGTCAATTACAGCCTGAAAAAGCTTAAAGTAAGGGGGAGCTTTTCGAGTCAGTCTTAGCGCACGCCCCAAAGGAGCAAAAATAGGCTCTTGTTTATCCATGACTGAGAATGGAAAAAGAACATTGACTGTCATTGTGCTAGGACAACAATTTAATTATGTGAGTTGGCCAGCTGCTACTAATCTCACAGTGTTAACCTATGTAGAAGACTTCTTTTAATAGACTCAGTGCAAATTCCAGCTAGCATGGAGTTAGGTATGTTAAAACCTTTGTGCAGGCCCTCCAACTGTGCCCATGCAAGCAGAATTACAGCTCATCAGAGAATAGTGTGTAATGTAGTTAATAATGAATGTGGAGTGGGTTATTTGGTCCAATCACTGTGGCTGACCTCTGTTTAATGAAAGATAAAAGAGCTCAGTACGGCATATAATCATCCTTGAAATCAAAATCTGCTATGAAATGCTATATGTGTTGTTGAATTAAAGTCCACATTATGGTTGTATTTTTAGAAGTGGGTTATCTCTCAAATCACACACATCCCACATGGTTTAAATAATGCATGTTGAGCTTGATCTTGATCTGGGTCACTGAGGTCTTTTGGGTGTATGACTCAACATTTAAAATGACAAAGGCTCATTTCTGGTATGTCTGGTGTGCACTTTCGAAAGTGACTGGAAAAAAGCAAAAGTGTCACATTTTAAGATGCTGTAATGGAAGCAGTGAGATTTCTGGAATGATTACACTTTTGTATATTGGTCTTTCTATGTTCAGTCTTGACAGCATCCACGCTTCAATTTAGATGACTGCAGCTGAAAGCCCTTTTTTTTCTTTTAGTCAGAAAGACCAAATCAGTTCCAGTGCTGTGAATTTACAGAAGTGTAGTCAGCAATGAGCATCCCGCCATGTAATGGTAAATCTAATTATTGAAAACCCTTGCCCCGTATTTCATATTTATAGACAAAATGACAGTCTATTCATCCTGACAGCAGGTAGTGCCACACAGCAACAGAGTGCTGATTATCTATAGGCAACAGCATATTTGTTTGAAGCCAAACCACTGCCTCTCTCTCAACCTGTCGGAACCGGATGCAAATGAACCCAGTTTCTGGCTCATTGCATCTCACAAATTAATAACTGCGCGCACCCTGCATTACAGTACAATTAGATTGTCCATTATTTTGTAAACGCCTGCAGAATCATTCCATCCTCTCAAGCATATTGTCATGTGGCTGCATTTGCCTAACAAACGTGAGATCAAAGGCATATTTTTGAATCCTAATCAAATCTATTTCAAGTCCCATGCTGGTGCCGGATGGCAGGCTGTGGTCTGTGGCTGGCACGGTTTGAGGCCCTGTCTGAATACCTGCAACAGTAAATAGATGGGCGGGCAGGGTGATTTGCATATAAAAAGGAGCAGTGATAAAAGAAAGTACTTAACCTGGAGTTTCTCATCATCCAACACTCTGGCACTTCCAACAGAATGACAGAAGACTGCTTTTTATCAAAGGGGATCCCATTATGAGATAAATTTATTTGTTCTTGATGGAGAACAAAAGGGAAAAGAGAAACAAAGAACATGGTCGGCAGCACTGTAGACCAGGACTTGCACCTGTAAGAGAGCGAAGAGCCACTCACATTAAATGCTAAGGAGTAGAAGAGCAGAGATGTTTGTAGTGTCAGTGTGCATTTGTAACGGGGCCTGTTTTTGTACCAAGGTGGGTGCTTTGAACTTGTAGGAATCCGATAAGTTATAATTCATGTCGTGTCAATTACTAAGCAGCAGATGTACTGAGCTGAACTAAGGGAGTCCCAAACCATGACTCTTCAAACAGTGTGCACTTACTTCTCCACCCTGTTAACACTCCTCTTGTCAGTCATGCAGTTACTAAATTGCTAATTACTTAAATTACTACAATTCATCATGAGAGTAATATGTCTGAACCAAATTTTATGTTAACCCATTCCATAGTTGTCAAGACATTTAAACCAAAACTACAAATGTCAACCTCATGATGGTGCTAAAGGAAAAGTCAGGTGATCACCACAGTAATTAGGATACAGTACATTGTCTTGGAACCATCAATGTCTAACTAGCGTGGCTAAATATGATCCCTAGCAAACACATTTTGAACTAAACAAGACAAATATTTGCTGCTTAGAGATTCTCTGTTGTCTATTTTTCATCTTGAATGTCCTTGTGTGCATAAATGTATGGTACACTTATCAGTACATGATATATACTGACTTCACTTAGCTGTGAGTAGTTCCATGTGACCTCTCAGTTGCAGTTCAACAGATGACCTGCATTATCAGTGTGCCATCCAAACATCTTCGGGCTGTATTCAATGTCAAAGTCTCCACATATCTACTTCCTCCCCAGAATGAGGGACAGCTTGCTGCTGCTGCTGGAGGGAATCACAATGAGCAGTCTGTCCCTGAAGGCTTTGAGTGGGTCTTCAAGAAACCACAAGGGCAATTTCCAGATCTCTCATGGGTCTCTTTTAATGAACCACAGTCATCGTGTGTTGTGGCGTAGCCTCAAATGGTTCTACACATATGAAATATAAACATTTGTAAAAAGCAATGATGGTGTTTTTCTTTCTTATTTTATATACCCGGCAATCTGTGGTCAGATCTTGCTGTACGAACTCTGTCGGGTTGGTCTGATATATTGTGTCATCGATGTGTCCCTGAGGTGACCTTGGTAATCAGCGCTGTTGCATCCCCCCATCTCTGTAACAGTGGTGAGGCAGAGCAAGCATCCCTCTAGGGAGCCATTCATCTAGATAGGAGACCCATCAGTCAAGGCGGTCATTGATTGGCGCGTCAGATGGCTTGATTTCCTTGTGTAATAATCGGCTCAGTTTTGACACCCTCCCTAATGTGTAAACGGGAAGAGAGGAATAGGGCAAATGGATTGTGAAGGGCAGCTCTATCCATTCTCTATAGTGTCATATGCATTCATACATAGAGTCTTATATAATAGAAGCCTCATTGGTATTGCATATGGAATGATGTGACATGTGTGTCCTGATTAATATTATATGTATGTTTAATTTTCCTGTGCACTGGAGTATGGTTCCTGTTGAAATGTTGAAGAGGATCATCAGATTGATACATCCTGCATTCAGAACAGGATAAATACATTTTCCTCAGTTATTTCCTCATCCAGAATAAGGCGTACTCTTAGCAACCTCATGTGAGTGCTGAAAATGCCAAGCAATTGTTCAGGATCCATTTTGAGACCACAATGGATTAGTATGTTTGGTTCCCTGTTGTGGTCAGTGTGCTACTAGGACAGTTAGAGGCAGGCCGACATGTGTTGGGCATTGATAATGACTGTTGAATCACAACGGACCCACTGGAGTCCCGGGTTAAATAAAAGCATACAACCGTATCAGTCCCAAGCATGGCGGCAATCACCCACAACAAAGAACACTGTCTTGCATGCCGAGCTAAGCTGATGGGTTTTATATTCAAATAATAAGGACAGGGAGGAATACCAGCAGCGTAGGATCTGGAGTTACCATGTACTTGGTTATAGTGATATTATAGGCTGCAGGATTCATAATTTCCACAGTGAAAAGGAAAACTGTTTCCATAAAGCCACCGACTTAAAGATGCATTCAACAACAGCAAGCAATTCAAGTTTAAATCCTTTAAGCTGACTGTTTGGCAACATGTAGAATGTTCCCATCAATAAGTTGTTGATTTTCAATGGACTCTCAGTATCTAATGAGGGGGAAGTGTGCAACATCTTGTTTTGTTTACCAGTCCTTTTCTTTTTGCGTGGTCAATAGGTTCAATTTGATTCAAACTGAGGGTGGGAAAATAAATTGAAATTGTAATGGGGGTCATGTTGGACAAGATTCAGTTTGTTTTGGTGTTTATCACTTTCAACAAGCTAATGTGGCTGCACCATCGACTGAATTCTGACAGAACACAAGAATTAGAATCCTGGATTAAAGTTCTTTAATTACGTTTCAGAAAAAAAATATACTACTGCATTTGATGGCTCTGCCATGCATCTCAGTATGAAATCCATTAAGAGGAGTGTTATTCCAGTGTTATTTGCAGTGATACAGCGTGGCAGTACCGTGCTACATCACTGCTGGATGTGGTCACAAGTACAACAGACCACACCAGCGGTGATGTTAGAGCATATTGACACCACACCCAGATGGTCCTGGATGGTACCCGATGGATTGTCGGATAGTCGAACAGCATCTGAAACCTCCTGACCCCACACCCTTTTCTGTGTCGGAATTGGAGGGCCTGCATCGGACAATTTCTGTAACTTTCCAGAACCGACAATCCAACAATCATGCTCACTTGATGAAGCAATTGGTCAGGTGTGTGGAGGTGAGAAAGTTGGCAGGTTTTCAACTTTTCTCTCAAGCTTTCGTTTTAATTTAAACACAGTTCCGCCACTTCTTGTGTGTACAACCGAGTGCAACTCTATGAATGCCTTTGAGGAAACATTGTCTGAAAGTATGCGCATTTATTCCCATTTGAACAAACATTGTGTTAGCCAGTTAGGCCAGTGACCTGTGTTTTTCCTCCTCCATCTAGTGTGGAGTTACTCTTTAAGGCTGTAAAAGATAAAAGGTTTCACACTTAAACAAAAATAAAAATGTTCAAGAAAGCTCTACAAAGTTTCTTTCAACTTCAAATAAAAGTCTACACGATACTCCCCAAATTGACATCGTTGGATAAATCAGATTGTATCTCTCAAGAATAATCTTGAGGAAATAGCCCTGTCTCAGTTGAGCTCTGATTGTCATCTTTTGGAAAGAGCACATGTTGTTTCCTGGAACAAGCTCAGCACCCTGACCTCTCTTTCCTTTCTGCTTCAATTGTTCACTGTGATTTCCCTAGTTTAGCTCTGACAGGCTGATACAATGAATTGGAGGCTCCACAAAAGAGACTTTTACGCTACATTAAGCAAGGGTCCCACATGCTTCTCTGACACAAAAATACAATTTATTGAGACGGAGCCGTTCATCTTGGCAGAATCTCTGCTGATACGATGGGCACTCCAATAAGCCTTTTTTCCCCCTTCCCCGCTCTAACTACTCTGTTGAAATGACATTAGCATTAACATTTATTCTTTGAGCAAGCATATGGTCTTATCAGAAAAGAGCATGACAATTCAAAGCAGGCAACTATGCAGAATTAATGACTTCTTATGAATTACCTGTGACATTATGTCATTGAAGCAAACTTAACAACAAAAGAAAGAGGACTTTTTGAACACTGACATATACTTACAGTAACATCTTTTATTCTTGTAAAAATTAGTTTGTTGTTCGTGAAAGCAATTTCTCTTCATGTTCCATGGGATCTGTCGGTGTGATGTCTGTGAAGCTATGCGAAGCAGCTGATTAATCACAGTTGTAAGTGACCCGAACACCACTGGTGGGCTTCCAGGTCATCACGTCAATGAATCAATTTGCTGTGTGCTCACACATGAAATAAAAACTAATGAGAAGTGCCTCAACCTCAAACACAGGGCAACAAAGAAAATCACTACTGTCATTCGGATGCTGTGTCCTCCATAATTCCGAGTGGGCTGTAGGGGGACAAATCTTTTTTTCCCTATGATTTTTTTCCTCCATTTCCTAACGCACTGATTATCTCTGTTGGGGCTATTTTCAAATCGGTTTCTGTCACAGAGATGTGATGAATTGAACGTGAAGTTGCTTGCTTTACAAACTTCTCATGTTCCCTCACCAACCTCTTCTACTGTGCAATCAACAGATCTCCATCACACACCATGTTTCACCTACATGTGCTGACTGGATAAATGTTGTGTGCTCTGTGGACGGTTATGAGCCACTCCCCACCGCCCCACGCAATCTGAATTTAAAATTGCAGGCCTCAGTCGTTCTCTGGGAGGAGGGATGTAATGTATATTGACTTGTTTTGATTGAAGCTGTTTGAGAGACATCTGAGAAAGTTTACTGGTGTATTTTTGTTCACCAGTGACTTTGATATTGATGGGCAAGTGCGTGGAGGGTAATAAGTAGCTGGAGAGAGAATGCACTGACAGAACCCATTACCTTTGCTAGAGAATACTTCATATATCCACTCAAATCAGAAAACATGAGGGCATAAATAGGAAAATGCTCATTGGATTCAGTATAGCTGCTGGAAAATTGAACATTATCAGGGCGCTATATGTCTTTCAAATGGGTCTGTGACATTCATGTTTATGCTATTTGCAGAAGAAAGCTGTCAATCAGCAGAGAACAAGATGGCGCTGTTTAACTTCAGGCTGTTGTTTCTAGACTCAGCAAGATCTTCATTCAAAATTGATGATTCATATGTCGACAGTAAATTAAAGAATAGTGAGCCAAGTTCAGGAGGACTGCAGACAGAGCCTGCGGGGAGCATTGCTCGTTAAAATAATTTGATCCATCACTTCAAAAATGGTGGTGGACCCTGTTTACACATAGCTTTCAAAAGATACAGACTGTTGACAAATTAAAGGAAAAACCTTAATAAATGAGTAAAAGCTTCACTAATGCACATGGATCATTGGAGATGTTTGTGTGGCTGTTTCTTTTATACTTGTACAGATTTTGAGTAAAACGATTGTGTTTTTTCTTTTCCATTTCAAACCCACCACCCGACAGGAGTTGGATCAACCAATCAGCTTTCTTAAAGCACAGGTCCACATGTAGGCTCTTCTGCAAGCCTTTGCAACCTACGGTTACCTTTAACCACCCTCTCTGTATAGACCTGCATATACGTTTATATGTGTCTTTGGAGAACACCATGGATCACCATTATTCTATGATGAAACATTTCCACTGTGAAATAAGTGCAAAAAAAGTAATTGAATGGTTTAATGAACATGAAAATGACATGAATCATATGGTATGGTCTTTGCAGTCACCAGAAATCAGCCCAACTGAACACGCACAGGAGATTTTGGACTAGCATGTTAGACGACACTCTCCACTACCATTATCAAAACACCAAATTAGGGAATATGTTTTGGAAGACTGGTGTTTCAGTCTTCCAGTAGAGCTCAGAGACTTGGTGAATCTGTGCCAAGGAGCAGTGAAGCTGTTCTGGAGGCTTACTAAGACACTTTCTGTTGTTTTATTTTTTTTATTTGTTACCAATCTGTACTTCCTCTCTACTGAAGGTCAGTCAGACTTTGCTAGATTTTCTCCTAAACAATCATGGTATCACCAGTGGTGACACATTTAATTATGTCCATGTTCTCATCCCTGATGATTAAATAATGAAACCAATATTATCAGTGGTCAGCTTCAACATCTTTGAATTAAGGGAGCTCCTCAACATCAACGCCACACTCTGTAGATTGACTGAGGCAGCTAGGTCACCTAATTAATTTTTGTGATCAAAAGGCAAGTTGCCACAATTTTGAAAAACATTTGCACCCATTCACACTATGGAGGCTTAATGTTCAGACCACACACATCACATTATCGTAGACAAACTTCAGTCTCTGCATAATTGACTCCTGCTGACCCTTTCTCTTCCTCTCACCCTGTCGTTGGCTCTTTTCTTTAAAAAAAAGTACCCTTTGTGAAATTGGACAGTTTAGAAATGTGAACAAGCAAATCATTACCTAAACAAAACAGTAGAAAAAAATAGACCCTAATGTTTGAAATCATCAAGAATGTTAATTCTTGTTAATTAATGCATGTTAATTAATTGAACAGAAAGAACATACAATAGTAATATCCCAATAAAAGGGACAGGGAATAACATAATGCCTGCGAAACTTGTATTTGGGTGGATTTACTGTCTATTTACTGGAACTGAAAATGAACATTTTGTGAGGTTAGAAAACATATGGCCAAATAAACAAGCACAAATGTTAGCACTAAACACAGCTTGTCTGATGAGCTCTAACCCACTATGAATCTAAACCAGAGCTTAAGGCAAAATTAGGAACTCCTGAAAGGTTATTTCAGTCCCCAGATTGTTAACGTTTCAAAGGGTAATTCCAGGCCCTCTGTTTTTCTGTGTTTCAGTGAAATTCGATGAGTTTTGATGTGGTTTCTGATCAGTGGTGTTTCGAGGAGGAAACTCCCTTGGTGGTTCTTGGCCTCCTCTGAGACTTGAAATGAAGCTCTTAAAAAATTCCTGCACCACAATTACAAGGCAGACATGCAGCAGGTCAAAGAAAGGACAGAAGTGAGTGCAATATCCGAAAACATGAATCATATTCTCATCACCATAGACACTGAAACAGAGGGAGCATAAATAAATCACACACAGAGGTGGGTAGTAACGAGTTACATTTACTCCATTACATGTACTTAAGTCACTTTTTTGAGTAAATTGTACTTGTTGGAGTAGTTTTAATTCAGCATACTTTTTACTGTTCTTACAGAAAAATCATTACTTTTGTTACATTTTGGATACATTCATCGTGCTTCTTTTATTTACTTATTACTTTATGCATTTATGATCCGTTAAGAGGCAGGTGGTCAGGTGGTCCCAGGTCTTCTGGCGCTCTGTTTTCCTACCGCAGCCACACCTCCACATGGCTCTGTTCAAAGCAGCATAATGGCTGAGGCTACAGAAGAAGTATGGCTTTCAAATAGTGCTAGCAGCTAATATTTACAGTCTCCGATTGTGAACGCTGGTGTGAGGTCAGTACAGAGAACCATGCTGACACTGAGCTGTCTGTTGAGTTAATGCTAATAAGTCTAATAATATATACACACAGCATATCATGCTTCAAAACTAGTACTACTCCTGTTTTCTGCCGTAATGTAAATACTCCAGCTAACGTGTGCGAGCAGTGTGCATTTAACTAGTCATGCTCATTCATGCAGCCTGATGAAAAGAGACAGAAAAGTAGAGACCAAATTATGCACATGAAAAAAAAAGACAAACTACTTTTATTTCATGTGGACATGACTGAAATAATGTTTCAACCACAGATGGTCTTCCTCAGGTCAAAGTGAAGAAGTGAACACACCTGTATTTAATAAGCAATTAATGATGAAACATCACAGCATTATTTCCTAATTAGCCTAAATGAGTCATCTGATATAAGCCATTTTCTGAAAGATTAGAGACAGATTTGGCCACTTCTTGGCCACTTATTGTCTTCATGTGATAGGAGAGACCTGGATGTGGTGGCCTCACATCTGATCTGTGGCGGTCTGTGATGGGAACTGGGACTTGGGACATCTATACTGGAATTATCAAAGTTTAAAGACACTGTAACATGTTGACACTCCTTATATTTACTTTTTGACATAACAGACATGGTCTATTATGCACATGCACAAGATCATTTATTGGTGTACTTAACAGAGTATAATATTAATGTAATATTTTGTGATCACACTTGAGAGATACAGACCAGGAAAAAATATCACAAATAAATACAGGTGTATGTTCACTTCTTTACCTTTACCAGAGGAAGACTGTCTGTGGTTGAAATAATTCCAGTCATATCAACATCAAATAAAAGACTTGGGGGGGGGAAGAAAAGAAAAGAAAAAGAGTGTGCCAGTATTTTTTTTCTTAGTTAAGTTATTCGCTGCTCAAGTCATTTTTTCAGTAAATACTTTTGTACTTTTACTTGAGTAGTTTTTGGCTACTCTAACCACTTCTGATCACAATTACAAAGTCAGCTAGCAGGCTGTCTCTTTAGGCATGAAAAGGTTATGACATCAATTTATATCCCAAAGAGGCAAAAAAATTGACCAATTGCAGAAACATTTGTTAGAAAACTGCAAAATGTGACAAGGGACACTGACTTCAGAATCATCTGCCAAAGACTGACAAACTGCATCAGCAAAGAGTAACACTGGTCACTAGTTGAAGCTCTGACACAGACTGACACTTAACACAACAGTTGCTAACCAACTCAAAAATGTAGCCTCTAAATTAAGCACAGAACTGAATCAAAATCTGATCTGAAATTGCTTTGTGAGATTCAGAAGCCTGGTACATATGGCAGGGTTGCCATTTGAAAGCTAATTGTATTCCCACAGACAAAAGACATAACCTTGGCTAAGAAGCATTAAAGATGGAAAGATGTGGTGGAAAAACATTACATGGTCTAAAGATTCATTTTTACTATTTCCCCTACATGTGGACAGGAAAAACCAAAGGATATCAATAGCTCACAAAGTCTGTTACCAGCTGTTAAACATGGTGGTGGATCTGCAGTGATGTAAGCAGCCATGGGAAACATTAGGTGTGATAATTGCTTTGCACGGTCATATAACAGCCAAAGAACATGATGCCATTTAACTGAAGCACCCTATGGTGCCAAAACTGTTCTCTATGACATTCCTGTATTGCAAGAAGGTACCACCTCAGTACACACAGTAAAATTTATTTAAATGTAGTTTCATAAACACAAGAATGATGTCAAATGCCTTCTAATCCCTCCACAATGACCAGATCTGAATATGATTAACATTCATTGAATGTAGATTTCTACACTTTTTCAGGCTTTCATCCTGTCCCACACTCAAAGAAATCAAAGCATGAAAGGTCATGCTTGATCTTGGAAATAGTAGTTTGACAAACAACAGCCAACTTACTAGCCAAGATTTCAACCATATCACACAGAAAAAAGCTCCAGAAAAGGCTAGCAAGTGGACCTAGAGTCAGGATTGTTTACTGTTTACAAGAATTTACCTTTTTGGTTAACTTTCAAATCAACATGTACGAGAAGTCCTAAAGGTGCAATGGATGGCATAACAGCCCCTTAGTTTGCTTGTCAACAGATCCATCTACAGTACATGACGACTGAGCAAATTCTATCCACTGATGAAGACTAGGTGATATGGTTGAAAGCTCCAGAAAAAGCTATTAAGTCGATCTTGAGTTTGGATTGTTTTGTCAAACAATTATACACTGTTTATAGGATGTTTTAGGACTTTTATGAAAGCATAAAAGCTGTCGTACACCATCAGATTCAGATGATGAACATTTTAACACATGGTTATACTGAAATCATGAATTGGAAAAATGCTCAATTTACAACCCCACGAGACTAAAATCACCCACATCTTCTATTTTCATCATTATTATTACTTATTATTTATCATTCTCCCTACCCTTTTACTATTGCTGTACAAGCCTTTACTTGTTCTCTCTCTCTCTCTCTCTCTTTCTCTCTGTTGTTCAATCAGATTTGTGTTAGAGTCTTGGAAAGGGTTAAATATGAATTTTACCAGTGCATTTGGCCAAATGACCTCATCTCATATGCTAAATTACCATACAGATTTTCAGCCTGAATTGCTGGTAGTGCATCATATTCATCATCATCAAACTGAAGAGTCATGAATTTAGGTGTCTAATTAGCAGAAACAATAAACAGGAAATACTTACCAACAAATAGCAGAATTTCTCTCCAATCAGACAGTTAACAAACCTTCTAATATGCTTTGCATGCTCATCACATGTTGATGATTTACGCAGAGAGCTTTGAACGCTCCCATAATATGAAGTGCATGCACTACACTCAAATGCTGGGTCTAATTTGTGGGTGAGGGCTGGGACAGAGCAATGCAGACCTTTGACATAGTGGGGGATTGGTGGTGGTGGTGGTGGTGGTAGGGGTGCTGGTCTGAGAGCAAGCAAAACTCTCCAAACTGAGATAGAAATAACAGAAAAGAGAGGTGGATGGATGAAGGGACAGAGGGCTACATTCGCACAGTATTGATTTTTCCTTCGGGTTCTAAAGAACAAGAGCTTGTCACTGTGGCCAATGAATAGAGCCCCATTGTAGTGCATTTTACATGCTTGCTCTGACAATGAAGATACCACAAAGCTTTTTCTTCTTCATTCTCTTGCCTTTTGTCAATAACACAATCACTCATCAACTTGAAAAGAAAAGACCACAACGTGACCTTGAGCATCTAAATACAACTTAACTTTTTTTAAATGTTGAGTTGGAATCTGGCAACAAAGCTTTTAATAGGTCCCACAGTGTGTCTCACACAACATCTGTGGGTTAGAGAAACTCCCCTCATTGAGTAGTCTGTCTACTTAAGACAGTGAAACAGATAAAGAGGTTCCTGTGAAAGTGGACACAGAGGACCAGTGTGGCAACTGTTGTCATCTCTTATGGCGCTCTGTTACACACAGCCATCATCCGTAGGGTCAACAGCTGGTAAATGTTTAGCGGGCCAAACCCCAACTGAGCACCGTTGGCTTGAAGATGCTGTTGAGGAAATTTGAAATTCACACCTCGTAAAGAGAGGAGGCAGATGTTTGCATATTAATAGAGATGGGATATGGAGGTTGTCTGGTACAGGAAGGCATTACAGCTGCTCCATTACAGTGTACAGTGTAAAATATATGCCACAGATGGATGTACTCTCGTTTCACCTCTGGAGTGTTTTGATCTGGATGCCTTTACATGCGAGATGAAACGGCATGTTAAAATATCCGCACTGCAGTCAGTATACATCTTATGGTGTTAGATGGATAGTACAGTAACTATGTACATTTACTTAAGTACAGTATTTACAGTTAGTTTTCCTTTCATTTACATTTTATGAGACTTTATGCTTCTAAACCACAAAATTTAAGGAACCATTACACTTGTTGCTCCTTGTTTATATTATGTTTATCACCCAGCTATAATTACTTGTTGCAGTATGATTTTTTATAAGCAAAACATACAAAACTCTTATAAAATCTGATGCAATGTCGGAGTTTAAAATACTCAATCCAACTAATAGGAAGCCTAGTCTTGACTAGGCTCGGGCGATCGTCTACATTTTCAGATTGTCCTATCATCATTTTGTTCGATTACGATACTCGATAAGACCTGGTGGAGACGCAGTTGTGTGGTGCTACGCACGCATACACAAGCACACGAATGGACAAGGTGCAGTAACAGCAATGGAGTCTGACTGTAATGCAGCCTAAAGATCCTTCCTAAATGTAAATCACACACTTAGGAAGTTACTAGTTGATTACCACAGCAGACTGTTTAGTCTGCCCCCCCCACCCGTACATATGGCAGAGTTGCCAGGTGGACTTCCAAGAAATTGTCGAAAGTGATATTTCATTTGTTTCTTTAACACATTAATGTGAATACTTTCATACTAAAGCAGAATCTTGAATGTAAGGCTTTTACTTTTAATTGAGTATTATTCTATTGTTGCACTGACACATTTGCTGAAGTAAAGGGCTGACTGCTCCTTCCAGCACTGGTTAATAATCTAACTCTATAAGTAAGTAGAGGAATGACCGTTTATATCTATATCAGCTGCCTCAAAGTGTTTTCAGGCATTCACAAAAGGCACAAAAGGCCTATTGTTGAAGGTGTGCTGTGAATGTCATGTCTCACAAAATGACAATGAAGAATTGTCTGTCTTAGAGGTGGACACAGAACAATGGTGCATGGAGGTGTATCTGAATGCAACACACTATATCAGACACCAATCTATTGATTTGTTCATTCAACAGTTTCACTGGGCCATAAATCTCACTTCACAGTCATACCAACCACAAGGGCAATCTGTTCCCAGAGACTGAGCTTGATTGCTTAAAAACGCAAATGGTACATGCACTATAATGTCATCAATGAAGTGCTGCAGTGGGAACAAAATCTGTGAATATCAGACCAAATCAGACTTTTGCATGCTTCCGTCCTGAATGAAAATTGCCACATATGAAGACATGCAGGGACACTGAAAGCAAAATTAGGCATTGTGGATAGTTCTGTTACTCTTGAGTTTGGCCCCTGCTGTGTAAACACTCACTGCCAGAGATACAGAGGGCAATATCACTCAGCAAACATAGACTGATGGCAGTGGGCTCACCCATCCCTAGAAGTTGAAGGCATTAAAAGAGGTTACAGGCTAATAACCATGCATCTTCTTTGCTAGTCAATTATCAACAAGTCAACCAGGCAACAAGATTAGAAGAGATGAGATATTAGTGTTTGACGTTGGGATGTTTCCAATACATTAAGCTTAATGGCTTTACTTCTAATGCAAGATTTGCATAGGAATTACCAGTTTGAATTGGTACAGCATGGTCACACAGCATGTGGTCCAGTGATGGCCTCATGATTGCTGGTGCAATATAGAGAGCAAGAATTACAAATGAAAGTAAACTTCGAATTAGATGAAAAAAAGGAGGTAAATAAATCAGCAAGAGCAACAGGAAAAAAGATAATTAACAGATATAAACATAGTTAGACCTGACCTCAGGGAGCTTCTCTGCAGTCTACATTTCCTGGAAATAGTGGAGAATTATGAGGAAGCTGTCATTGTGCCAGGCTGGGGAATGTAATGCAGTGTGCATTTAATCTCTGATTAAACATCATTGCTGGTAGTTCAGGCACGTTCACTATGTCAGAGCTACCGTTTCATACTCGGCTCACTTAAAAAAGACGTTTCATTCGGCGTTTCATTCGGCACATTTTACAGCGATTGGGTAGATTGGGGAGCAGGCACGGCCCACAGGGTCGCAGCTACACTTAAGGGAGGGGTTGTGGCTGGATCGCTGCCACCCCCTCATCACCACCCCTCTAACCCTCTTTTCCTGGGGGAAAGAAAGAGAAAGGGCTCGGGAAAAGACACTCTTTTTTTTTTTTTTTCCTTTTTTCAGAGCAGTGAGGGAGAAAGCGTGAGAACAGTCACTGCAGGGCATCAGGAACATTGTATCTGTCTGTAGAATGAAAAGCCTGGCAGTAGAATGAGAAAATGAGAGGCCTTACCAGAGCCCGGCTCAGTGAGAGGGGGAGGGGATAAAGTAAAAGAGTTCACTACTTCCCACTAAATTAGATTAAGGTGAGTATTGATTGGGTAATAAATGCCAATAGGCCTATACTACAGCACCATCTACAACAGAAGCTGTTTCAGCTTTTCTTGAAGATAATGAAAGTACAAGACAACTATCTTATTACAGCACATTTACACCAATGTTTCACACACCAGCAAAACCAAAGAAGGCAGCAAATGGCCCAAATGGAAATGAAGTTACCATACAGTGAACACCCATGGGTACTCATTTCAAGATGTTGCTGCCCGAAGAACTGAAAAGTACAACACTGAGATAAGTCAAAGCGTTGATGTTAGCAAACTTGCTGTCTCAGCAGCCTAACAGATATGTTGCTGATAATGGCGACTCGCTGCATGCAGGTCCTGATGCCAAAATTCAAGCCAAGACTTCTATTTTGTGCCCTCACTGCAAGAACTCTAGGACTCTCCATTAATCTGTGCTTAAGCTGCCTGGCTTAAAAAACAGATGCTTGAGGAGGATAAGGCAACCCGGTAGAAGAGAAGGCATCTAAGCCTTGGTTGGATAAGAGAAAAAAGTGGCAGCATTGCAGTGCATCACATCTTGTAGATGGGACTTCACAGGAAATTGTTTTTTGTTATCATCCAACCCTTGTCTGTATGAGAACGGCGTGTGCTAATCCAGGAGTCACCACCACTTCTTCATGTAGATATTGCGACATGTTATTTGACGTTTTATAATCATCAGTAAAAAAAAACAGCCAACACACTTGACAGAATTTAAATGAAAATAATTGGCAAATTACAGATTGTTTTTTAACTTTTGCACTAGTTTTTCAAAGTTTCTCCTTTTGCCTTCTTGATATGCAGTTGCCAAACCGTCAATGACAGAACGCCTGTTGCTCCAATTGCATTTTTTGTTGGTTTGTTCATTGTTGTGTAACAAGTAATCCCTGTAAAGAAGATCAGAGAAGTGTTGACAGCAACGTTTGTCATGTTTTGCATGCAAGACCTTTTCATTGAATTGAAGTCTGTATCATTATTATTATTATTAATACAGTTGTAATACATAACTGTCATTACTATTATTGAGTTTTCATAAAGGATAGGAAGCAAATGTGTTTATGTTTTTCTGGCAAGGGCCTCTTGTGGTCGTGGGAATAATGACTGATGTCCGTCAGAAGCAAAGGCGGACGTTGCATGACATTGTCGTAGCACCACAAAACCTCTTAGGAAGGAGTTCAGACTGTCAGACTTTGACAACATAAAATGTTGAAAAAAAAAACAGGTTTGATACTGAAAATAATCCTTAGTTGCAGCCATAACTGACTGACATAGTTTTATCTGATGACAAGGCAGTAAACCATCCACTGCTCCTGAAGTAGCTGCTACTTGTAGCTGTTAATTCTGCGTGTTGTTGTTGTTCCTGTTATAGGCTTATGTTTCTTTACCAGCTGCATATGGTCCTGAACATGGTCATGGTCAAGGGAACTTGATAAAGGATCTCCTCATCAACGGATCAACACATTTTTTCATTGGAAGACAGGCTCCTATGTTCAGTTCTGTCGCCAGTGAAGCGCTGAGAGTAAGGCAATCTGTGCAGATCATGTGATAATCTGTGGGTCATATGACAGATGTAAGAGGCCTAATCAATAAATATCCTCATGCTTTCACTTTAAGTGCATCATTTATAATTCAGTAGCTTTATATATGCATATTGTATTGAATAACCAGTGAGTGGAATTGATGTCCTGTTGTGCACCTCCTTGTAATGAAAATGTCGAGTATGAAGAGTCTTTCTTTTTGCTCCATCCAAGTGTTACATCATTGTTTTCCTAGATTGAGTGGAATGTGCATCATGGCCTTGCACCTCAGTCATTGTAAGCATTTGCATTTTATGTTTTCGTCCCCCCTAGTAATCAGTATCTCAGGGATCTGCTTAATGGCCTGAGACAGTTTAGTCAACAGATCCCATGATAAACAGCCTATTTTTGCCCCGTCACTAGATTATGTTTTCAGAGAGCAGTGCATCAGCATTCAACAATATGTTATTTCTGCCTGTGTGGAATTGCGCTGGCGACTCTGAGCATTTAATAAAAACTCAATAAAAATGATGCTGGTCACAACGCTGAAGGTAGAGCTGCTAAATCTCAGCTAAAGCGTATTCAAATCCACCCCTGTGCTTCCCTGTCTTCTCATCATGAAAACACCATTATGTTTAGTCATTGAATTTTATGATTACGCATAACAACTCACCAAAGCCAGACAGCAAACCCAATTACTGTAGCCCGACACCTAAGTTTGTTTGCTTTAATTTATAGCCTGAGCGGACTGATGGCTTGCTGGTGACAGTGGAGCATGAAAGGCCACTAGCTGATTTATGCAATCATATTTATAGTCAAATGACAGGGTGGGCTGTTGGGGGTTTATTCATATCTCTGACCGGCCTCCTTTGTTTCTACCCTCATGTATGTACAGTGTTGGCCTCACGGTTTAGATAGTGGGGGTGTAGGATACACTTGATGTTTTCCTATAAAAGCCAATAGCTAAGGACTTTTAACGCCGTGTGGAAATAATTTTACCTTTTTCACTTTTAGATAAGAGCTCAAATTAGCTGCTTTTGCCGACAGCAGTTTGGTCTTTAGTACAGCTGGCTAATCTTGTCTCTTGTCAGGGAAAGTAGAAGTTGAGCCCTGGGGATAGCAGGGCTTTAACCTCAAGGGCAACAACCTTTTTTGGGTTTGGGTTGCATATCACAACGGATTAAATTGTGTCTGATATCATTTCAGAATTTTGTCTCATACTTAAATTAGACACTCGCGATCACAGCTCCAACACATTCTCTGCGCCTCCCGGTGGCTCCTTGCAAACCATTTGCACTCCTAAAACAGGTCCGGGGGGCTGATGTAGTCGCAGGTCAAGGGTGTGCAATACGTGATGAGCAAGGGGAAAAAGTGTTGTGGAATTCGGCACTTCCCTCAATACTCCAGTCATCATACAGAGGACATTCTGCACATTGAGTTGAGACACTCAAGCATGCACACATACAGCACACACATACACAGAGGCTCCCAGTGGAATGTGTGACCCTTAACCCTGATACTTCCAGACAGTAATTAAAGGCAGACAGTGTATTATGTGACAGTGTGCAGTTGGTCAGATGGAGATAGAGAGACACGGGGTAAGGGGGCTTTGGGGACCAATGTGCTGTCCAAAATAGACCTTGGAGATCAGGGGCCATGCTGAAAAGCACCAACACTTGCGCAGGAATGTCACAGCTTGCCATGATTTTGTATTAAGGTTGCCAGCATCTTTTTCCATAATGACAAAATTCCTGTGACCGTGAAGGTTAACAGGTGACTGCCACTAGCCAGCCCCTCACGAAGAATGCATTACATTCCTATGGATTCATCTCAATTGGCTTTGAAGGTTTTGAATGACTAGGTCTGGTCAAGGATCAAGAATAACATGTATGGAAGCTGTCAGTGACATGCATTTTATATAACTCAGTAGGCAAAGCATTTTTATTATTTTCCTTTCTTTCCTGGTTATCCAGGTGAAGTATGCACTATAAGTAGACTTGTTTATTATTTTTCTGGTTATCCAAGAAACGTACTGCAGATTGACTCTTTCTTTATTGTCCTAGTTGCACAACAGAGTTAAGTATTACAAGTAGACTCACCGAGCAAAGCAGACCATTTCTGTATCGGGTCACCCACAAGACAATGAGCTTCATTATAACAAAGTGCGCCATTATATCTTTCACTGTTCCTTTGACTTGTGTTTGCCAGTGAGCATT
This sequence comes from Siniperca chuatsi, assembly GCF_020085105.1. Classification (NCBI taxonomy): domain Eukaryota; kingdom Metazoa; phylum Chordata; class Actinopteri; order Centrarchiformes; family Sinipercidae; genus Siniperca; species Siniperca chuatsi. Next base: position 9,031,217 of record NC_058054.1, read on the forward strand.
ATTAAAACTCACAGCTGGGCATTTTATCATCTGTTTGGCAGACAAGGAGTCATTTCGGGTGCATTGTTTCAGAGGGAAAAATGATGTGTGGCTCCTGTTGGAGGATAATACAGAACGGAATTGTATTGGCACAAGAGAGTGTGGTTAACTTCTGAGTCATCCTGCAGATTTGGAGGATTAGCGGAAGAACAATGAGAATCTTTCGGAGACTGAGATAAGCATATTGTGAAAATAGATGGGCAGCGATGGTGCCAGAAACCTTTTTTGGACTGACAGATAAGAGACTAAGAATATGGTCTTAGAATTTGTCTGATGTGAAAAATTAATTAAACACAATGTGTAAAATCTCTCTGAAGAGGAAAGCGTCTCATTTATGGTAGCAATCTGATACAACATCAAAATCAGCATTTTTCATTAAATGAGACGCCAATAACGTTTCCTTTTTATAACGCTCATCATATGCAGCAGCAGTACAGACTCTGCATTGTCCAGGTTCAGTTTAAATGAGACAAGGAGCAGTCTGCCTGCCTTGCAATGCACCGTGCACGGTATGCAGTAAAATACATCATTTGCAAGTTGCTACCTGGGAAATGATATTAATTACGCGTGAGCTCTTCCTGGCACCAAATACGTCTCTGTGTCTCACAAATTAACTGAGCACCAGCCTACAGACTTGTTTTGACACAATTCGTCATGCCAGCTTCATTTGCCCTGTTTAAAGCAGCAATTAGAAATTGCCTGCACTGGTGAAATCCTGGGGTAAGTCACACAGATACAGTTCTCGACCTTCGCACCCGCTGATACTCTGTTGCCAGTGGCCTCGTTGATGATCAAGAGCATTACATTTTTACACCCTGAAGGACGCTCAACATGTTAGTCCCTTAGGTCTAAATGGTAATGATGCATTCTGCTTCATTACCATTTCAAAATGCAGAATTACCTGTCAAAGCTCTATTGGGAGCCTGTTTTGCCAGCACTCCCACACCCACAGTAACAAAGGGTACTGCCTCTTAACACATAGATTGTCATTAAATGAAACTGGAGCTATTTGTAGGTTCATTAATTACACCCTTTCACACACCACTTCCCTTTCCCCGGAACAAAGGGAAGGTGAACGAGGACTTCCATTTTTGCTGTACATCAATGTCAGATTACAGCCGTCCTGGCTTCAACTTGCTTCTCTTGCTCTCTCTGTGTGCCCTAGAGATATGCGATTAATTATAATGAAGTGGGGGAAAAAGTGACATTGATGTCAGTGTGTATACACTGTCACCTTAAACTTTATGCAAGAGTCATGGCCGTGAAATTGGAGGAACTCGCTCAGAATTTTTATGATCACCACATGTCTTGTCCTGAGTTCATGATTTCACGTCTCATTCTGTAAGGGGAGGTTTGAGATGTCAATTCAAAATCTTGTCTGTTTCCTCCAGACAGCTGAATGTTCCAGTGCAATTACATCCGAGGGTGATATTAGTCTTGAGTCATCATCCCGGTATTGTTTAGCTCTAATGAGTAACTGGAACATATCTGGTTGTTTGCCATGGAATGTGATACTTTACTGTACATTAGGCACTCTAGACACTAAAACACTGTACAGTAAAGCTAAAAGAAAATGGGGGAGGATAGCATTTCCCAGTTTTCAGGAACATAAGCTACTGAGCCACTGAGAGTTGACCAGCAAATACCAACCTCTCTGCTTTATGTTTGTTTTGAGATCGAGCATGTGCAGCTTATATTACAATAGGAAATGTTTTCTATGCTTTTCAAATAAAGCAGTTTAGAGTTCTTAATTATGCCACACACTGTGCATCTATATAGTAATCTACAGTCTTTACATATGTTCAAATCAGCATGTAATTGCCAAGACTAATCTGTCACATTTAACATCTTAATTAAAAGAATAAATCATAGTACCGCCATGTGTCACAATCTCTAATACCACTTGAATCTGCCCTCCTGTGTAACGAATCGCAAAGCCAACAAAGCTAATGAAAGTATATCAAACTCCATCTCTTGTTGAATGAGACAAATTTGATCTGTATCTTTCAACACACCAGCTGTCTAAATACATCTGTGAAGTGTCATGGCCTCTTAATAGAAATTGCTGAAGACAGGTAGCCATAAAATGAATGAAAATAGTTCAAATCTGTATTATGTCTGCACACATAACAGGTCCTTTCACTTGATCCTAAACAAACAGAAAGTGTTTCAGAGGTTTTCACCCCTGATGCATTATGAGTGAAGCACTCAGCTGGAGTAATGAACTTCACTGTGTCTGTATCTGATAAGAACTGTGGTTTTACACTCGATTTATGGCTGTATTAATCTGCGAGCCTTGTATTTTTCCAAACTTGTTAAATCTTGAAGAGTTATCTTCTAGGTGCAGATGTGCATTTAAAGGTTTCTTGATCAATTATCACTCAAGTTAAAGAAGAAATGATCAAATCAAGCTGTTATGTAACTATTCATCATAACCTGCAGCTAAGCAAAGAGATGCTTTTCCTATTTAGGTATTAAATTCCGTTAATACCTAAGTATTTACTGACACTGGCAGGTGATAAATGGCCATAACCGTAGAGCACATTTATTATGTATGGTTTAATTAAATGATAGTTTATCAGTAGCATGAGTATACCCTCTGATGTGAAAATTGAAAATGGCATGCGAAAAATTGCCATGCTATTGTCTCTCTCACCACCAAGACTTTCCAGTAAGCAGACTAATAGATAGACTACAAGATTGCACAACTGCAAACCGCAATACTACTTTGATGATAGTGGGCACTAGTCCACCACCAATAATAAGCTTTATGTATATAGCACTTTTTAAACAAAGTTTAAGAGAACAAATGACATAAATAAAACAAAACCAAAAAGAGAAATACAGCAGAACTGCCATAAAATGAAGATCCCAATGTCTGTAAAAAAAAATAAAAAATCTTTTAAGATGGAACTACTACTACTACCTAGATGTTGGAATGATCAGAAGGGCCCCATCGGATGATCTGTGTGTTGGATTATATCGAGTTCAACGTTCAGTCATACAGCTTGGGGATAAAGCCAGCTGTTCTTTTAATGCAATCAGTAAAATCTTAAAAATCTGCCCTAAAACTGACAGATGACCATTATTATTATTATGGAAGTGATATGATCCCATTTCTTTGCAACAATTCATACTTTCAGATGCATCTTGAATAGGCTCGGCCCATTCTATAATACAGAGTTGCAATAGCAAGATGTTTTCAGCAGAAAATGCTTTTTCTTTCTTCTTCTTTTTACCTTTTCCTAAGTTTTCCAAAATTAAAATAAGTATGAGTTAATATGATTGCACATGTTAATCCTCAACACTAAGATTTCTACAATCAGACGAAAGATTAAGATGATTAACAACTTTGGCATTTGTATTATCAGGATCAAATCACTTCCTGATCAGTGAAGTGAAGCCTTTTGCCTCATCTAAAATCGCATTAAATCTAAATCACAAAATCTAAATGCAGTTCCTATCAATACTTAAATACTTAAAGGTCCAATGTGTAACATTTAGGAGGAGCTATTGGCAGAAATGGAAAATAATATTTCGAAGTATGTTTTCATTAGTGTATAATCACCGGAAATTAAGAATTGTTGTGTTTTCATTTCCTTAGAATAAGCCCTTTTATATCTACATAGGGAGTGGGTCTCCTTCGATGGAGGCCGCCATGTTGCACCACCATGTTTCTACAGTAGCCCAGAACAGACAAACCAATCTCTGGCTCTAGATAGGGCTGGTTGCATTTTTTACGAGTTTCGCGGCCACTGTAGTTTCTCCTACATGCTTGGAAGGGGAGGGTGATGCGAGCGGTATTAAAATAGTTGCAAACTGCAATTTCACTGCTAGATGCTACTAAATCCTACACACTGGACCTTTAAAGGAAGTAGTTGGAATTTTCCATGTTGTTTAAGTTAATGGAAAATTCATAATGCTAAGGTTTAACAAAATCATGCTTGAAAGTTATATACAGAATATTACAATTATATAGACAAACTGGATAGCATGTGGTTAAATCAAGTCAAATGTACTTGCATCACCCTTTAAGACAATAACATTCTTAAAGGGCTTTGAGAGTTGCAACCATTACAACTTTGCATTTGAGTTCTTGGATTTTGAGGTGGAGCAGAAGTTGATTACAGGCAGTTGATTACTCACCAAAAAGCACAGAAATTTTAAACATTTTACTTGCTTAATCAAGGATTTCAATCAGAGACACTTGTGTCAAGGAATTGACCATGAATTGCATACATTTGGCAGAAAGGGCTCTACTCTTTCAGGGAACTCTCAAAGAATTTAAGCAGCAAAAAGGATTCTGCTGTAAAACAAAGCCCCCTCACACATAACGATACAGAATCAGATATGCTTTAGCTGAAAACCAAGATGTTCCACAATACACACACACTGCTCAGGTAGGCAGTGTGGCCCGGCCATAAGCATACATGAATAGCCGAGCATACCAAGACAACAATACCAAAGCTTAAATTGCATAGTTTACATAGCTTAACAGATTGTGTCAATGAACCAATGATACTGAGCATAAATGAGACAGCTGACAACAAACAGCTGATGCCAGTGCGACTTCAGTGCTCTGTCTGAACAAAATAAAAGCTTAATTAATACTGAATTCTAAAATGACAGAAAAAAGTAAAAGATAAAAGTATAAATTGATGTTTGACATTAACCTTGACCTTGATTCTAACTCTAACCAAAACAGGCTACATTCACTCTGTATCACCTGGAGCTTGTAGACTGTTTAGAGAATTAAAAGTATCAACAGCAAATATCCCAATTAAATGTGACCTGTCTATGACACCTGACCTAAATGTTGGTGTAGTTTCATACGTGGGACCAACCAACTGCTGTCTAGTTTCACTCTCCTCCTGCACCTGTGCTCCCTTTTCCTGCCTTACCAACACGTCTTCTGACAGCAATTTCCAACTTTGATCTTTGCTATCTAGCTCTCATCTTATGAGGTGTGTGTGGCATGGTGACTGAAGGTGATGGGGTGAATATTAGAGACTGACATTTCTCTGTCATCTGACATCACAGGCAGCACATTTCAGTGTTGCCAGTGCAGGTGGCGTGTCCTCCATAGCTCTCCATTAATCTTCACAGACCCTGAGGGAAGACTCAGGACTTTTTCTGAAAAGATTTTTTCAATTTTGATTAATTATTGATTAATTGTTCACTCTATAAAATGTAAAAAAATAAATAAATAAATAAAAATAGCACAAAACCCTCACATTTGCAAAGCTGTAACCAGTGACTGTTTTTTGGGGGGCTCTTTTACCTAATATATGACAATTTTCTTTTTCACTGACCAATCAGTTAATTGGCTAATCATTTCAGCAATAAAGAGTATTACTTTACATTTCTCTTGTAGTCAATTGCACCTCTTACGGGCTCATCAACTTGACAAGTTTGATTCATGTGATTACAGAACAATAAATATATAATTTTTGTGGATGGACGTCTCTGGTTTGTATCGTGGAACATAAAGGAATGTTTCATGGTAACAGAAAACTGGATTAAAGTGCTTTGATTAAAATTGTCTCCCTGCAGATCTAAAATGAATGCTTGCTTTTGTGTTTTGTCCCTTGATGTTTGAAGTTTGGAGAAATTAAACTGGTTTTAATCCTCTGACCAGTCAACTCTGGCAGAAGGAATAAAGAAGCACCACTCTCAGAAAAAAGACTGGGTTTTAGTCAGCCTTTAGCCTGGCTTAATGAGGCCTAAATCAGACCCATTTCTCATGTCACCTTTATCTAGTAAAACGTACACATTACATCTTTGTTGACCACGGCCGCCTCTTTTTCTCCTCCTTATAATCTCACACTAAACCACAACCGACCCTCCCAGGCTTTCTTCTGCTTGAGGATTCAGATTTGTGTCTTGTCATCTAAAATGGAGATGTATGGGCTTGTGCCGCCAGCCTCGATTGAGCCTTGACGTGTAGCAGGGTCTCAGGTGTCAGGAGCCATTTCCCGGCCAGGGTCCCGACCAGAACAAGATTAGGTCCATTTATCTGATTCCAGATTGCTCTAAACCTATTTCAACTGTCATTTACTCTGCGAGTGGGTCATTAGTCCTACATCTGTTTTGTTTTGTGCTGGGCCTGTGGCTGTGTGACTGTGTGTGTGCCTGCATGTATGTGTGAGTGTTTGATCAGATCGTAGATCAGCAGCGCCGTATGAACACATACAATAAAACTAATTTGTCATATTCTCACCAAGATGACGCCAAGAATGACATTAATTGCACTAACTACTGACTTGTTTGATGGCACTAAAATAGTGCATTTGAAGAGTCTTGTAAAACAACATGTCAGAAATGTGTGAAGGCCTTGATTTTATAAACTGCATATAACCAAATTAAAGGTGTTAATCATTCATAGATGTCACCTTTCTGATACATCTTTCTGCTCCTTTTGTCATTTGTTCAATGACAAAAACACACAGGCTGTGAAGTGAAAAACTGATACGTGATGAAACCAGAGTGAAGTTTGTGTTTTGACGTAGCAACTGAAACAGCATCTTTTCTACTCTGTTGATTCTTTTGGAAGCAGTGCAAATTGAACTGGAAGCCCTTAAGAAACACAACAAAATTTGCCTCACTTGGTATCCAATATATAATAGAATACATTGGAAATCACTTTGATTTCTTTGGCTGTGCTCTATTGTTCGGCAGTGAAATTCACTTTTGTGAGAAATGAAACCTACTTACTTTTATGTTAGATTTTCTTTTAAAAGATTACAATGACTGAGGCTTTTACAAATGTCTCTGGATGGGTTTCCACTCCGTAAAGTGGTATTGAACTTCTTTGTTTATTCTGTCACATCCTGTCAGCCTGAATTAGCCTTACAGTTGATGATGGATTTCAATCCGGATCTAACTCAAATGCTGGTAAACAGCTATTGTTTTTGGGCTGCTTTCCTCTCAAACAGTCACTGTTGATGGGTAACATTTTGATTAATCTGACAGGACTTTCCCAGTGGGATAACAGAAACTCTCCTCTCAGAAGACTATAGAATTATCTGTTTCAACCAGCAATTACCTTTCCCGGTGGATGACGTAACACAGTGAGCCTTCCAGAAAATCATCCTTTATTCAAACCAGGTTGCACATGTTGCTGGCAAACAGCCTGATAATCTGCTAGTGTGAGCAAGAAACAAACAAACAGACCTCAAGGGAGCAACCACAACAAATTTGAAAGAAACATGTAGATGATGAATGAATATGGGTCAGAGTTCAGGATCAAAGTTGTGATGAAGGAGAGAGGAGGTGGTGGGGTTGCAGGTGGAGGGTGGAGAAGTAGAGAGAGCCATTGCAATGGGTTACAACAACCACAAAATGTATTCAAAATGGAAAGGGTCATTGTTTCTAACTTATGCATGCCAGCTAGACATGAACTATTACTGCTGGGTCTAACATTATAATGAGAGTCCTTGTCTATACATATTCTCACAGGTGTCTGTGGTGTGGGTGGCCCTTCAGCTGTATTTTCTCTCAACAGCCAAAGCATAGTGATCATATGTAGCCTAGTTACAGGACAGGGTTATAATATTGACTCTGTTTTAATTCAATATCTATTTTTTTCTACTTCAGTGGTTAAGATCTATTTAGCCACTCAGAAATGCTCATTTGGGCAGATTCCGCCTAGACATCTTCACAGGTTCAGATCGAAAACAGACCAATGGGAAGCCGATGTGAACCTGAAGTGCATAAAGTTATTGTCCAAAAAAAGAGACCAGAACCTAAAAGGACCTGAGGGGAGTCCTGGTTCAAAATATCCCTGAGGATCATGAGACCCGATGAGCAGAAATAGATGGTTTTCAGAAACAGGAACACCTAAAGTTTGTTTTTCTCTTCTTACTGAAGAGTAAGCATTTTTTCTGTCTTGGAAAGCTAGCCCTACTATTTTAGCTTCGCTAGGTATTCATGTGAATTCTAAGACTGATTCCATTTTTGTTGCGTGCCAAACCATTTCTATGCAGTCTTATGGGTTGCTACTAATGTATACTTGCTTCTGATGGGTTTTAGTGGTAGGTAAATGAAAAGTACAGAAGTATGCAGGATGGAGGTATCCAAAAACAGTTTGCTGTTATTGTAAATGAATGTTTTCTTAAAACCATAATGCTTAACTGTGGGAAACATGGTAGTATAAATCTCTTACTGGCAGTGGGTTTTGTGGAGAGCTTTGTGGATATGGGCAGTGCCTCATGTTAATGTATTGTACTGCTTATTCCAACATGGTTGGCTGAGATTTTAGTGCTGATGCCATGGTTGGTATTACTGTTTATAGTGTACAATAAAATATACTGGTATTGCAGTAGAATTATTTAAACATTGATTAGAGTTAGAAAATTGATCTAGACTGTAATACAAACCTGAACATGTTGTACTTCACACTGTATAAGTCAGTACTTTGTTTAATATCTGATTGCTTTACAGCAACGGGGAAAAGACTTTGTTTTGGCTTTGTTTTAATCGAACTGGGGAGTGGAATACAGCAGAACTGTATTCTGAGTTTTGTTGTCCTTCTCTGTTGTTGCTTTTCCAGTTTTGGGTTTACAGTGACAGAAAACCAGTTTACTGTTAAAGGAATGTGCATCTGTGTCGGTTTGGTTTCATGCTGATTTATCCTAATTTCCAGCTGTGAGCGGATGTCATTGTCTTATTTAGAAGCTATTCATCTGGCAGTGATGGTCCCAGAGCTTGCTGAAAGCCTATACGGACTTATTTTCGTTTATGTTGTTCACAGCTGAGAGTTGTGCAGTTTTGCGTTTTAAAACAAAACTTTACAACTGTGAATAATGTACTTGTGTTGCTTCTGTGCCTTAATTTCTAGTTAAAGTCTACATGTATATTATATTCCAGTAATAGTGAGATCCTTATCTCCTCATGAACACAGAATTGTGGTGTTCTTACCCAGTCGTGTTTTATGTATTATTAGTAAACCTAGAAATATTCAATGCAGAAGTCCAGAAGCCTCCAGTCCTTCCCTGTAATGAGGACATTCTTCAGACAGAGGTACCTGACGAATCCAAAACCTTCTGACTCTTCAGGCAATTTCACACAGAATCTCTCTTTTTTTTCACTGGAAGGAGAGTCCATTCACTGTGTGAATGAGTCAGGTAAATCCAATTCCAAAAGGCAATGGGATTTGAGATGGGGAGTAAATTGCACCAAGGTGATGCTGGACTGGTCAAGAGACCCTTGAGGAAAAAAAAGTTAGCTCGTTCCAACACAATAGAGGACACTGCTGTTATCTTTGCTGTTAGTCGTGTTTTTATAATTGATTTCCCCCTCTGGCACAATGGCTGAGCAATAATGAAAAGCCTGTCATTCCTGTTCCTTTGTGTTGTACGTTGATGAGGTCATTGGGCTCAAGGTGGCCAGAGCTACGGACTGCATGGTCCGGCAAGGGGTTGAGGACATATAGGTAATCTAAATTCATAAAATCTGGCAAAAGTAGAAATACTGCAAATTCAAAACAAGCAATAGATTGAGGATTGATCACTTCATGGTCACTGGAATATTGTCAGAGCACTATGGCCCTGACCTTTGTACTGTTATTGTTGCATAGTCCTGTTTCTTTTCTGAGAAATTATATTTATTGTGTTGCTGGATTCCTCAGCTAAATGTCTAAAATGTAGAAGAAGATAGCTATGGCCATTAGTGAAATGTAGGACATGGCAGAATGTGAACACCTGAATCAAGGGAACAATGATAAGCTGTAGCGTGATTGAAGCAGCAATGGCCATTAAAGATTTAACTGTTAATAGTGGCTCAATTTATATCAAAAGGAATACATTGTAAACTCTGCCTATCTGACAGACTAATGCATTTGATCCGAATATAATAATTAAACCAGCAGCTCTGTAGATGGCAATTAGTAAATAGTGCTTCATCTTCAACTCACAGTAAAAGGTTTTGTGACGTACTTTTGTCCCGTAATTGCCTCAAGTGTGATTTGAGCAGTCATTCTGAGAATCTATCAAATGAACACACTTCAGCCTGTCACATGACAAATCACTTAAACAAGAGAAGCCATTTGATGCATTCACAGAGGTAAAGAGGATTTTGACTGAGAGAGCCCATTCAACTATTTATGTTAGGTAAAACTCTTTCTCAAGATTTTTTATGGATTTTGCTTTTGTTGGACAAGAAACAGGAAGACAAAGACAGGGATGTCGTGTGACATGAGGTTGGTTTTATAGTTTAGACCTGAGACGGTCAAGCTACCAGTACCAACACACCACTTGGGTAAAATTCTTAAAAGAATCTTGGTTTTAATTCTAATTCTGACAGTATCCTAGTCAAGACCTACACTAAGTTTACTGTAGTATATTTTAACAGTGCCCTTATTTCATTGCAGCCAGGTCTTATTCTCCACACATCATCAGTGCAGATCAAAGACATGGCACTGAGGGCCCTAATTTGATGGCGGTATTGCTAAACATTATCAGCGAACACAAATGGTTGTTGACAGACAGCAGCATTATTGGTAAAGCCCGAGGTAACATACTAAGACAGTGGAGCTATGGATGATGTTCATTCCACCAAAACAAAACGGTATTTTAGATTAGTAAAATTTAGTTTATTACTTACATGCATCAGCCTCTGCCAAAACAAACTGTATATCATACAACCTAATCCAAGGGGAAACATTTAGATTATGTCATGCTAAAAACATCATAATAAATATGAGGAAACATCTCCTAAAACTTCAAATTGGCTCATTTACAGTTGCCTATTGTGTTTCTATAGTGGCTTATTTAACCATGTCTATTTCATTATAGATGATGTGCATTATGGGTTATCATTTCTATGTATTTCTGTGTTACAAAGGTGCAGAATATGCACTCTATGATACAGCGGGACTGTCATTTTAATCACAATTAGTAACATGTAGCCTTAAAAGCTGACTTTCATGCTGGTGAGAAATATTAGTATTGCACTTCTTATGTCACCATAATATTTTTAAATGTTTCCATAGTAACTCATAATATTTCTGTCACTTGGTAATTATACTTTATGACTTCATAATTTTTCTTATCATATCATGCAGCAACAAACTTCTCTGTTGTAGCCACTCAAAAGCAGTGGTGGAAAGTAACTAAGTACATTTACTCAATTACTGTACTGGATAATTCTAAGATACTTGTTCTTTACTTGAGTATTTTAATTTTATGCTCCTTTCTACATCTACTCCACTACACTTCTAAGGGAAATACTGTTCTTTAACTCCACTACATTTATTTGACAGCTACAGTTACAAGTTACTTTGCCAATCCAGATTTAAAAAAACAAAACATAATGAGCATATGAAATACGATGCATTGTTATAGTATATAAAATAGCTTGAATCAGCTCCACCTCTGTGTGGAGTTAATTGATTGTAGCAGAAGTCAAGGCACAGCACAACAAAAATAGAAATATTTATTAAGTTGGCAGTGTGCCTTTTCCATCAAATTAACTGAGCCCATCACTGAAAATCTGCAGACCTTGCTGTTGACAAACAGAAGAGTGGACGTGTTTCAGGATCCCCACAGAGATACATGGAACTACGTGCCTTGCTATCTCCACTCAGTGGTTTTGACATAGAGTCATAATACAAAGATGAAGAAGAGCAAGACTGATTTAGTTAGAAAATCCACTGCAGGGAGGTTTTGATCCACAGTCCTGCTTCTGATGCACCTGATGATGCAGAGATTTTGGGAAATAGGTTAGGTAGATAGGTTTTCCTTGAGGTTTATATCTCCCTCTATCTAATCTTTGCACGTAATCACTCTCCCCTGCTGAGCAACAGCACATTCAACAGTACTGTACATGAAAAACGAGGAGGTAAAATCATCATGACAGCTTGTAGCTCACTTATATGCACGGAGGCACTGTACACCCAGGCAAGCTTGTATATTCATCTGTCTCTCGGTACGGCTCACAGCTTTCTTTCAAACCAGCACATACATCCCTCCAACCGGGTCTTTCTGCAAACTCCAACCTGAGGTGACAGGGGGACGAAAGTAGCTCAGATGAGAGCAAAATTGCGCTTTTCAACTTGCAGCTGAACCTCATTTGAATTCAGTTACACGCTTAACATCATAACTCAGTGGGTTTTAGCTAAAGACTGTTGTTTCTCACCCCACCCCCACCCCCAAAGTCTGTGGTTTGACAGACACAATACTTCCATCCTTTCAGAATTAAATCCACTTCTTGAAGCAGGTCAGTTCTTGGGTTATGTGAGAAGGGGCGGGCTGGCATTCTTGTATATGTCCTGGTTTATGACTGTCTTGATTAATTGTGGGAGAACATAAGTCTTGTTGAAACAGAGCTCGCGTAATTAACTATCCATTCAGGGTCTGCCTTGAAATTAATAACTGTGATGTTTAATCAAGATTTACATCAAACAGCGGGAATGCCGTATGAATATTTGCACATACTGTGCCCTATCAGTTTGATGATAGGCTATACTCTCTATTATTTTTCTTCTGTATTCCCAGTAGTGATATTACTCAAAATTATGGAAATGAGCTGAACTTGATCAGTTTTATGTGGTATCAGCACCTGCCTCTGAGGTTCTAGTTCTTTAATTAATTGAACAGTAATTAACAGTTAAAGTCAGGATCCTGAGAGAAAGTGAACTTGAAAGGCAAATCTAAACTAATGAGGTTCCACTTTGAAGTAATGAACTCTCTTAGTTTAGGGTAATCATAAGCTTCTGGGCTTTACTCAATTTTATCTAGAAGACAGTGGGCTATATGTGGATGTACAGTATTGTTAAGTTCTTGAACTTTTTTTGACTACTTTAAGTTGCAAAGTTCAGTCTTTTACTCACTGAGACATTAAAACAAGATGACATTTTTGAGGGATACAGTGGCAGTTAAAGGGGGATTCAGGGCTGACAATCTGTGTGTCACTGTGTCCAACAAGCATTATATTATACTTAAGGTACTTAAGGAAGTATTTTGTATGATTCTGACATTTTTGAATCTAAAAAAAAGAAAAAAAGATTTTATTTCTCTGACAGCCTCCATATATTTCAATCCTAAGAATGTACAGTCTTAAAGGAAAATGTTATTTTACAATCTGGGTCTTACTGGCGAGGTTTTGGCCAATTAACAACAGGTTAGCATAATAACATTGTACTCACCAAGTGGAAATGACTTTACAACTCAAATCAAAGAAATACAAGCTCCAGCTACCAAAGAATCACAGGCAGTTATTTGTACTGTTGGTCTAACCAAACAAAAATAGCTATAACTACAAACATTTATTATGACTCTCTTATGCATTGCAGAGCTACTTTCTGGTTCAACCTGCAGTTAGGGATGTCTGATGATTTCATTATAGGACATCGGAAATGACCTTTATTATTATGTATTCTCATCAGACCTGGATGAAATAAAAATTGCAAATAATTCTTTGTTGATTTTAGTATACATATATTACCAATGTTTTTAAAATATTTGTTCTTTCAGAATGTGTTTAGTATATTTTTGTATTTGGAAAACTGTGAGGAAAACAGAACTACAGTCCACTGAAAAGTGCTTTCACCCAAAACATTTATTTATTTATTTATTTTGCATGTTTAGCTCTATAAATGTAGCTAATAATTTCTGACAGGCAGAGCCAGGCTAGCTGTTTTTCCCGCCTCCAGTCTATATCCAAAGCTAAGCTAAACGCCTCCTGGTTCCAGCTCCATACTTTATGTACAAACATGAGAGTGGTATTGATCTTCTCATCTAACTCTAAACAAGAAAGAGAAAAAAATATCAAACCATTTCTTTAATTCATAAATTTGCAAAGGTTTGCAACCTGCTTTAACTTGCAAATCCATTGTCCTGCGTTCTCCTTTGAGAAAAAAAAAAGCAGAAACCAAAAGGGAGATATTTTTATTTTGTAGTTTTTGGTTTCATGATGGCGCCCTAGTTTTGCATTAACTCGATGGAATACCAGTAGGAAGCAAATCAGAGATACTAGATTTAGCGGCACAGCATTGCTCAACAGCATTGCCCTCACAAAGTGTGTTGTTGAAAAATCTAAACCAAAAGACAAACACTAAGCAAACATGGACATTGTAAAAATGATAATGTGAATTTGACAGCTCAGCAATCAACTGTTGACATATTAGGTGACTGAAGATGCATCAACAGGAGTTTCAGTGATTGTGATTTTTATTCAAATTACAACTGTTTATATCTGAATACAAATAAAAAATGAAATTACTTTTTCTGCCTCAACACAGTAAATATAGATAAAAATTGTGAACACTCCTAGCATACATGGTGGATGTGTGTGTGTGGGTGACACAGGTGCAGACACACATGTCAACACACACACACTTGGCATTCACACCAGCAGCCTGTCCACCTGACTTTTTCAGCGACAGAGAAGGGAGTGAGGTGGCGGCGGTTATTATAGCTCTGCTGTCATTAATATCAGGTGTACTTTCTCAGCCATGCAAAGCTGCTGGTGGGGCTTAGTCATTGATGGTGGGGGTCATTACTTCTGGCTGGCTCTTGTCTACCTGTCTCTGCTTCCACAGGATACTAACAAACCATGCTGCCGCCAGTGAACCATCCAGCACAGACACACACCCGGATAGAAAATAGATGTTGTGCCAGTCACCTCTGTTACTGACACAGTTGGGACAGAATAAGCAGCTCCCTCACCATTGCAACATATGAATAATGGTTATTAGACCTGCTATCACCATGGGACTTAAACTTTTGCGGTCATTACTTCTGGTGATATAACCATAAACAATGCCAACATGTTGCCGGGTTTAACTATGGCCAATAAATTTTAATGTACAATGGCATCTGTATTGGTCTGTTGTAGCTCAGTGGACTGAGCCGTGCACTAACACTGAAGCATCAAAGCATCAAGCAACACTTTATTGTAGTGTGATAAAACTGGCAGGTTTGAGCCTGTTGTCTTCATCAGGGTCATCAGGTAACACTTAACAAAGAACATTTAAATATAATAAGCATGAAAGAAAATATAAAGCCAACCAATCACATATAAACTATGAATAAAACAGCAGCCAACAGGGTATTTACACATGTGGCCATGAATGAGTAAAATACAATGTGGTTTTAGACCAATCAACACTTGCACGAACACTGACAGAATTATGGGTGTAATTTCCCCCACATGCTAAAATATATACACCCATTAGGGCTGGAGGATATGGTGGACATCAATATCACGATATTAATTTAAATATCTTTCCGATATCAGTGTATACTTATGATGATATGGCAAAAGTCTAGGTGTTATAGACAATATAACAGCAATATAGCAGGTGTGTAAAACATAAACTTTAGTAACTAATTTTCAAAATTCAAAGGAGTTCTTCAGCATCATGTCTTAGTGACCCAACCGCTGTTTGATTTTGAATACCAATATCGAATAACAATATTGCTGTCAAAATTACTGTCCCAGTTTGTGACCAAGATATGTACTGAGCGTGACATTTTACAGTTGAAAAACAGACTTGTCTATGCTTTCTGATAGACAAACTATATAATTATGATACCGTTTCTAATTTCCCTTAAGCATATCTTTGGCACTTCTGTACGGCAATTTCTTGTTACTTATTGGCCGACATATATATAGATTCCAAACTGTTTGTGATAAGATAATTACAGCTGATATATCTGCATAGCTAATTTACAAGTGCAGGACTTTGACACTAATAACTGGGGTTTGTCCCAAGTGTGGTCAGGATTAGGCAACACAAAACATTTGGTTATGGTTAAGAAAATGCTGTGGCTGCATATAAAAAACCCCAAGACCCTGATCTTACCCTCATTTAACCAAGTGGTGTGAGTGCTTAAACATAACCACAAAAACCGTATTAATCATGCTTTAGTTGCTACGAGCAAATATTCTATTGCAAGAGTTGATATTGTCGGAAAACAAATGAAATACATTGTGAACATTTTAGCAGATACATTCGGTATAAACATTTTACGACTTTGCAGTTATGTTGTTTGGAAATGTTTCCTCATTATATTGATAACAAATGTAATCTGGCTGGCATTACGTTTCTATCAAAATGTATATATAAATGTAATTTCTAAGATTGAGGATTGAGTGCGTAAGAACGAGTGTGAAGAAGCCAGATATCCTTCACACTGTCGGTCACTTGTATTCACTGTATGTCATTATGGCATTTTGGTCAGTAAGAAAACCTTGCAGCCAAATAAACAAGGACAAGTGAGCGAGAGTATGCAGAGTTTGTGATGTCTACTCAGTTACTTTTTAAATTACCGTTTGCTTGGAATCATACATTTGGATTTAAAAAAATATATATTGTGATACAATCATACCATCACAATTTGATATTCCAATTCCACTAAAAGTTAATACAGGATAACATTAAATTAGTGTCCATCTCGAGCACCCCTTATAAAAGTAACCAGGAAATTACATGTGTTTAAAGCAAATTTATAGTCACTTGTTGTAGAAAAAAATCCCAGAAGAATTGATAGAGTTCCATGCACTGAAATTTAGCACTGAAGCCTCAAACACATTTACACAAACACAGTACATCTGCTTTCAGGTTGATGCATGTCATGATCATGTTTACATCCTCACACACACTGACACACACGTACAGCCATGCGGTGCAGCCCCAACAGTAGTTCATTGCCGGTATAGCACTTTTATGGCCTGCAGACAGATTGCGTAGACTTGTGGTTTGCTGAGGAAGGCAGGGAAGCGTATTAGTCTCCATCCCCTTACGTCAGTGGTCATAACATTTGCCATTACTTCCCCTGCAAGATTCAATCACCAGCACACAAAGCCATGCTTCACGCACAATGAAAGGCGAGTGCTTTTTGTCAGGCATTCGGCAGAGTGAATTGCATATAGAGTGACTCCGAGATAGCATTGTTTCTGGCTGCCATAAAAAATCTATTTAAGGCAAATCTAATCTTCATAATCTTCTCCCTCAGAGGTGGTGAACGTTGATGGGAAAGATTTCCATGCAAGTCCTGGGTGTCTGGTTGGCAGTGCACAGGGCTCGAGGATGTAGGAAATTGCTGGGAGCAGAGGATATTAAAATTCAATTTGAGAACACTGATAAGAACCGAATTGGTGATTTATTTGGGCATATTGTCAACTAAATCATCCTTAACCACTGGACACAAGTATATTCATAAACACAACCCTCCTGCTGGCTTTACAATTCAATTTTTTCCTATCTACAGTCTAAACTGCAGGGTAAATACTGTATGTCCTCAAACAAGTTACAGATATGGTTTTGAACGAAGATAATTTTCCCGGTGATTAGTTGTGGTGTAACCTAGCAACCATGGGTGTGTGTGTGAGAAGGGAGATGGAGACAGAAAGCAAGAGGGAGCTTTCTATCTCTTCTCTTTTTCTTTTTCCTTTCTTTATTCCAGCTTAAATGCTATGGCCACTAAAGCGGCTCTGCCCATTACTCCACTGTGTGTCATTCTGGAGCGTGTAAATGGGCCGGTGCGGTGCAGTAAGGTAAAGGAGGCCCTCATAAGTCCGTCACAGTGAATGAATTATTAATGGGTATAAATCCCAAACAGAGGGATGGGGCCGAGACTAATGTCCACTGGCATGAGTTCCATAGAGATGGGCAGTGTCTCAAGGATAGGCGGGCAGCCTGGCAGCTTCACACCACTGTCAGCTGAAGACACTAGATCACTGCAGTGGCAGGGACACTCAACAAAGATCATCCTCACCTCCACACCGCATTGTAAACACCAGAGTGTGTATGTGTGCTCTTTTATTTTTATTTTTGTGAGCTTGAAGTGTCCTCTCAGGGATTCTTTGAGGGATTAATTTATGCTCCGGATTTAGGTTTAAGGTTAACTTTAGAAGAAGGATTAAGTTGAGTTTAAGAGGTGATTAAGAGGTCAAGGAGTGAAT
The DNA here is from genome assembly GCF_020085105.1 of Siniperca chuatsi. Classification (NCBI taxonomy): domain Eukaryota; kingdom Metazoa; phylum Chordata; class Actinopteri; order Centrarchiformes; family Sinipercidae; genus Siniperca; species Siniperca chuatsi. The sequence goes on from NC_058054.1 coordinate 9,049,163, forward strand.
CTAACCAAATTAAACTGTATAATACAACATATCAATCCAAAGCTTCTGCTTGTGTATGTGTGTGTGACTTATATATGCAGCTATACATTCATTACAGCCTCTGTCTGTGTCTTATTTTGTGTGTTTGTGTAAGAATCACAACGGTGTAGAGGTGGGAGGAGGGGGGCACTTTTTTTGAAAAATCTGCTAAAATGAAGGAAAAAGGAATTCTGCTACACCTGCTGTTTCTGTTAGCAGAAAAAGCACTGGTATATCCTCATGAATTGTCTCAGCACCTCAGGCTGCCAGAAGCAACCATTTACAGCCCGTCTTCATGACTCATCATAATGAAAAATCTTCACACCAAAAAGTCTGGTATTGAAAAGAGGAAAGTTTCATTACAGAGTGACATACCATTTGGAAGAGTGACTGAAATAAAAGTAAAACTTACTATGTATTACAATATAGTAATTAGCCATCTCACAACTTTCGGTTGGAAGATAACATTTGTTAGAATGGGATCATCTGTCATCATCACTTCATCAGTTTCAGGAAATTCTTAAAATTAATATATGCAATTTTTAGAATTCTATTACTTTTATTGCACTTTGTTCCTGCTTGGTTATGCATTACATAACTGTTAATGATACAAGACTTACATTCTTTTTAATATAGATCAAAATTATATAAGTAAATGCAATAATTCCGGCATGCATATATGTAACCCTGCTACATTACAATCCAACAGTCCTGTAATAAATACTACCTTTGTAAAACATATCACGTATAGCTGTTGGCACTGTGTCAGAGAGGTGTTGATACAAGTCTGTAGCCATTTTGGAAAATGTATGTTGCACTTGTGTTGCATTGGACAGTACTGCATTACGTCATTCATTATAATGCAGTCCAATACAACACCACAACAAAGTACAGCCTAAAAACCTAGCATAACATTGTGTCAACACACAAACAACTGAAGTAGTTGTCAACAACACATCTGAACATTTTTAGTATTGGATTAGCCTAAACCTCAGACTACCCTGATTGTAAGACTTTAAATATACAGTGAGACTTTAAATGCATTGACACATACAAATACAAATACTGCAGATCAAGAAAACCATATGAATAATTTACAAGTAAATATAACAAACTCTAGCCTGTTGGTCTTTCCATTTTACCATCTAAAACAGAACTGTCTGTAGCTGAATTAGCTGTTTGGTGATTTCCAGACTTTGTAGCTGAATAACGGCTGGTTTTGCAAGTGGTCAGTTTTAGGACCGCAGAACGATTTATTTTTGGGCTTGCCATTCTCTTACATTTCATGCTGTGACACTGTTTCTCTTGGCCATTTGAAAGACAACAGACGGCATTGGTAGAAAACTAGTCCTTGAATGTAAGACAGCTTCTACCTTTTAGCCACGCTAGCAGCGTGGCTCTAGGGACGGCGATGTTGGTCGGTCCACCACTCGGTCCAGACTGATCTGCTGGCTTTTTGTCTACCGTTTATTCGGTCAGAATTTAATTTGTCCATCCCATCAGCCTCAGCTGTATGTTTGCTACTTAGCAAATGTTAGCATGCCAAAATGCCAGACTAATATAGTGAACATGATAAACATTACGTTCTAAACATCAGCATATTCACATTGTCATGTATTTTAGCATGCTGACATTAGCAATGATCTCATCACACCACTGTGCTTAAGTACTGTCTCACTGAGCTGGGGAAAAATATATTCATGGACAGTAAAATATTTATTGCAGGAACATTGTGCACATTGCATTAAATTATACGTATATTCATATTTTCTGGGTACCTATTGTATAGTATATATACAATACAGCATATAAATTCAAAAGCCCTGTGCTGTGCATTTCGCATCCTGGCCACTCCATTAAATTTAGTATTGATAGGACAGACCTTGGTAACAAGGCAAACAAAGAAGCCAGCTGTGCCTTTGGGGAGGTTTGCTTATTAACAGGCGGGGAGTCAGAACACACACTGAGACACTGAGACAGGGATCACTATTGAGCTGTCTGTCAGCAGGGAAATTGCTCCTGTCCATACCCTGAAAAAATAAGTGATTTATTTATTTCATCCAGTCTTAAAATCATTGCTTAACAAGTATGACCACCTGAAGAGAGGGTGAGGGGGGGCTTCTAAGTCATTCTTTATTCTTTTGGCCATCCCTCCACCATACTGTACACAGTAGCTCAGGTGCAGGTTTTTACTCATTTTGAAGGGAATTAATCATCACACCAATGCTTGTTCATTTGCATGATACAAATCTACAAAACTACTAATTTTCAAAATTACATGTATTTTCAAAATTACATGTTTACTCTTGCCTCGTTTATTTTCCTGTTGAGTGTGCAAACTTGACTTTTCTTCGTTAAAACGGGATACTTTCCAGTGCTCTTTCACATGCTAATTAATTTTCTCTCTTTTTAAGTTTATGTGTTTTCAGATGAATTAGAAATTTGAAACAAGTTTGAAACAAGTTGATATACACCTGAATTCATTAGTGAATCTTTCAACTTATTTGCAGTAGTTATGTGGATCCTCTACATTAAATTGAACGACTCTGTAGGACAAAGTTCATTTATTATTGTACGTCATCCTTTTTCTAGCAGCCAGTCATCAGCAGAGCCGCTGTAGGAGGAGAATAATGAATCACATTGTTTGCTCTGAGAGGTCTGAGAAGATCTGTCACAGCAGGTGAAGCCCTACCTTTCCAGCTGGTGCTAATGAGGCCTGCTAGGACTCTCTGTGGTTTCTCTTCTCCACTGTCAGAACAGGCTTTGGAGATTAAGTCACATAGAGATCCGGTTATTTTTTTGAAGTGACATTGCATAAGATCAAAACTACGTGTCATCAACCCATTCCAGTCTGTAGGGATTAGCATGTGATTGCTCTTCTGAAATGGACCATAGCTCAATGTGATTTTATGGAATGTTAATCAGTATGATGAAGGTAATAATTACAATGAGAATATTTCTTCATGAAAAATAAGAATGTCAGTATCTCAGCATGCGTGATGTGTGGACTAGTCTTTGCTTTCAGCAATGCAGAATAGGTATGCAGCCAATGATTATTTTTATTATCAGTCGATCACTTAGTCCATAAAATGTCAGAAAATTGTACAAAATACCTATCGCAATTTCCCAGAGCCCAAGATGACATCTTCAGATAGTTTGTTTTGGCGGACCAACACAAGATGTTCAATTTACAGTGATATAAAACAGAGAAAAGCAACAAATCCACATGTTTGACAAGCTGGAACCAGCAAATGTTCGGTATGTTTGCTTGATAAATTACCACTTTATTTTACAGATCCTAACAACATCGTTGAAGTTTTCCTGGAAAGGACTATCTAATTTGGAGCTAATTATAGGGAAAATTGGTATTTCCTTGAAAGAAACTGCTTTGTTTAAACCCAAGTAAATATTCATTCATTATTTATTTATCAGTGGAAACTTTATTTTTCATATTTGTTGAATTGTTTCTTTTTATATTTTTATGCCTGCATAAATTTCACATTTTCATGTGTTCAGTTGACCTTCGGTGCTCTGACTAAAACAAGAATATGGTAGCAATTAATTGGAATTAATTAATTGGAGGTTTACTAATTGAACACTGTCTCTGTTTTCCCTGTAATCAGTACCAAATTACATAGTTTTTTCCAGAAAACGTCCAAGTAAATGTTTAGGAAACTATTTGGAAATTACAGACCCGTAAAATAAAGTGTTTCCAAATTACCTTAAATGATTTATTGGCTTATCAAAGCTGTTTTGGAATAGTATTCTGTCGAATTGTTTCAGCACTTATACAGAATGAGAAAAACATTCAGTCTTTTACATCTTAATGTCACATTACAGCATTTGGGTATCTTGCACAAGGACATCTTATCCTTTTATTTGTCTTTTATCAAGAATATCTTCCAACTCAGGGGATCTAACTCTAACCATAAAGCTATACTGGTTAATGGAGGTCTTACTACATTAAAATGGGGTCTTCTGATTATAAAATGACTTTCATATGCTAGAGGTTCAGATTATTGAGGTTTCAGCGCCTGTGAAACTGGGATAATGTCTCTGAAGGTTAACTTTTTTTTATGTAGGTCTAGGTTTCACCAGCCTTTAAGCCCGAACAATGCAAGGCCCAGTTTTGTCACTCTCATGGTTTTGTCTGCTCCTAGTGAGGCTCAAGGTGCAGAGTGAAATGAATCTTGGGTAAAGGCTCAATTAAAAGGCGGGATCTCTCTGTATGCCGGAGGCGCTCTGCGGTCTCCCAAGTCTGAATAGAAAGTGTCAGGAGGCGCTAAAGCATTGAGCGATGACCGTCAACTCAGAATGACAGCATGTCATCTCTCCTCTTTCAGCTTCACCAAGCACTGCCCTCTGTTCAACCCCCCCCCATAGTACACATACCACAGCCATAGCCCCATCTATACATACTGTACATACCAAATACACAAGTAGAGCCTCCCACGCTCTAGCTATGAGGCTTTTAGTAACTCTGGTGAGTAACTCATTGACTCACTCAAATATTATCATATTCTCTCTCTTGCTCACTCTCCTCCCCTGCTTACACACACTTGTCCATGTTGCCAAGTGGACATAAAAGCATGCACACACGAACACTTGCTCAGGAATGCACATTCACACAGCATGTGTACACACACTGACAAAGTAATTAGTGGGTAGGAGTTCAGAGTCCTGGTGGTTTGTGGTCTGGTCGCAATAAAAAAACTCCAGTTAGCCTCATTAATCTTGGTATCTACCCAGGGGAATTTAAAACACCATCTTTTTCTTCTCACTAGCAACATTGTACAAAACAGCATTCAGACACAAACTATCAAATATCCTCCAGAGAACTCAACTAACATTGTTGTCATTATATGTTGATTGCAGCAGCATGTCCCAGTATAAAAATGGCCTTGATTTGAAGAGGTTTTATCAACCTCTTTCGTGGTTTGGGTGCTGGAAGAAACAGAAGCGCTTTGTTAATACGCTCATTCAACGAGGTAAAAGCGTTTAAACGGTTGACCCAAATGTGCCCAACGAAAGCACCATTAGAAAGAAAGTAAAGTGGATCCTGTGGGGTAAATAGCACAATTGTTTCTAATACATGGATTTTGGGTGCAGTGGCATGCTGCCGAGCTGGGGCCATTTCTATTCAAATAGCTGCAGTCACGTGTTTCAGGCCGTTTGCGCTTGGCTGAGCCCAGCTCCCTGGATTGGATCACCAATTTAAGTCCCCTGATTAAAATGCTGAAGTGGATCAGCAGATGATTCACCTTCCCTTGCTGCAGCATCAAGCTGTTTGTGTCTGCATGCCATTCAACACTGGCCAACATAGTGCTCAGTGCAATAGCTCTTCTTGAGAAGAGTTTATGTGTACAGTTATAAAGTGGTAATCTACAAGAACTTGTTTGTTTTTATTAATGTGACACATTTGGTGCTAAACCCTCATTGCTCTGGTGTTTATGCACTGCACTTACCAGAACTCTCTTGACCTGTGTGACATTGTTTTCCTGGTTTGTTTTGGTGAACCAAATTTGAGTATCTGTCTATCTATCTTTTTGCGTCTGTTCCCTCATGGTAGCATTGATCGCTCATGCTAACTACTAGGGATGCACCAATCCCACTTTTTACCTCCGAATCAATGCTGTAGCAAGCATTTAAGACATGTCCTTAGTATTTTTTTTCTGGGGCTTTGGGTGTTTTAGCAGCCTGGGAAGAATTTACCAATTTACCATTAGAAACTTACAAACTCTTAGGCTGATTCCAGTATTTGTGGACCCAACAGTTTTTGACTGTTGGGTCCACAAAACTGCTTCATTTAAATAAAACAGCTAACTTTTGAGACTTTGTTTTTGTTGGATGCAGCCTGTGGGAGGACTTCAATTCATGACCTCTGTAGTTCTTAAATCTTTGCTATGGCCCTGCCCCAATAATAAATATAATAATATTATAATACCTAAACTCAGCCTACTGGCAGATTCTAAGTACTGATCCAAAACCTGTGTTCTTTTTTTCTGTTTCAACTTGAAAATGTGGAAATGGTGGTATAAATTTGATAATTACAGTGACTAATAAATTACTGATCTAGTGTACTGGATCAATGCATCGCTAGTAACAACTGATTCAGTTTTTTCCAAACAAGCCATCGGTACCTAAAATTCATTATTTCTTGTAGTCCACAGGATGTGCCTAAATGGTTGAATCACTAGTGTAATATTACTACTGTATTATATCAATCAGTGTTGTTGTAATCAGTAGAATGTGTATTTATTCACACAAAAATTTTGAAGAGCATCACCTGAATAAAGGTAGACCACCTAAACTCGATTACATAGTCCAATGAACGAGGAGAAGGTACAGGAATCTATTCTGTCAAAGCTCTGAGCTGTGAAATGTGTTTTATGAAAGGAGAGAATACATTCACTCATGTTTTGTCAGTCATTTCCAATTCAGCCCTATAATTGTCGATGTGCATTGTGAGTGCCAGAATTATTCAGCTGGTACTGACCCGACCACTAGGAATGCATCATCAATAATTGATGCCTTCAGACATAACTGATATTAATATACTTACTGGCTCAGTATTATACTTTACCCAAATGTATTTAAAGCCATTCATTTTTTATCTCACATTCTAAAATAGCTAGACATGTGTTAAACAGCTCACAGATGGATGACTGAGGCTTGCTTCGTATCTCAGTTGGATAGAGCTGATTGGAAACTGGTTCACTGCTGTTTTGCTGCTGTTTATAAACCCAATAACAGCACATCATTTCTGGAAATATTTAGAAATGACCAGAGATACTTATATAAGGTTTTGTTTTACTCTCATTTGTGATTTATTAAATCATTTATTTTAACACCATATTCACAGATTCTTTTTATTTTCTTCAGTTTTGCATAATATATTGTGGCAAGTTATTTATTCTCGAATGACATGTTGACTTTGTCCATGTAGTCACCAGACGCATTACTAATCAGTAATAACAGTATGCATTAAAGTTATTTGACAATGAGCTAATGGCTGTGACCACACAGCCATTTTTAAAAACTCATACTCAAAACTGAAAAAACAGCAGGAGAAAAGAACTTGAGAAAACTCTATTAACACAACTCAGCTACAAAAATAGCTACGTCAGGTGAAGCCATATTTTATCAGGATTTAGGTTGGATATCATTATCCACACCGAGGGCTGAGGAGTTGTTGTTGGTATTCAACTGATAATTTCTCTGACCCACAATCCTCTTTGGTTACCCAGCAACAGGCTGCCTGACGACGTCCCCCAGGAGGGAGATTTGGTTTAGGAAGCAGAAGAAACAGGAGGAGGCTGCCCCATGGCAGGAGACTGAGAGAAAAATATAGAGAGATACTATCTTTTATCAAGTATAGTTGTATGAGCCAACCAGCACCAACCCTTGTTTTGACTTTATCTAATACAGGTGCCGCAGGATGCCTCCCGGTCAGCTGCTGCACGAACAAAAAAGAAGCATTGCAGAAAAACCTGTGCGCTGTACCTAACAGGAGAAAAATATATAACACAGGCAGCATGGCAAGATGCTGTCCGTGGCCTTCAGCAGTGCCATAAAAATTCGACAGCTCAGTATTCTTTGTGTAGAAATTTTAGTTTTTCATGCAGTACAACTGTAATTTCTCTTTCTGCTCCCGAGGTAATATTGGCAGTATGACTGCATCACATGCTTGAAGGTAATGTGTCGCACCACCATGAAAGTGAAAACAAAATGACTCTGATCTGGAGGGAGGTCTGCTCTTTATGTACCTTTGCATACCTGTGAACAACATGTCACTGCTCCGCATTGACCTGTTGTAAGAAACCAGCTCAACATGTGCGTCTGAGCATAACAGGGGAGCAAGAGGTGTGATGGCTCTGTGAGTCAGCAAAGGCTGGGTTTTACCATGTTGTCCTTGACTGAGAGGAAGCTGCATGTAATGGTGGAAGACCAATGGTTGAGATCATTTACTTAAGAAAAAGTAGCAATATCACACTTTAAAAATACTCCATTACAAGTAAAAGTCATGCATTCAAAATCTCACTGAAGTTAAAGTACAGAAGCATTATCAGTAAAAAATGTACTTAAAGTTATAGTTTACAAACAAGGGAATCACAGGAAATGATATTTATAATCCAGTCTTACTGTTTCTAACTGTATCTCATTGATAAGAGCCTCAGTGTTTATGTTTCACTCTCCTAACACCGTACCAGAGCTGTATTAAGTTACTGCTAATGCAAACCGAACATTTCCTTCTGCTACTGCTTCATTTTGTCCAACTAGTGAAAGTGCTCATTATGGAGCAGAATGGCTCCTGTCAGTGTTATATTATTATATATTATGTTATTGGATTGTTATTATCAATGCATTTGTGTGTAATCAGATTTTTACTGCTGTAATTGGCCGGTGGAGCTCATTTTAACTACTTTACAAACTGTTGAGTAGTTTTACCTGTTTCACTGCATCATTTTATAACCCATTAATATGTTTTGTATGTAAAATCATGTCCTGCAAAGTAACTAGTAACTATAGCTTTCAGATAAATGTAGTGGGGTAAAAAGAACAATATTTCCCTCTTAAATGTGGTGAAGTAGAAGTATAAAGTAGTGTCAAATGGAAATACTCAAGTTAAGTACAAGTGCTTAAAAATTTACAGTACAGAGGTACAGTACTTGAGTAAGTGTACTTTAGTTATAGTCCACTACTGCCTACATGTATAAGTTATTGGCTAATATCTTAATGGAAATTGAAAAACTGTGTTCTGTGTTTGTACAATCACAACAATGACTGAGTTCAAGCCATTTTGCACACACTAAGAAACCCCAAAATATGTGATGATGACTGGATCCACAGGAATTCACAAGCAGACATCTTTATTGATGTGTGCACCTTTTCCATTGTTGCGGCTGCCCCAGAACAGACATTGATTCTAAGTTCACCCTGCAGACGACTGAGAATCGATCCCTTTTTGTGTCGCCTAGATCTTCTGCCGAGTACAAACCTGGCAAATGTCTCCCTTTCAGCTGAGAGAAAACGACTTTGTGTTCTGAGAAAAAAAGCACAGCAACTCTTGAAGGCAATGTTTTTTTGTCTATGGTTCAGCACCCTAATTGAATTTTTTAATAACACTCACCAAAAGAAGAGAAGGTAGTTTGCTCTCTCTCAACTCAGCTTCACTTCTGGATTTACACAGCATTAACATTCTGGAGAGAATGGGCTGCTCTCCTTTGAGAGGAAGAGAAGAAACATTGTCAGGAAGCAGTTGTCTGTAAATGAATGGCAGGGTCACCCACCACAGTAAAATGTTAATGAGGAACAGTACACTGGTTCCGAATGCAAGAGGGCTGGAAAGACACAGGCTTGAATACAACAAACCACAGTAATTGAGGCGTACTCTCCTTGCCACAACCGCTGAAAAGAAACCATCAAAACATATGGCAATGTGTCACAGTTTGAAATAGTTTTTTTAAGGAGCCACTTTAATAATAAGGTTCATGTCTCAACAGAATAACATTTATATTTTAGCATTTAAACTTTCACTCTCATCTGCTGAAGGCTGTAATAGAAAAGGCTTAAATCTTAGATTGGCAACACTGCAGCTAATAGAGTGGAGGGCAAAGGTCAAAGCCACAACGCTCCAACAAATGATAAACAGATAATCTTGTGTACCCAGAACATTCATAGTGTATGTATGACAGAAATGCCATAAAATAACAGCCAGGTTGGAAACCTTTTCTGGAGATTAAATTCAGATTTGATAATTCAATTGCACAAAGGGTTTTCTATGAAATTGCACCTGGCAAGGCTATATGATGTAAACTTCTCTAGACAAATTCACTGTCACATCATATCTAGCTCACACTGCAGTAGGTAAGGAAGTGTCATTGCAAGCCATTTGATCAGCACTCGACGGACACGGCAGTGTGACCTTTCTGGAGCTTCCGTGGCTATCAGCAGTTTGTGGAGGTGGTACACAACTCAGTTGCACACGTCCACTCTGCAGATACTGTCCTCAAAGAGAGGTTTCTAAGCCTTATCACCTCAGAGTGTATTAAATTTTAGTTTCATATTACGATAACGTTCGACTTTTCTATCTTGATTAAGCTGTTGCTACTGACTATTGCCACCTCAGTGAAGATATCGCTTGTGACTGCAGCTGCCTTATTTGAGCTGTTACGGGGATTTAATATGAACACAATATTGGCATAACCATGGATGTAAGCAGACAAACTAGAAATAGAGCCAACGAAAGAGATGAAAGGGACATTTAAGACCAACTACAATTAGAGAGGAGGAAAGGATGTGATTCAGTGGGTAGACAGTGACAGAAAGGTCCATATTAAATCATTCTTTCAGCCTGTTTTGAGGTTATAACACAGGATGAGAGCGTAGGTGGGAATGGGGGTTTGACTTGAAAAATAATTAACAATAAAGTACACAAAATCCCAAGTTGTTACCAATAAAGAACTGAATCAGATTCTACAATAAGTGCTTATGAAAATTAGCTACAGTAACAAGTAGAGTTAAAGTGATTTGTCATAATCATTAGTTGCAGCAATTTTTGAATAACACTGAATCAAAGACTGTATAGTAGATAATAAGCTGCTCAAGAACAAACTACTAGAAACTCATGTTTATTAATCAGTGACTAGTGATTAGTTCCTAGTTATCTGCTTTCTTAATGAATATTTCCTGATGAACTCTGAATCAGCTGTCACTGTAAATGGCACATAACCAGTAACTAAACATTCCTTATATTATGTACGTATTAGTTACCATTTTCGTGTCTCCTCAAAGTTTGGCATCACAGTGAGTTTGGAATACATCCTCAATTCATAATTACTTTGCCATTACTCACATTCATAACTTCCATTTTTGGGTTGACTCATATAAAGTAGACCACTGTAAACTACAGATAACTACTGAGTTTTTATTGGGAAATCACCATTACTTAATGAAAGACACAAGCCAGAAACATTATTTTTCGCATCCATGTTTTATTTTATCAGCTAATACAGCCTGAAGGTCTGTCAGCCAACAAACCCCTAGATAGTAATGTGTTCTTAAGTAACCCAGAGTGTTAACACTTTACTTTAGCAAAGTGCTACCCTAGGAGTTAATCATGAACTACTTGATAGGTATTCATTAATTAGCTGTTAGTTCCTGATTTTTCCTTTACAAACTATACCGATTGGAATGTGTGTACCTTTAGTGTTATGAGAATAAGGAAGAAATACATTTTGGCAAAATACAGTTGCATCTAAAACAAATATGTTTTTTTCTTTTTAATCTGTAAGACTTTTGTTTATCACTACACGTTGATTCATGTGTCCTGAAATATTTCTCACAAGCTGTATCAGGATTTGTTCTTTCCCACAGTATTATGCTAATTAGGATGAGGTAATCGTACCCTTGTAGGTTGAACACTCACCTGACTCGTGATTGCCTGAGAAGTGGTGCATAGTTCACAAAGTCACACTCATGGAATGCAACACAAGTTACTCCTCTCTCAGGGTCTGACATCTCTGCACAGCCAAACAAATAATCTCTTCTGGAAAAAAAAGACTGCCTATGCTTATAATTTTAGTTATCATGAAGTCAATTGCAGCATGTCTCTATAGCCTTCTGGCTGAGATTCCTTCCACTGGGTAACTATATTTTGCCCAGGGCAGGTGAACTTCAAACTAAAAGCCTTCCATATGCAGCATTTAACGCACAGGTGGTTGCCTTGGTTACCTGGTGCTGGACACTGTACCTGAAAAATTGATGTATGAATGCAACACACAGCACACACTGGTGAGGTATGTTGAAAAACCCTGGGGTGGAGGTTTTCTGAGCAAAATCAATCATTTTCCAAAAATGAGTTATTCAAATGTGCTTGCTCTTAATGAACATGATATATATCATCTGTGGCTCATTAGGCTCCACATAAGCACAGTCCATCATAGACTCATATTTAGCTAATTTATGTCCTCATAAAACGGGGAGTACATCGTTATCTTTGCAGAGTAGTTTTCTATACTTTGTATGACAATATGATTCATAATTTACCTTACTCTGTATCTTGATAATTACCATAGTGGAAAACTAAAACATTTGTTAAAAAGGTAGCTCAGCAGTCATTTTACAATTGCGCATTTACTGTTATCAAAATGATTATGTGTAATGTGAAAAGGGATGCTTGTAATGATGAATCCACAGAGAAATATCATCAAACTCAGCAGTTCCCCTCAGCTATATGAAGTGTTTTAGCCTCTTTCAGCTCGTTGTTTTGGTTTTACAACCCACAACTTTACTGTTTCAGCTCACTCTCAACGCTCTCATCAGTGTAATTTCCAGACGCAGCAGGCAGCTGTTTTCAGCACAAAAAAAGGCTCTAAAAGCCCATTGTACACTACCTGCCCAGCAGCAAACAGCAGACAGACAAAGTTAGCAACTAGCTGGTGAACAAAGTGGAGCATTTAGCAGATAAAGGGCCAGATATTTCCCTCAGGAGTAGGTGGAGACCAAAACAGAGTGGAAAGGATGCTGAATATTCGTCAGGTAGACAGGAACACACCTTCAAATGAAAGCTAATGTTGCTCCATGTTTGCTAGATGTTTGAATAGGCAACTATTTGCTATGTACTATTTGCATGTTCACTACTTAAGAGGACCATTTTTTAATGTTGTCTTTGCAGCTTTTTCGATTCAATTAATGCACATTTAAGACATAGCAAGAGCACAAAGTACCCCTATGCCCACAAATTTTTGTAATTTTTACATTACTGTTTGTGTAGGGATTTGAAAAAATTAGGTACGCATTGCTGAGCATTAGATGTGTTAACAAACAGTTTGACAATTTTTCCCACTTTAGACAGAGCCAGGCGAGCTGTTTCCACCTGCTTCCAATCTTTATGCACTGACTCCAGCTTTGTACTTAACGCACAGACATGAGAATGATATGTCATCCTTTGAAAGGAAGCAAATTAGTGAATTTTCCCAAATGTTAAACTATTCATTTAAATACAGTATACCTTAGTTATATATACTAAAAATGTCATCATACAGAATTATTAACCTGAAGAGGTTAATAAGGTATAAAAAGTGGGTCAAGCGAGTTGAGGTGGGTTTACACCACCACAACAACAACCCGGCTCTACACATGTGATAGAGTGTGTATTTGAGGAGATACTGGAGAGTTGGTCAGGTTGTAAGTGCATTGGTCTGTAGCGTGTGTCATGACCCCTGGCAGGGCCTATTAGAGGAAATGTCTCTGTGGTCTACATGCCTCCAACCTCTCTGGCAGCCACCGAGCAACATCAATTACACCCACAGTAGCACCAGCCTATAGCTACACTAGTATATTGCCATCACCACAGGGGTAATTGGTCCACTATATACTTCCAATTCCGAGCAAGTCGCAGCCTATTTTTCCGTCAGTCGACATTGGTCCATGTTAAAATTGCTGTTATAGCCTGCAGCTTCACCATGGGGTCCTGAGATTGAACAAGAAGCGGGGAGGAGCAAAATACTGTACCAGCAGTGATCGCAGTGATCAGCTGTGAGATATTGATGCATGTAGGACTGATGCAGTTTCTGTTTTGGCAAATTCTTTGCATATTCTGAGATGGATGTATATGGATGATGCGTCTCGCTCCCTGCAGAGAGTACGACTTTTCCTCCTCTGCAGTGATGCACACATAAACTGTTGTTGGGATTGGACCTGTGACCTTTTCATTTACAGGACAGTTTCTCTACTTACCAGGCCAACGCCACCGCTTAAAGTGACCAGACAGTTCTGTAACAGACAGGATGACAACAGTAATTAACTCCATTTGTTACATAGTCCAGGATAATGTAAATGTCTCATGTCATTTCTGTTTCTTAACTTGACTGATATTAGTCATGACAGCAAGAGTGCACACACACACACACACACACACACTCGCTCTCTCTCTCTAACACCACAGCCACACGCTTGAATGCTTAATGCAATATAGACATGCAGTGAAATTATGCACACATGCATACACTTTTTAATTCAATTTAATTTAATGAACCTTCATTGGCATTGATCAGAAATATGTTGTCACAACAGAGTGACAGCATATGGTATATGCCAAATAAATACAATGAATACTCATATTTACTAGCACATGCAGGTACACACACATAAATCTACACACTTACATGCATGCACACGTATAACACCATGTGTCCTCTGTGGATATGTGTGTATGCTCAGTGCAGATTCTGCAGATGAAAGGTCAGTGGAAGTACATCCCGGCCCAAAGCGCTGTATGTAGTGTACATTCAAAAAGACAGGAAGAGCAAGAGCCAAACACACACACACACACACACACACACACCTGAACACAACCATTCTCACACATACAAAAAGCAACCCCAGAATTCAGATGTGTGCCACACACAAACAGAGGCATACAGAAAGCAAATATATACACAGAGCTGCATACCCTACACCACAGGAAGACAAAGACAGACACATGCACAAACACACATGGGTGCACACATACAGAAACACCAGGCCCCATGGCTGAGGCACTGGGGCCAATTAGGATGCCAAGGCGAATGCATCATCTGAGGGAGCCAGCTGTCTCTGGGCAGGCCTGATGTGGCTGTCCTCACTGCACTCTGTAAGCCCCCTGCTCCTGGGGGCCTGGACCAGATCTGGCACACACTCTCCCACACTCTCTCTCTCTCTCAAGAAACAGGAGGCATGTAACAAGCAACAGGTTAACTGTTTTATCATGCAACAATTCCAATTTCATTTCCGTGTTTGAATAATTAATGTTGCTACACTTTTAAACATTAAACAAGACCACAGTCAAGACAATCGGGACCTTATTCCTCACTGCAGTGGTGTTGTTAGCGGTGATGTTTTTCAAAACTTAAGACCTAATTTCTCATGAATAATTTTGCTACTTTTTTTGAGTGAAATATCTTACTACAGGATAAGCATAACAGAAATGTTCTTGTATTTCTCTCCATTTTCCCTGTCTGCTTCTCCCTCATTCCACCATCTGCTGTTGTGAAATCTTGAAATCTTTAGCTCTGTTTGTGCTGGATAAACACCCACAACCCAGTGGAACATAAAATAAAATGCAGTGTAGAGGCTGGAAGAATCTGCCAGTCCAACAGTTTCCTTTGCTTTTGGTAGGCCTAATCATACTATCATCCTCAAATGTGTGTCAAAATATATTGATGTCACAGCATCACACATACTGACAAAACACTGACAAAAACAATAAATACACAAAGAGGAATTCAGCCTAAATTATTCAGATATGCTCCCAGAAGTGACATTCAGAAGAAAATGACTGTGATACATTTTATAGTGACTTAATTTTCAAGACAGAGACACAGTTGATGTGCAGCAGAGTCCAGTCAAGTGCTCGACCTTGACCATCTGCTGGGTGCAAGAAGGACTGAAGTCTCCCAGAGGAAAGCCAGAGATGCTGCTGAGGGTGAATGAGAGAGAGAAACCAAACGGACTGACAATCACAAAAGGCAAATGCAATTTGATATTAAGGACAGTTTGATATGAAAAATTAAAATATTTGATATTAAAAATACAGGGCTTAATATGCAGGGATGCAAAAAGTCAGGTGTAAATGCAAGATTGAGTCATTCAAACCATTTCTAGATGTCATGAAATGCATTTGGCAACACTAAAAGTAAACTGTAAATGCAATGTGTGGAAAGGCATCTAATACACATGATAACTGACCTTTAAGATAGTATATTGGTCACAAATCTACTCAGGGATGGGGAAGTATTTACTGGCAAAATATTATGAGACAAAATTACTTGTGTGACTATGGAGCAATGTTTTGATGAGTGGGTACCTGGTTTTGTTTGTATCTCGTGCACGCCCACAAGCATGCGGGCAATACACATTCCCACCAATGGTGTCACACTATTCCACTCAACAGGTGGCGGTAATGTGCCAAGAAAAGTAGCAATGAGCCAGCAAAATGGAGGGAAGAAGAAGACTGCAAGCTAGCAAACAAGATTGTAAACAGTGCAATTTTTTTTCAAAACAATTGGCTTTGCAAATGTTTGTGAGGAAGGAAATGCATTCAACATGATTGTTAGGCCTCAGGGATACACACAATCTGTTATCTGTACCTTTAACAAAAGAATTATACCACAAGGTCCATTTGGTAGCTGTTGTGGAGCTTTCGATCATATTGGACCTTCCTCAGCAGATGGAGTTTGCCTAGTTATCATGAAATGGATTTCCATTTTTCCCCCTGTGCCGTTTAAGGACTTGTTCATCCATGTTGGCTTAGAAGTTGACCTTGAGAAGTCCTTAAAGTGCTCAGAAAAAAAACATTTGAGCATCTATAATTCCATTATACTATCTGGGCAACTGCAAAAGGAAGACTGTGTGATACAATCCAAAGCTCCAGATCCAAGAACCAAATAGATCTTGTGGTTGATTACTTGTGTGAGAATCTGCATTTTGGAAATGAAAATTGAAATTATATTATACCATATGATATCATATGAATACTACAGATGTATTTTAATACCAGATGTTAAAAATAACTAGCTACTTCCTGTTCATTACAGATAATCTGATAATATATTTTTAAATAGGGCAGGAATAAAGACAGCAACATACTTGAACAATATTGCAGTAGTTGAATGTAAAACTAGCATATTTCAGCCAAAATGTATTTGAAAATGTCTCTGTCTGACGATGAGGAAGCCATAAGAAGTGCTAGCAAGCTATGACAGTCACAGTCAAAATATTGAAGCCAATTTGATATACTGTATGTCTCTATCTTAGTTCTTCCTACATGGCAAATCCCACCTGCCAGCTACTCCAAGCAGGTTAAAACAAGAACCAATAATTATTGCCAAATACTTATTCACCTGGATCTGAATTGCACATGAATACTAGAAATGCAGTCCTGCTGGAAAGGAGAGATCAATCCGTAAATGAATCCACTCCTAAAATAATTAGGTTTTTTGTGGCCTTAGACAGTCGGTCCACATTTGTGAGTTCCTCCTAGAAACAAAACGATTCTGTTCGTTATGTGCCAACAAGAGAAAAATACTTGGACATCTGACAATGAATATGGAGGCGAATTCGCAGTTGCAGTGATGCCACCCAGAGTAGCTATGAGGGGATATGGGCACTTTTTCCTGTTAACAACTGTTAGCACTACAGTGAAATCATTTGGGTGTAAAAGCTCAGACAAGCGTCCTGTGTGCCAACAAAGTGCAAGCACCAATTAATTGTCAATGGAGTAGCTCCAGGTTTTGTCACAGATCACAGGATATCTTGCCCAGTTTCTTGATTTGGTAGACATTTGTTCATTTTAGCAATTAATGATTTAACTCCCACATCATATGACTAATATATATGCTCATTTTTTTCTTTTCTTATATGTTTTTAACCAGTAAGAATATATTTGAAGGCTCATTGTTAAGCGACACAATCCCTCAGAAGGGTTGTTTCTATTACATTGTGTTCATCTGAATCACATGGCTGTGTGTTTGAACAGAAATGGATTTTAGTCAAGGTACAGCCAGAGAGCAGTCCAGACAAAACACGCTGGTTACTGTGGGTGCGACACAAGTTCCTCTTGAGGGCAAACAACGCAGAGGCCTGTTGCAGGGGATGATAATTAAATGAAATAGAGATTGGATTGGAAGCTCCTGTCACTGCCAGACACATCGGCAGGTTGATGACTCGTCGCCCCAGGCCCCCAGGGTCTGGCTGGTGAGAAAGAAACAGCCTGTTTGGATAGCTCTGTGCTTTGCTTTTGCCTTTAAACTGTCCTGCTCTGAGCAAGTGGGTTATAACTACACATGGACAATCAATTTTATTCAGCACAAACACCCGTGTGCAATTTTGCCTTTTCCTCACAATCCCAGACACATAAATGGAGACTTTCACTTGAATTATCAAGTATATATACACACACACACACACACACACACACACACACACACACACACTCAAACTAACACACTGGGCAAAAACAAAGGAGAAAATGGGAACCTTTTCAGTTTTAATTAGTCGTTGCTGCTGTATTTTGGAGGCGGTGCAGGGGTCAACAGTAATTGGGTTGTTTACATATTGACGCATTCAGAGCAGAACGGAGGGATATGGGTCACAGGGAAGTGATCCCAGAATCCCACTGCCTGCTTTCCACCCTCTCTTCCTGCCCTCCTCCTCTACTGCCCCCCATCCGCTCTGGCATCGGCGCATTCACTGGAAAGACTTGTGGATCCTGGCAGGCCTGGCAACTGGAGAGGGGCCACGGCACCACCCTCTCAGCACAGCTCCAAGTCAGTTCTCACCAAGACCAAATGGAGGAATCTGGAAACCTCGGCCGTGTCATGAAAGAACAGGCTTCTGGGAACGTGTCTGGGAAAATAGAGGGATGCAAGGATTCAGATTGAGGCGGAGGAATTGCAGTCCCTGAAAATGATGCCAGGATTTTCTTCACCAGCAGAACCAGGAGCGCCAAAGTATAGAGTGCCAAGCCAAACTGAGAGAAGCCAGCTTACAAGCATGGAGAGGGAAATGATACAAATGGTAAGACGACAGAAATAATTCAGTGAGAGCACTGCTGTGGAGGATAGACACCATCCAGATGGTCAGCTCAGTGGCTTTCAATAAATTATTTATTGACTTTCATTTTATGATGCCTGAAGCGTAAAACTTTATCTTTACTTAGTATTCATGGATCAAATGTGAAGAATGAGTATTCTTATGAACACTTGTTTTGTGACAATTGCATCACATTAATATGGAGAGTTAGCATAAATTACACACAACTACATAATGAATGCGCATAGGCTCTCCAAGCAGTGAAGTGCCTTTAACGGGGTAATATGATACAGCAGGACAATGGCAGTGGAGTTTTCCAAGCTGATTGCACTAGGCAGGTTGGAGTGCCATCAAAATGATGTTACAAGGACCACTTTCTGACAGACACGCATTAAGATGAAATGGCCTTGAAGGACTGTCTGGTCATGATAAATGACAAAACCAAGAAGCTGCCAGGTTTAGGTCTCTGCAGGGGTACCTCTCATGTACAGTAGGTTATTGCAACTTAACATACGTATATTCTTCATAGGCTTGTCGTTCTTGTTTTTTTACAGGACTTGCCTGTCCCCAGGCCACCCAAACTTTATTGTGTTTCCTGCAGCTAGAAGTCACTATCCAGTGAATTTTACAGTAAACAACCTTTTCACAAGACAGCTCTGTAAATGTACTGGTAATTAAAAGTGAAGATAAAAATAATAAGAAAATGACTATGAGCGTATCGTTCATAATAATCACAATCCAATCATTGCTTAGTAATCATAATCACCATGGTGTTCATGGGGCTCTAGTAAGAAAAATACTAGAATAAGATTTTTTTTTACTAAAATAAGATTTTGGTCGGTCATATCTTTTTTCACCTTGATGACTACATTACTTTGTGGGGGTGCCCTGTTCAGGACTTGCACATCAACTATATGGGAGCTGGTGTAACACCAGTCATGGATGCTACTAAGTGTCATATCAGAGATTAAGGTAACATTGTCCTCATCCTCAACTCATTTTCTTATCATAAATATATACATAAATAACCTTTTTGTTTTTTGACATAGCCCTGAAATACAAGAACACTGCTGTTTCTTTATTTACAAGTCTTCTACAGTACATGGATCATCAACTGGTGATCCTGTAGCCTTGGCCTTACTCTTCATTACACAGTGCTGAGTTACCATGATATGTAGCCATCAAATTCATATAAATGCCTTTTTGCAGGTTTCTCATTTTCAACCAACTCACAGAGTTATGTTAATGTTAATTAGCTAGCTACATACAGCTAATAAAATCTGCTAGTTACAGTTGTCATTTCAGCTAGCACAATCAACGGTCACCGGCTAGAAATGAGAAGCTGCTTATGTCTGAAGTCAAGGACCCAGGGGTGGATTAAAGAAGGGTCAATTATACACAAAGCAGCAGCTTGAGTCCTTCAAAGTAAGTTAGAAAAATAAATGGCTAATCTACAGAGTGGCTGTGTTGCAAATGGTGTTTTTAAAATCACATTTTCACCAGGATTTATGTGCATTTGATGTTTTTTAATAGGAATTACTAATATTGTATTTGCACAAAAGTAGTAGTAGATGCAGCCAGAAAACAATAGGCCTGATTACTGATTACTGGGCCATCTTGGAAACTATTAGGTCAGTTTCAGGTGAAACTAGCTATTAACAGATACTCAGGCAGATTCCTTCCTGAGGGCAGGGCTTATGTAACACAGAGTAGCTTAAATTTCTAGTTCCCGTCCCATTTTTTCACAATTGAGAATGACTTCCGGATGGGAGCCAAAACGTCTTGATTCTGAAAACAGTGTCCAGATGACTACGACTGAAACCTTTTCTACGATAGAACACTCCTGGACGAATGAGGGACTACACCGTCTTTGCACAAAAAAGAAATCCTGGGTCTGTGTTTGAAAAATATAAACTGAAAATAATGTCCCCTTTTCAGAGATTTACTTGTACATAATACTCAACACATGCTGCATCCAATTCCAAGACAGAAAACAGAGTTTTCCACAGCACAGCAGTCCTCCTGCTGTCTCGCAGCTGGAAAACATGCATCAGTCCATGCCAGGGATTTAACATCTTAACATCTTTCTACTGGTCCTCCTCTCTAATTCAAAGCCAAACTACCACCGCAATATCCTCTCAACAGCATTGGCATTCCCTCTCCTGTCTGCTTTATTTCGCTTCCAGCATCCACATCAAATTATTTGGAATATTATGTCTGCAGAAAGCCACCAAAAGAAAACCTTGTTGCAGCCCCTAGATTTCAGTTTCAGGGGAAACAGAGAGAAACTAGAGGAGCAGAAGCGATTTTCACATTCTGCCGCAGCTCACGCTTTGAATCATCATTAGTGTGATTAATTTTCCCTCTAGTCCGACAGTCCTCATTGGTGATTCCCCTCCAACACTTTGGCCACGCTCCACAGAAGTGACAAATGTGTTCCCATGGAAACAGACCTGTCATGCCATTGTCACCGCTGGCCTGTCAAATGAAATCCAGCTCTGCCAGAGAGGAACCAGCTGGTGACCTGACTGATCTCACATCAGTACAACAGTGTGACTTTTGACAAGCAAGTTGCTTTTAAACTGCTTGTGAGCTCTCGCTGTCATTGTTAGACACATGCACATAACAGTTTCTTTTGGTCTCTTTGTCTCTCAGCCTCCCTTTTCCAGCTTTGTCTCTGTCTATCTCTCGTCATACATCTCTCTTTTTCTTTCCCTCCTATAGTTTGTCTTCTACAAAGGCTCAGCACATTTCAGTTTGATGACACTGGCCAGTTGAACTACAGCTGCCTTAAGGGGAAAAAGTTTTTCTATCCTATTCGGTCAGAATGGTCAGGAAATGACTTCGCTCACATGGTTCAAAAAGCTCACAAAGTTCCCAATGATCAGAGAGAAGTGGAACAAGGTTATGACACAGATAAATCTTTCACTTTGCTGGAATTGTCTGACCCCACTGGGGGAAAAAGGTAATTCTCTTACAAGTGAGTCACTGTGGCAGCTACAGGTATTAATTATAGAGTAGGTGTAATTCACAAAAGTATGTACTGTAATTCACCTTTTCCCCCTCACAGTGTGACTGAATAATATGACTTCAGATATGAAACAACATATGAGAGAAAGTAAAGCTCTGTTTCCATTGTGGTACAAAACTAAAATGAAGTGGTAGCTTGAGAGGAACAATGAGTCTTTTGAATAAAGCATCTTTATTAATAAAGTGCTTTAAAAAGCTGAGATCTGGACCCACATTTTTATTTTGCCATTCTGTGGTTTACATTCTAATCTTAAGGCAATTAATTCCATCACTGAAGCTGCTCTAATCAATATTGGTATATCACATTACACAAATGATGTGTAATGTGAAAGGGTCACTCATAGTGATAAACCTAAGACAATTATCACCAGACTCTGCAGCTCTCCTTGGCTCTACAGAGTGTTTTAGCATCTTTGAGCATGTTTTGGTTTGGTTCAAACTCACTGCTCTCATCAACCTTGTTTCCAGCAGCGACAGGCAGCTGTTTTCAGCAAAAAAGCTACCTGCCCATCCACAAACAGCAGAGAGACAACTAACTGGTCAACATAGTGGTGCATATAGTGGAGCATTTAGCAGCTAAATAGCAGAATATATTTTTCTTAGGTGTTAGTGGAGACCAACACAGAGCTAGAAGGAGACTGAATAATGGACTTACATTCGCCAGGCGAATGAATGTTAATGTTGCTCTATGTCTGCTGGATGTTTAAATAGGCAGTTGACTGCTAACATTTGCCATATCAACTTTTATAAAGTGGTAATGTGTCAATGCTGTGTTTACAGCTTGTTGCGCTGCTCCCAAGTAGCCAAAAGCATTAGTATTTAATGTTGTCTTAAACAAACTTACTAAACACCCTTACTAAAACTTTGCCTAAATACAATACAGTCTGAAATTTGCAAATTGATGATTTAAAGTAGGAAATGTCTGATCAAACAGACTGAACACTAAGCAAAGTTTAGAGGTGGCGCAATTTTATAAAAAGTCAATGGACAGAAACAGATGCAAACCTCTACATGAAGACACTTTCAGGCGAGTTGAAGGTGTTTCAATTTGAGGCAAAAATTATCTTGCAGGTGTTTGATTCCATGTCATGAATGTACAGAAACAGGAAGAAAAAGAAAGTGAGCGAAAAATGCAGGCAGGGTCGTTTAAACACTCTGTAAAGTACAGGCTTGTCCACAAAAACATGGCATGGCAATGTGATAATGGCGTAATGAAAGCAGCAGCAGTAGTTTGGTTTCTAGAAAGTTTTATTGAGCAGATATAGCATGTTGCTGTACTTTCTGACTACATCACAGCAGTAGGCAGCTGTTTAAACACTAAAGAATGCCTGTCGTGATATGAACACCTCTTTCCATCTGCTACTGTTTTAATCAGTCTTATTGTGCAGTGTGTGTAGGCTGTTTATCTGTGGCTAACTGAGTCTACCCACAGCTCAGCTCAGCTCAGCTCAGCTCAGTGCATCCAACATGTCGACCTTACTCCCCTCTCATCTTAATCTAACCCTCAGTGAACGATTAGACATGGCTGTCAACATACGTGTCTGCTTTCACAAGGTGGGAGGAGGCGAATCAATAGTTTCACAAAAACTGTTTCTGGATTTTAGAAATAAAAGCTCCAGTGAATTGTGTGTGTGCGTGTGTGGGTCAGGTGAAATTCCTTTTCCTCAAAATACAGTAAGAACTCAAGAATGCATAGGCCAGCTTCACTTTCCATGTTAGCATCAAATAAGCAGACAAATATTGATGACAGAATTACATAACACTTTTTCTTCCTCACCCCAGCTTTACTCTTTTCCCAAAACAGTTCATTAAAAAAGTATAAAAGAGGAAGACAGCAATTTCTTCAACTGAATCACTGACATCCCTCTTGAAATCCCACTTTTTATTTTAATGCATGTGCTGTCTTGCACCAGCTTACATCTGCTAGACTTCTGCTCTGCTACGCGATGAATTGAGTAGGAATATCTACTATGAATTATTAATGAGACGTATTTAGAGGATTGTTCATATCTGAGGGACTATAAAGCTCAAGAAGTGGTTTGACAAATAATCACGTGACAAATTTAAATGTGAGTTTTCAATTTTACTGCAGTACGCAGAGAAAACTGAATCTAGTGGCTGCAGAACTAACCAATTCAGGCTGACATGAATTTTTATAAGATGCATAAAATGAGAGAAAATAATATCGCACAGATGCAAGTTACACAACATAAATGAATACTTTTCTGGTCTATATTGCCTTATGGTGATGACTATCTGAAGGTCATAGTTTACACCATTTTACAGCCCCTGCACGACTTGGAAAAGATAGATGCACAATGAGGGATCTTGACAGTGGCTATCAGGGCTCTGTCTGTGAACTGCTGTGGACTTGGCCACAGAGAGAGGACTCGGGACATATTGCTTTGGTTAATGACTGGTGACACTTGGAGCATTTGTGATCTTCGAAGGTCGTGCCCCTGCTGAAGTCACACAAGGAGGGGAATAAGTCGTGGGCTGATCCCGGCTGAAAGCTGCAGGAATGAACATCGTCATGATTCATCTCTGTCTCATCGCTCCTGCTGCTGGGAGCTTCCATGGACGGCTGCTCTCTGTGACACTTTCTTCACTGGCCAGCTCTCAGCCAGTGACAAGAGCCGTGTGCTAAAATGTAGTCAAGTGTAGTAGAAATGGAGGCACTCTGTCGTTCTCTGTGCAGCTCAGACAAGTGTGTTCTATTAAAGGGTAAGCCATAAAAGCAATGTTTTACCATTCCTGTTTATTACAACTTGGGACTTATTTTTGTAGTTTTAGCCATCATTACTATTGGTAATATTAACATTGTACTCAATTGCTCTTAAAAGATAAGGCTGGTGATATTTTATATGTATTTATATTTTTCTTACTGTCAACAAATCCCATAAAAAGATCAAAACCAATCAAATTTTTTTTCTAACTAGTATTGCCTGTGTAGCCAAACGCCTGATATATTCTCTGTGCCATTGATCATCATAAAGCTGGTGACGTGTTCCTTCATTACCATGAACACGGGCATTGTAGTTTATTTTGAGTCAACTGCAAATACACCATCTGTAAATATCTGTCACCAGAGCAATGTGTACTAAACCTCTGCTAAAAATAGTCCCCAACAAATGCATTATTTTGAGTAATGTTTGCTAAAAACTACAGTGCCCAGCTGTTTTAGGAAATAACTAAGTCTTTTTTTAAAGTGAAACTATATATCTGTGATCAATTTTGACATTGGTTTTGGTCTTTTCATGGGATTTGTTGACAGTAAGAAAATATAGAATAAAGCCTTATGCTGTTATCAACAAACTCCCAGGTTACCTATGCAATGAGGGATTATTGCCAACATTTCAGGTGTGCTCACTTTAGATTTAACCTCCAAACACAGTGGTTTATATAATCTGGCTAAACTGTTTAAACTGTTTTATTACTGGCTTATTTACAACCCCTCTGATTGTCCCATGCCTTGCGTTTCTTGCCCCATCTGGCTTGTTGTGATATCAGCATGTTTCCAGATCTCGGCAATTACTTTGGTCATGAGTACAGTGTTATTATGACTGATGATAATGAAGATAAGACCCAAGTTTAGGCCTGTCACTATAATTACTTTATCGACTTAACAAGGTCAGCCAAAATGATCGAGGGCATGTCTGTCATACGATACGAACATTTTAGCCAACATGATGCATAATAATAAACAGCCGTGTTTTCCCTACATTATAAGACTTGGGTGCAATGCCTGAGCGTTTTTTTTCACAGTGCCTAAGCCGAATGAACAGAAAAAACTATACTGAGTCTGAGACACGTTTTGCTGTCATTTCTGGTCGCGCTGCTTCTGTCCTCTCGTCGTCTGCTCCCTGTGTCTGAGTTTTACCATGAGCGGGGCTCAGGCAGCTTAAAAGTTCCTTGCTTTGAAAGGGTGTACTTGCATTATTATGCTGTTACATTATCATTATATCAGTGGCATAAAATGGTCTTAAAATGACATTAATATCGTTTATCACAATTTTTTCTGGGACAATATTATCGTCCAACAAAAATAGTTTTCATGACAGGCCTACCCAAGTTGTAACCAACTGGAATCATCCTTTAATCCTACTTCAAATACAGCATAGGGTAGAAATCATAATGAATGTGACAACCGGTTTAAACAACCCATCTCTTGTGTGCTCTGTCTTCATTAACCCAAAGATCAATATGTCATTGGCTCAATTACGGCAGACATTGATGACATTGAGCCCGCCATCCTATTTGTTCCGAGTCACTTCATCCCACCCTTAACCCCATGGTAGGCCATTCACATACAGTACTGACTCCACCTTCTGCATCTCCCACCGTCTCGTGTATTGCCTCCTGCAAGACAATTTTCATAATAGTGTTTGTGGAGTAAACAGAGCTTGTTATGATTGTGTGTGCAAAGCTCATGCAGATGCCCCGTGGGAGAGGGGTTAGCTAATAGAGATTAAAGTATGGCAAAAGGAATACCAAAATATCAAATAGAAAAGCAGTTACTGTGCAGGAAATAACTCAGCAAATGCAAGCCAATACTGCTACAGCTGGACAGATGAGGTTTTAGCAAATATTATCCAAGCTGATAAATCAGAGAAGTTAATGTTTCCTCAGTTCCTCAGTGCTTTGTTATGTAAGCAATTTCAAATGTACACGCAGAAAAAAGGAGGGTCCTTCAAGGTTTTTTAGTCAGGAAAGTTGGTCTTGATAGAACTGTAAGGACCCAAAGAAGAAGACTTCTACAGCAAAAGACAAATCACAATAAAGGTCACACTCAAGGCTGTCATGTATACCAAAGTTTTTTTTTCCCTTTCCATTCGAGCCTAGTTCCATAAAGAGTCATTTCAAAGGGGCTTTACATTACCCCATTAAATTTTTCAATTTCATCATACAGAAAGGCTCTGATGTAGATCACAAAATTGCAGACTAGTGCTCCTTTTTGAAATACTCGCTTTAGCTCTTCTGTACTCATCCAGCACGTCCCTCGAGCTGCTCTTCATTTGAGTGACGACGACACAAACAGAAACGGTTCAGGCTTGTGTGACAAAGATACAGGTCAGCAGAGCCAGTCATTTGTTGGTCAGAACCGAGAGGAGCAGGTGTCACGAAGCCGTGTTTAATAGGATCTCCCCAAGCCTCTTAGACATATTCCATGACTCCAGAGCTGTGTCCCACTTTCTGGGTGATATTACTCCTTATATCTTTGGCTGTCTGGTTTGTTGCTATGTGGTGAACCAGCTAGTCAGTTACAGTACTGTCATACTGTCATATCTGCTACTTCTCATTTGCTCTCATGGCCCTGCGATTTTTATTACATTTGGCTAATGCTTTTAATGAGTATGTTGAGAAATATTTTACTGTAATGTTACACATTGAAAGCTGAGAGGTCAGGTGTCTGCAGCAATAATACAACAGCCTTTTTATACACTTATTTTGCTCTGCTTAACAGGGATTTATTCAATAGCCACTTTATGTTTTAAATATATTTAATTAAAAGTCTAACACTTTTCAAAGCAAACACCCCCCCCTCGTGCCTGCTGACCTGCTTTTCATCCTTCATTTTAAAATACTAGCAGTGAGAGAGACTGTACCTGACTGCAATACATAAACAACAACAAAAGA
The DNA here is from genome assembly GCF_020085105.1 of Siniperca chuatsi. Classification (NCBI taxonomy): domain Eukaryota; kingdom Metazoa; phylum Chordata; class Actinopteri; order Centrarchiformes; family Sinipercidae; genus Siniperca; species Siniperca chuatsi. Next base: position 9,076,421 of record NC_058054.1, read on the forward strand.
TGGACATGCCATTCCCAGGGCAGGACCTTAAAAGACACACAAACATACACAAAGACACATATGCCTGCCCAGCTCATGACCTGCTCAGACAGCCTGGCACACCGCACCGTCTGTCGATTGTACGGTCAGCTGCTCATTACAAAGCCTCTTGACAGCTTTTGTCTTTATTTAGTTCTGTCACCTAGCTGTCTGTGGGTCAGCTCTGGCTTGCAAAAGGACTTATATCCTTACTTAGGTTGCCACAGCTTACATCCCTGGAGAGACAAAGGCCCTCGTAGACTTTTGTCTTCATCACTCACCAGACTGCCCACTGTGTCTGGGAGCTTTGGCTGCTTTGTTGTTGGTTGTGGTGAGACGAAGATCAAGGTTTGGCAGTGGTTAAATTTAGATTTAAAATTGGACTGTGCATTTTCTTTTCAAAGAAAAGGCCTCACAAGGCCAGAGTGGACACTACAAAGCAATGAAACATCTTCAGAATGAACCAGCAGGAGTTGTGATCAGAAATATAAAAATGACAATTTGTGGTTTAGACGGACTAGCTTTTTCTCCCTGCTTCCAGTCTTTAAGATAAGCTAAGCTAATCGAAACATAAAGTGAAACATATTTCCCAAAATGTCAAAGTTTTAGAGATCTTACATTTTTAAGGATTCTTCAAATTTCACATCTATAGGACTGATAAAGTAATCTTAGTTCAAATCTACTCTGCCTTACTCTGTGGTATATAAAGGTAATAGTTGTGGCATGCAGTAATGAACTCAGGATGGACATATGGGATGCCTATATACAGTAGATATGTAATGTAATAGTTGTACAACCCTCAGTAGTTCCATACAGCACTTACTGTAGAGATACCTGACCTCTGCATTAACCCCTGCTCTGCCACCACTGAGGCGAGCAAGGAGATAGATATTTTCAAGGCAAACACAATTAAACCTGTGGGATGAAATACATCACTAGAGGCGATGTGAGAGAGATGCAAGCATCTGTATCCTGACATGTTGTGCAGCTTCCTGCCTCCTCTCACATAATGCTGCACATTTGTCACCCCCGCTCCCGCCTACATGCTCTGCCGCTGATGTGCAGGAGAGTTCACGCTCTTTGGAGTGGCAGCCTTACTTTCATAGGTGGTGCGGGGCAGACACGCTCACTGGCGGACATACTCATTATTCAATAAACATTTTACATATTCCCAGTTATGAAAGCACAACTCTGTCTTGGTGTGATTATCCTTTGTGGCTGTGCACTCCAGGCTATCGGGGAGAGATAAACTCGGCATACCAATGATCAATGGCTTCCAGGAAGGGCAATAATGATGCATTAAGTTGGATTTCATAGAAGGGGGTTTTGAATATTATGTCAATTCTTTAAAAGTCCAAAAGTTTCGGCATCCTGTAAATCAATATTAAAATGAAGCGCATACAATTTATTTCCACTGACGTTGATTTTTGTTATTGTATATAACACATTAAACCAGGAATACTGAAAGTATAATATTTTCAAATGTAATAGACTTTAACACAAATAGATCATTGCCACTATTATTGTTTGTAAAGGATTACATACTGAACAGTGTTGTGATTAGCAATAGAATTAGCTTTTGGGTTAAGGTAAAAGGTTAAGGTTAGGCATATAATGCTGAAGGTTAGGGGTTAAGGAATGAATAAACACCAGTAGAGTATCCACAGGGTGGCTGTGTGTGTGTATGTGCTTGTGTGTTTGTTTTTGTATGTGTGCATCTGTGTCTGTTATATATATTATACTGAAAAGATAATCTGTGTTTTTGTGCCATTCCTGACAAAAACAGTACTGATAACCTGATTTGCCGGTAACCTTACACTTGGGGGACACTGATGACAAATACCTTACTGGGAGGCCTTGGCAGCCGCAGTCCATATATTACTGAAGGGTCACCTTGGCCCGGTCCCCATCTCATCACAAAATAGCATTCAGTACCTTCTCACTGTGGACAAGGCCATACTTCATGCTGCCATATATCTTACCTGCTGGAGCATCTCTGTGTGTATCAGTATAAATAGTAGAAAACTGATAAACTCAGTGTGGATCCTTGCAGTGCATTGCAAAAACAATGATATTTTCTACAGCGGCCCAGAGATCAAAACTACCTGTTCTCTGTTTCACGTGAGAGATTGAACTCTGTCTGCGCCACACACACATGCAGACACACACATATGCATGGAGCCAAGCATACAAACAGACATGAAAACAGTCATCCAGAGTATCATCTAAGACAAGTACAATATAAGTATTGATGTGCCACAGTGCCATAGCCTGAAGGATGAAACTGTATCTGGCATGCGTTACAGTAACTACAAAAGACATTATTCCAAATGTGGAACAGGCCTTGTAGCAATTGTAGGATGCAGCAACTTAAGACGTGCAATAAAAGAAAAAAGTACAATAAAAAATAGTAGAGGAGGTTGATAAATGCCGGTTACTTAGCAACAAGCGGCTTAGAGAGAACTCAAACAATAGCTATGGGCCGTGTTCTGTGGGCAAGTGTCATATCATTTGTCATGATTAAGCATAGGGAGGCAAGTCAAATTTGGAGACAAACAATCATAGCGGTGTTAATAGCTCGGCTGTTCCTACCAAACCATTAGCGGAAGCTAAAACTGTGAGCTATTGTTTTGTGAGACCATTTCCAGATAGACAATAATCAAAAATGGTTACAAATGGTTTTGTGGTGTTAGGTGTGTTTATTAAAATGTAGCCTGTGGCAAAAGATGTCAGTTTCAGAGTGTGGATCTAATGAATAGATATTTTGTCTGATTAGTTTAACTCTGATGAATATTGGTGTCTAGCTCTGGAGCTTTGTGAGTGTGGTGTTGAGTAGGAGGAAAAGTTTCTGGACTTGAATGTCAATAAGAGTGTGTGCGTAAACAGTTTTTAATGGGTAAACTTGGGTTTGTGTGTATGCACGTGTGAGTGTGAGTAGAATCTGATAGGTGCTCCCGTTCTCCTCAGTGTTTCATCTCCGATCAATGCCCTCCCACAGGAGACCCCATGACTTCACTCACAAAGATATTCTGTTACCTCTTTCCCTTGTCTAGGAAACAAGACCCTCCTCAAACAAAGAGCTTTTTTTTCAACCATTTTCCTTTTTATGAGCCTCCATTTCATTATCCAGTCTTTTGTGTTACCTGCTTATCTAGTTGGAAGGCCCTGCTAATAAGTACTTACACTCAGTAGAAGAAAAAACAAGAACATGAGAAATAATAGCTGATGAAAGGTGCACTTGTCTCCCACTAATTGATTTCAGTCCAAACTGTCTGGTGTAAGATTGTGGGCAAACCTACATTTAAATCTGAAATATATAATGTTTTCCTTTAATAATATGTAGTTATTATTGTGTCTCTATGTAGGTTGGTGCAATAAAGGATAATTACAGTATATTAAAACATTTGCTTTGTTTTTGTAGTTCTGGCTATCATTTCTATTAGTTATGGGACACTGTACTCACCAAAGTAATTGCTGAGATCTGTGAACACTGCAGTATCGCTACAACAAAGTCTGATGGGGCGAGAAACACAAAGACGATCAGACAAGTTGTAAACACACCGTTTAGCCAAGATTATCCAAACCACTTTATTTGGAGGTAAAACTGATAGTGAGTGCAGTCAAAATGTCCCACAATAATAATCCCACATTTCACAAGAAAACTGTGCACGCACAACTATGGTGAGTTCAGGAGGTCAAAGTTAAGTCAGTGTAATGTGGCTGGAAGTTCACAACATTCAGTTTAGGAAATCAATTTAATGCTTTTCTTCTAAAAAGGTTTGGCTAACCCGGTGGTTTGTTTGAAACCTCTGATCTGCAATGTGTTCCCAGATCTCAACATTAACTTGGTCGGTAAAATGTTATAAACACAAATATGATGGGAATGATTTTACAAGCCTTAACACCATGTTCAGTTCAACATTCAGACTTTCAACATTGTAGAATGGGAGCAGCTTCCGTATAGGCGATATACCCAGTGACAAAAAGAACAAACTTTTAGTCTGTTTATCTATTCTTTCCAGTTTGTTAGCGTTAAAGCCATGACTACAGTAAATGTAGCAACAATGCCAAACAGTATGCAAAACAAAATAAAAATAACAGTGTGGAAGAACAGGATAGTTAGGGAGACTGTTTTTGAGACAGAATGGAGTAGCAGGTTGCAGGCCTTTGTTTCACCCCTTCAGTGAGGTATTCAAGCTGACTCTAAAAACTATGGCTCAACAAGTTTGTGCTTACGGTGGCATTTTTAGGGACGTCTGAAAGTGGCTACCGACTCATGCAGAAGGAGCAGGTTGACAGGATGATGATTCTCAGCCTCTCAGTGCTTAGCAAATACAGATGGTACAGTGTGTAAATGGAGGCTTAAGGATGGAGACACAGAGGAAAGGAGAGGGGGAATGCAAGAAATGCAATGAGACGTGTTCATCCAAATTGAGACAGTGAGCAGAGCCGAATGAAAACAGAGTGTGTCGGAATTAAAGGGGAAGATAATGGGACAGAGAGAGGGAAAGAGATGAAGAGCAGCAATCAAGGTGGAGTGAGAGAACACGAGGAAGATACAGTGAATGGGCAGAGAGTGGGCTGAGCTGGGAGAAAGAGCTGTTTACCAGAGAGAGGAAGGCAGTGAACGAGAAAGAGACTGCAATAAAAGAGAGATAGATAATCGACGTGGGTGAGAGAAAATGAGAGAGGGGGCGGTTGAGAGTGAAACAGACAGTGACAGAGTGCACAACGGGTGGAGAATAAGATAAAGGTAAGCAGGGGGCGGAGGTTGTGAGGGAGAGATTTCCAACAAATGGGCAACAGTTGTAGAAAAAAAAGAAAAAAGGATGGAGAGTTCCCGTCGTTCCTCCTGGACGCAGTCCTTGAGCCAACCACAAGGCAGCCAGGACGGATGCGACCCTGGTTGGGGTTGTGGAGGGCATCGGGCAGAACGAGCACTTGCAATGGGGACATTAACAAAGCGTGAAATTAAAGCTGCCATGCTGCAGGGACCCTGGGCCCTGCCTTAACCCACCATCATCATCACCCCTCTGAGGCCTACTCAGAGGCTGGTGGGAGGCAGTGGCGGTGGGGCATTGACAGGGTGCTGCGGCGTAATAGAGCCTGCTGTATTACCGTAATGATGTGTGGAGAAAGGACAGAGGAGGGAGATTAGAAAAGGAGGCTCTAATCACTCCTGCGTGACAGCATGGCTCTATCTCGTACCACAGGCGGTAACGCTGCCACACACAGGTGGAGTGTTCATGGAGTGACATCCCTTCTGAGCTGTGAATTAAGAAATGCTGACGAGGCATGTGTGTATGTGCTTGTGTGTTTCCCAATTTAAACAACCGTGCACCTTGTCACTCACTGTGTTACACCTGCATGTCTGTTTTCTCAAGTGGAGTTCAGCTGACAGGATAAGGTGACATCCTGGTAAACACACTATTCAGCATTTTGATTTATAGCTGACACCCTGACATGAAATAGCAGTGGACATAACCACAGGTTTCCACTGCATTTGTCCCGTAAGTTTCTTTTTTTTGTTTGTTTGTTTCCTGGATGAGCCTGACCTGAATGAGAGTCACATTTCTGCAGTCTCCCTGCAGGTCACAGCTTTTCCTCTACACTACATTTTCTATTTCACCTGTTGTTGGACAAGACATCCCAACGTCTGTAGAGGAGTAAACTAATTACAATAAGATTTTAGTGCTGAATTGATTAGTCCATTGATTATTTTTGTCAATAAATAATTCATAGAACTGAGTAATTGCTTAAAGTGATTTTTGCTGTTTTAGCCAATTTTCTACATCACATTGCAGCTTTTTGCTAACCATACTGCTGTGTTTTTGAAGTTGTAATGTGTTTTTTCTAACATTCTTGGCTTCCACTGGCTTCCATTCATTTAGCAGCATGAAAATCAATTAGCATCAGCACTAGGAGCGATAAGCAGTTGACTAAACATCAAGTCTGCAATAATTTTTCTCAAATTTACATTATTGGTATGAGGTAATGATGTCCACACTTTTCAAATCAATCAGCACTTTAACAGTCTGCTAACTGATTTACGTACAGTATTCTGCGAAAAAGAATGGAAACACAATAGTGTACATGATTTGCAAAGGAACCTAAACTCCAAAACATACTGTTATGTTTCTTTAAGTCATTTATCAAGCCAAAATGCTGAACATTCACTGGTTCCAGCTTCTCAAATGGGAGGATTTGCTGCTTTCCCTGTTTTGTAACACTGTAAATTAAATATCTTTGGGTTTTGGACAAACAAGCAATTTTACCTTGGGCTCTGGGACACGTATTTTCCACAAATTTCCTATATTTTTTAAACTAAACAATTAATTGATTAATTAAAAAAAAGAATCAACAGATGAATCAAACAGAAAATAATTGTTAGTTGTAGCACTACATTTTAAATTGATGCAATTTCCGTTCTCTTTCTATCAACACTAGGAGGAGCACAACATTATTTCCTCAGGTGATATGTGCAGCTAATTAGATGTTTTGCTTTTTCTATCACTAAATAAAATGATGTAGCGATTTGAGGTCCTTTTGAAAAAACACAGCAGATAACAACAAAACAGGTTCATTATTATGTAAACCACCACATGCTCTTCAGTGTAAATGCACTGGTGAATTGAGTTTCTTGTCCTTGTGTCTGCAGTCAGTGCGAGAAAATGAAACTCAACACTGCCACTGTCCTTTCCCCCCAGATCTCAGTTAAATTTCCTGCTTTAAACCTCATTTGAATCTAAAACACAGTCATCCCCATCCTCTGCTTTCACACATGCTCTGTTTGGAGAATGGAAGGACTGGAGGACTGTGTTATATTTTGTCCATGTACGTGTCACTGTCAGGGGAGTGCTGGTGCTCTGCAGCAGTGGTGGCCAGTTAATAACCCTGGTGTGAGGTCTAGTGACGGGGCATCATCAGCCAGCTCTGTGCTGCTGTCAGGAGTCATTTACCCCAAGCAGCTCCTCGCCTAATGGAACATCTGAGTCAATAAAAACAATCATCACTGCCAATCCTACTGAAAGCAAGGAAATTATTTTAGGTGGTCAAGGAAAACATGGCTGAGGTGTTTGAATCTTTCAGTGCAGGGAGCGGTTTAATGTGCACTTAGCCAGACAACCTATTACAGTCTCGATCTTCTGTTTTTGTCTTGTTTGTGTGAATACATTGACGATCGCAGCAGGGTTTTCTTCAGCGATGTAAAGGCAACCACAGCCTCGCAATGAACCGGCGATTGTTTGAGCATGCAGATCCTGCATTTTGATCTCTCTTGGTGGGCTTGGGCAGTTGAAACAGAAATCTATGTCTGGCTATGTTGGATCGGGTACAGACCTTATCAACAACTGTGTTTTTGCTCCCACTATGGCTTAATGAACCGCTCTCAGCATTCACTCAATATCTCTACAGTGAGGACCTCCATTGTGCCTCAGAAAGGTCAATAGTTGCACTGTGTGCCTTTGAGAGGCTTTCTGCCTTACTCCAAGACTCCTAATAGTGTTCAATGGAGAGACCCAAACGACATTCCCAAGGGGCCATTCCCAGATATCCGCCCGTGATACCTAATCCGGGCCCATTAGCTCTCCTTCCAGCCATGAAAGAGCGCAGCTCCCTTGCATCTCAGGAATTAAAAATTAACCAGCTAATATCCATTTGTCTGATGGGATGCTCTGCGCGGTTGAAACAGCAGATTCCCCCAGCGATGGTCTGTGAGGGATGACTTGTGGAACTCAATCTGATGGAGGGAAAACGCTGACAGAGGCAGGAAGAAACAGAGGGATAATGCCTGTCCATCACATCCATCACGACTGACTCACATCTGTAACAGCTGGCTACCGAGAGATGACCTCCTCCATAAAACTAGAGTCTGTTCCGGAGCTGTCATGTAGCACACATTACTCTGTGCTGTATCCTGTGCAACACTACATCATGACCTTGCTGTTACTGTCTTTACATGTGCAATATCTGCACTCTCAGTTAGGTAGACTGGGAGACACACATGACACACACCATGCAACATATTGCATGTTCTGTCATGTTCTGTAGTATATATTTAACATTTCGTGAAAAATTAGTGCGTCATCACACAGATGTGCTGCACTGCAAAATGGAAATACTGTACAGTATATAGTGTGACTGTTTTTCTTTCCTGCAAAAGCAGCATTCGACACTCAGCAAAATCCTCCACATTGCAGAATATAAAACTATTTGTGCTGTGTTGCCTCCGATTCCTTCTTAGATCTTTGTGCTCAAGAGCCTCGCCAACCTGCTGGCTACCATGCATCTCTCCTCTATTGCTGAGTGGCTAACTACTCTAACCACAGTGAAAGAAAAAGGGGAAAAAAACAAAGAGGAGGAGGACAGGCTTGTTTCTCTGCCCCCATCCCTCTGCAGGAATTTTCTGCCTTTGATTTCTTCTTTTTCAATAACCAAGGGCTCTTTTCACTGATGCCAACTCAATGAGAGCTTATGTGTCCTTCATCCAATTCCAACCCACCACTCTGTTTCTCTCTCTCTCTGCCGCCGCCACTGTCTCTTCCTCTTCGTTTCTCTACATTTCCCCTTTTAAATATAGCTTCTGTGAAAATGCTGCTGTGTGTTTCTTGTGGCTCCAGTCTTTGAAGGAGCAGAGTATTTCAGATAATTCATATCTCTCTCTGGCGGCTTAAGAGGTGCGCTTGTGATGCAGTAAAATGCAGTTTAGTTGATCACATCCTATTATCTACAATTAGACTCTTAAAGGGAATTTTCCTATATCTTTGGCTGATAGATCAGTATTATAGACATCAGACATGAATAGCTTGTTAAGATAGAGAGAAGAACTCTAATCTGCATTGTCACTAAGAGACAAAACCCAGTCTCCTCCACTGATAAATGAAAAACAGATTGATTTATGACTTGGTGATTGTTAGAGCTTTCATATTCAAAAAGGTCTTATTATTGATATTATTATCTATATTATTGGCAACTGCTCTGAACAACACCATGTCGCCGTGTCTCTGGTTTACTGGCACTGAGGAGGCTCCAGGATTTCATCATCAACAGTTTTTCTGTGACTAGCACTGAAAGAGATGACTATTTGTAGCCTGAGCAAATCAAAGATGAAGGAAATGAGTGACAATATAGACTAAGAAGTTGATAGAAGTTGAAACCTTTAATCTGTAAGGGAACATAACAATGTAACAGTATCTAAATCACAGAAATCTACCAGGATATGTTCATCTCAGTAAGTACTCTAGGAGTCCCTTTTGCTAATTTATGTGGCCTTGCAGCTGCATCTCACACATGCATTTTATGCCTGAAATTGATCCAGGAACCACATTATCATGACCAGTAATCACACTGCTTAATGCAACTTGCTGTAGCAGAGTGTGACTTTTTTTCTCTCTTAAACATTTCCTCTCAAGAAATGCAGCAAGGTGCATCGGTACCTCAGCAAGTACCTACTTAAAATTGGGTCTTTGTTCTGTCCAACCGCTGAGATAAAAACCACAATCATTAACATGTTTGACTGCATGTTGGTTAATGATACAAAGAGCTCTGTGTGTTCTCATCATTAACTTCCATTAACTGTTTTCCTGCCTCATTGAATCCTGCGTTAATTGTGCAACAGTTATAAGATGAAAGCATCCTGCTCTGGAGTGTGTGTAAAGTCCTCTGATCATTATGTATCAACTCTTTTTTTTCATTTTGTGGTTAACCTTTTAGGCAAAGCACCTTTCTGTGAGCTATAATTATTAATAAATATGATATGTAACGTGTAATAACATAGTAAAGTATGCTTACGTAAGTATACATACGTAAAGTATACTATATCACAGTGATCCATAATATACATATTGTTTTTGAAAGAAAGCTTGATAATAACGCAGCACAGTTACAATAGGTGCCAGTCTTTTATTGGTAAACCGTTTTCCTATGAATTACAATCAATTAGTACTACATTTTATCATAAAAAATACATTTTTATTCTAATTGCAAGGGAGCTGACAAAAATAGGTTAAGACTTTTATAGCATTGGTGTATGCATGCTTTGTCTAAGAATGAATTTATTTGATTGAAATGGGAACATCTAATGTTTTCAGATGATATGATGGACTGTAACACACTATCTATATAACACCCCACTCAGTCTCATGAGCAAACAATTTTCTGGCAAAAATCCAGAAAAAATTCTAGGAATTAGCAGACTATAATTTGGTTTAAAAACACTGATGAAAACTGGAGATATACCACTAACAAAAATCAAGACCTTATATAGATGGTACAATTTTTAAAGAGTTATTTCTGTGCCAAAATTAGCCGAAAAAGTCCACTTAATCTCAAAAATATGAATGAGGTAAAGGGGAATTGTAACCTATTCTGGAACAATATCAAACACTACAAAGGTGAAGGAATTTACAGGAAATTCACATCTTAGGGCAAAGTGGAGAATAACTGAGGACAGATATTGTACAGCCTTTGTTTTTAACAGTTTCTTTCTGTAGTCTATGTAAGAAAAGTGATCTATAGTGATCTATAAAAATGCATCAAATACTAATAGCAGTCTTTTTTTCTAACTGATAAAGATTTGAACATGATAAATTCCTTGAGAGCAATGATGCATCTCAACTTGACAGAAAATAAATTTTATTTCCTCCCATTATACGGCAGGACACTTTTCCGATGAAACAAGTGGTTGTCATTCCTGTTATTAAATGGGGAGACCACTCTGGAGGCAGTATTTATAGACTTATAAGTATTTCAAAGCTAATAATTTCTTATTGTGTTAATAGAATTTTATTGAACAACTGACAAAACATCTTAACACTAGTAATTTACCCCTATATTATATGCAATTTGGCTTCAGAGCAAACCCCTTGTTATCTTGTACCGCAATCAAAATCAAAGTTAATTAAATTCCCGATGTTGTTTGAGATGTAGATCCTAAATTTGTGTAAAAATGATGCATGATGTATACAATGTGCCACAGGCATCCGTAGTGAGGAATTTCATTTTTATCCTGTACATCAATGATCTCCCACAACACTGTCATGGAGTGAAATAAAAAATGTATGCTGATGATATTGTCTATACATGCTAAAACAGCAGCATAAGCTGCAATCTGCAAATCCAGGACGTTTCTCTAAAAACACATAACACTAAAACTTATTTCCAGGGGGGAAAGACTGACACAAAAATTGACAAATTTTTGTCAGTGTAAAAGCTGAGTCTCCAAATATGTAACTAAGATACTCACATGTTCCATGATTGTTTCCCTTTTGCCTTGAAATAACTTTGTAACTTGCTGAAATGATCATTTAACCGTAAATACAAAATAAACAAGGCACTATTCATGATCCACATGTAAACAAAAAGTTTTTTTCTCACAACTAGAATTCAAAGCACAGAATTGGAACCTGTTATGGCTCCTAAAATTGATTGACATGGCCTAACATCAGACAACAACAAAATCCAAGTTACTGCTGTTTTGCAATGCTGTGAAAGAGTTGTATAGATCAGCAGTGTTTATCAAAACAGGACTAATACCAATAAATCAATTTATATTTTTTTGAAAAACACACAAAATGCTCTTTGTGCTTCATTCAATATACAGTACCTGTGTATATGTAATATACTGTATATGTTGGATAATAAGACAACACAACATCATCACTGCACTTATCACCAGATGACCTGAATTTCAGATGTAAAAGATAATCAAACATCCAATTAGCCCTGACTACTGCTGGTTGTCTATATGTTTTAGTGTTACAGGAATTTGTATTTTTGCTCAGAGGGTGGTATAGTGTATATACTGTTTATTGTAACCTGCCAGAGGAAGTAAAATCTGGTACAGTACAATAAATGGCAACATTTATTTTTGACACATCATCAAAATATGCTCAGTCACTATGAAAATCAAAATATTGGTTGCATTTCTTTGCAAAACAAGTTTCTTTTTCAATATAGAGTTACTCTTTTAAAATGTACCCATGGTCTATACTGTATATTTAATGACTCTTTGTAATATGGATCATGGACAGAAGTGACTGCACCAATATTAAATCAGCCTTTAAACCATCAAGTACCAACTGAGGGGCTTCTTGATAGAAATGAGTCTCTTTACAAGTAATTTCTCCCAACTAATTTCCCCACAGAGTTCAATAAAAAAAAATTAATAAGGAGGAACAGCTGATAAAGGGATCCATGTATGAAGCTTCATTCTAAGACTGTTATGGTTAGAGGCTGATTTGGTACCTCAGACCCTTTTTGATTTGCAGTAATTTAGTCAACCATTTATTCCAAATTGCAGCAATAATTAAGAGCAGGAAGTAGTTTAAAGTGGGAGTTTTGTTCCAATACTCTGATGGATATAAATTGTTTAATTGACTGAAAAAATGGGTTTATTCTATGTCATTCCTTAATTAATATAACAGTCATGTGTAAAAAGCTGCAGTTTTCCTACATTATATTCAATAAAATATAGTGGAAGTAAGTTTATTATGTATGATTGAGCACCAAACGCCAAGAGGACCAGGACTGCAGTGTCAAAAATGTGTTGCTCAGCAAATGTTTGGTGCTCAGGGCAGAAAATCTGTTATTTGGTGGATGCTTTCATTCAGTGTCTGGCAAGGGGAAAGCATGGTTGCCCTTGTAGGACTCTTTAGTGCCATAGCTGCAAAAAGAAAAACCAGCACTTAGACATCTTCTTTGACCTTCACAGGCAAAGGTTGTTTATAGGTCTCCTCCACTGTCCACATGAGATGTCTGAAGCTGAAAAACAGGCCTGGTGTTGGCCACCAGAGATACGTAACAGCATTATTGAGCACATGAACCAATTTCTCTGTCTGGCACCTACATATTGATGGTTGTTGTATCAAAACAATGGCCTTCCTCTGAGTGTAAGAGCTCTGGCTGGGCCTCTTATTTGTCTAATAGGATCCTATTCCTGGAACATTGGGCACTGTCCAAGGTTATCATTTGTAAGCTAAAAGGAACAGAATTCCCTTTTAGTCATTTTGAGGTTGCATAGCAATTAATTTTGTTACATGGAGTTGATGTGTTTGTGTGCCTGTTTGTGTGTGTGTGTGTTTTTCTATGTATGTGTGGTGAATGGAGGACCTACCTGATTGCCCAATTGCAAGAGACATTTATGGTGAGGTAAAACCTTGTGTAAACGTCATTTGCACCAGTCATTAGAAAGGTGTGGTGGATAGCCAGGCTGCAGTTCAGCGGGAGTTCTGCCAAGCTAACGATTGATCATGGTAAGGTTAGAAGGCAGAGTAGATGGGTTGTCAGAATCCTAAAGATATTCAGGTCCTCATTACTGGGGGTCACAGCGTCCATGCCCTGCACGTTCAACCGAGTCGCTTGAGTGCTCATGCACTAACAGCCAAGCTGCACTGTAAGCAGAACCCTCTCTCATTACATTGCTTCGCTTATGAATTCTGAAGTTCCTGAAATCTGTCCTTGATTGCCAGTTGGTTGTAATTAAATTGGAAATGCCAAGATTTTAAGTTTTTGTTGATACCATATTCAAATATGGAAATACAGTTTAACTGAATGGACTATAGAGGGTCTTTCTTAACATCTTTAATAACATTCAAATATGAACAAGTTGCAAAATCATTATAGTATTTTTTGTCAAAGACAGCTTGTTAACATGCCTGTGTGCCACTGAACAGTGGAGAATATTTCCTGCAACCCTCCTCCCAAGGCTGTCTTAAAAAACAATTTCAAGTACTGGTGAAAGAACCAGAAAGTTGGCCTGCACATATAAATTATAAATTACAGTGTTGGCCTGAGCCTTCACAAGGTGAAAGCAAGGATGGACTTGAGGAATGGGGGTGTAGATGCATTTTATTTGCTCTAGAAAATGGGGATAATAGGGCAGTATTTATACATTTTCTATTCTCAGTGATGATTCATGACTTTGCTTATTGGATGCTCCCAGAGTGGGGCCTGGGGACCACCTGGATTAGCTGGAGGGGCTCCCCAGGAAAATGAGGAATAGTTTAATTCATAGTTATAATGAGTGAGTGTGTTAAGAAGCCTGGGTTGTCTCTCCTTCCTCTTGTCATGTCTCCTAAATCATAATTTACTTCCAAAAGCACCTTAGGCAGAGTTTACTTGTTCAAAATCGTTTCAAATATGGGTTCATTGTCTCTTTTTAGCAGATGCTTAGTGCAAACAGAGAAATAAAAAGCGCAGGTTTGAGATACCCTTGTGTCTTGTGCATGTTTTCAGAGGCTGCAGGACTTGAGGGGCAGGAATGAATGGACACAGGAGCGAGTGTAGCCGAGTGAATCCGAAAATCCTGCTGACCGACTTGTATGTGTTTTCTCCACAAAGGCAGAAAGAAGCGTGACTGTGAGGGGAGAGACTAACAACTCCCTACCGTCTACAACTCCTTCTGGGTGGGGGGGGGGGAAGACTGTGTACAGACTTGTGCTCACGAATTAACTTGCAAGAGAAGAAATTTACTTGCAAGAGAAGAAATAACAGTTGCTTTCGCCGTCTCGCATACAGGCAGGCAGCGACACTGAACACTTGAGCGAAGCTGACGTTAACCCGTTAGCAGCGAGACACGGGAGCTGCCACGAATAGATCCAGTATCCACGACCTCGGTCGGCCGACCGGGATAGGACCTCGTGTTCCCCTGGCAGTGGACTCCTATCTTTTCTCCCTCTTCTTTTACTCTCTGGGTCGGTTCTAACTCTTGTGTTTTGTGGCTGTGAATTACATGAAGTGGATTTGTGTGCTTGCTACAAACTGAAGACGGGACTAAACGTAGTGGTTCAGACAAGGAGAGAAATGCCAAAAGCGGTGACAAAGAGGAGATACAGTAAGTGCACCGTTATCTTTTTTCAATGTCTCCCATCGAACTTGAGACGCAGCTTTTAGCGTTGCCGTTAGCCAACTTGCTGAAATTTTGGCATCTGCGTTCATTTATCTGTTTGTTTGGCGTGCTTTATAAACTGGAATTACTTTGAAAATGCTTTTAAATGTGTAACGTTAACGGTGAAATATTGTCAGCTCCGTCTGGCAAAATCGGTCTTCGGCTAACGTCAGGCAGCCACGCACACAGTTTGTTGCTGTTTTTATTTATGCTAACTCTGAATGTAACGTTATAGCCAACAACAACTTTTATTTCAATACCGAATGAGAGCAAATAATAATTAGTCTGCTTGAAAGACTTTTAGAAATAATTGGTCTTAATATTATCAAAATACCCACAGAAATGAATGGGAATGGGGAATCGTCAGCATACTATTCTTCCCAATCACTTATTTCACAAGTGATTTTCGATATACAAACCTGCGCAGAGTTGGCAATAAACTGAGTGCAGGCACTTTTCAGTGAGCAAATTGACGTCTTTGCAGGGATGAAAGCTTCAATCAAGCAGAAAATCTGTCGAGAATCACTAATGAAATAATAAATATGAGCACTGGTGGTCGGTGGGGCGTGAGCCTGTCGTCACCCTAT
Source organism: Siniperca chuatsi (assembly GCF_020085105.1). Taxonomy (NCBI): domain Eukaryota; kingdom Metazoa; phylum Chordata; class Actinopteri; order Centrarchiformes; family Sinipercidae; genus Siniperca; species Siniperca chuatsi. Next base: position 9,091,910 of record NC_058054.1, read on the forward strand.
TTTTTGTCTAGTTGTAATGTAAGGATTTTCTCCAATGTTTGACCTTATATTAAAAATGCTTTGCTATAAGGTGCCATAGCTCTGGCTTTTCACTTCATGTGTGCGCGTGCATGAGTGCGTAAGCATGTCAGCGAGCGCCCCCGGCATTTGAAATCTTTGCTCTTTCTTTATTTATCATTACCAGAGACAGGTATTTAATTTCTTGTATGCCTATCAATTGCAAAGGCTCCTGTCATGAATGTGTCATTCATCTGCCCTTAAAAAAAATCACTATTGCTGCAGCACTGGCTGCTGAGACAGGTTTGATGTCATGAATTTGCTCCTTGCAGCTGAGGCGAAAGCATACATTCCAGTAATCATCCATTAGAGCATTCAATTGTAAAACCATTTTTTGTGACAGCTTTTACAGGTGCATGACTTCATATAATAGCCTAAAGTCCTCTTCAGGTCTTGAACAGATCTGAAATAGGGGGAGTGTTTTTCACTGGCTGGATATACAGAAAGATTCTCAGCGTTGCGTCAAGCCTGCAGCCCTTTTTGGTTTATTTAAAGAAAGGATTGGAAGCAATTTTGTGGGGTGAGTGACATGCTGAAGTAGCCTCATGGCCATCCTTTATCAATACATGAATCCAATTATAGCTGTCACAGACACAATGAAGAGACCTAACCATGAGCCAAACTGTTAACAGGATGATGCAGGGTGGGTTAGTTTCTTGGAATTGCATCAGAGGCTTTTTGCAACTGAGTCCTGGGCCCCGCTGCATGTTTGGGTTTTCAACCTCCAGCTCCTGCATGCTGAAAAGAAAGTTACTATTATTTCTATTCTAGATTCAGGGTAATTTGACATTAAACTGTCCTATAGGCTGTAGTCTACATAGTACTGCTATATGAGGCCTCAGAGGGACAGTCTATTGTAACATATTATGGCTTTTGCGTGTGGGCTGTTCCATCGACACTGGAGAATACATGCAGATTAGTGGAGACTCACTGTAATTTCTGTCATAAAGCAGGTGACTCTCTCTGGTACTGTTTGGATCTAGGATTCAGAGTTACCTGTTGTTATCTGGTGGATAGATATTTTATCATTTAAACCTGTGTTGACAGTGCTGTTAGGTGCCATGCTGTTGAAGCATTAAGGTTTTCTTCAATCATATTGGCTAGATGTAGGGAAGCTGCAGGTTTTCTTCACTGTTTTTATCCTGGTTTATTTTGCTGTTTATTCAGGTTTTTTTGGGCTGTGAAAGTTCTTATACAATGAATCTTTAACTTTTGGCATTTTCTGTAAAATATGTTAATATGTTTTACCATGGTTTGAGCACTAATGTTAATTTGCTGAATATTGGCACATTCCTGCCAGCTATTAGGCCTACTTTATACTCCAACCACTTCAAAACAAAAATGATTCAAGAGAAGACATATGACTCATTTGACCTAATCTGCATGACTCCTGAGGGATTACAGGGTGGCTCACAATAGACCACTACATTGCTTTCTTCTTCGTTTCTTGCTAGAAGAGTCAACAGTTCATTTGGTGTTTCTGTTGGGATTTTTTAAAATAGTGCCTGTGACAGAAAATAGCCTAAGCCCTTAGCTGGTGACGTCATCTGCTAGGCATACATATTGTCAATAGCTAGGCTACGTAGAAACAATTAGCAAACTGACATTGTAGCTACGTCAACTGTAATGTTTGTATTGTGGTTTGACTTATGGCTAAAAGAACAGACACTCAAGTGAAATTTTATTTTATTAATCTTTATTTTTTCACCATATAAATTGTAGTTTGTTAACATATAAATGAAGGATTTGACTTAGAGGAGAATCAACATTTTGTTTGTTTCTCAACTGATTTTAATTCAAAACATATACCTGTTTTACTACAATTTTTACAACTGATACTGATTTAAATAAACCCTAAAACAGGATCAGAAAACCTTAACATCTTAGTTTCAGTTGTTGGATATTATTCCTTTCATGGAAAGACCTGTCAATTCATTCGTGAGTGACACCAGTAACCAGTGTTGCATTTTGAGTATATATGTGGCAGGGCTAACCTTTAAAAAACTTTTAAATTACAAAGTCTGCCTTCAAATGGATTTACTAAATGATTTTGTGCTGTATCTGTTTTGTTTGTTGACCTGGGTACATCCCTGGCCTGTATGAGCATTTGTATGTAGTGTGTAGTATGTTGGGTATTTCCTAGCAGGCCTGGTCTGGGGCTAGTAGCCATAGCATCTGCCTCAGCTTCCTCATATGTCGGTGCTCCCTGGCAGAGGCCGGGCTGATTGGCACTGTTAAAGAGCTCCAGCTCCTCTGTGGCCACATGCTGAAAAACCACTCGGCACAACCCTCTCCCAACTGACGCTTTCTCATGCTTTCCATATGGGTAAAATCTTGGTAATTTCAGGGCCCTGGAGTTCTAATGAGAGGTTTTGCCCATAGTGTGTTTGTCTGCGGTGGGCGAGATCAGCGTTTCTAGAGTTTATAGAGGATTATAACTGCTCTGAGATGCCTCACTAGCCCACTGTCAGGGCGTTGGCACACAGAGAAACTAAAAAATCTTTTTAACCAGGCAGACTGGTTCAAACTGGTTGTGATGGGGCTCTTTGACATGGGGGGTTACAGGAACCAGGCTACAACCTAAAGTTTACATTCAAGGCTGCAAATCAGGTCAATTACTATAGGTTTCAAGTCAAGACTGAGCTACAGATACGAAGAGTGCTGATTTTCTGCTTAGACACCAGGATGTTTTACTCTTGCATCTATAGGGACGCCGCAAGCAACTGCTATTGTCCTGTTTAGCATCCCATCCCCGTATAGAGACAGGGTTCTCTTAGTAGCACGCTTGGTGGATTTTTAACAATGCTTGTTCCTTAACGTCAGCGGCATAGAGGCAAAGAGTGATTTACTACTCTGTCTGTGAGGGTAATGTAGGGGCAATTTGACTGCTGATTGAAACCAGGTCTTCCATTTCAGAGTCCACTGGTGGCATTATAAACCATTTACACCGATGTTTTACAGGGCACTCCTGCAATGGGGAAAGTGGAAACAGACGCATGGCCTAAAAATGGCCTGCGAGACCCATTTTATCCATTCCTGGTGTGATTTGTTGTTTTTACTTCAAAGTATGTTAATGTCGCTGAGTGAAGTAGTGAATATGGATGACATTGAAAGGTCAAATGTTAATCAGTTCTGTTTTTTATTGAAGCAGAATGACCTCCTTGATATAGGGGGTCCGTCTGCTTTGGATTATGCAGCCTTTTCTGTAAGTAGTCAAGCATTTTTCTCCAGAATCAGAACTGTAGTCCAGATTCTGTGAAAATTGGCTGAGGCAATTTGCTGTGTCGAGACCTTGTGACATCTTTGCACTTGTTCTGCTTCAACATATGTTAGAAGGTAGCCATTACGTAAATGGACCAAGCCTTAATTACATTTTTACCACCTAAGCCTTAAAAAAATACACAACTCATTACGAAGTGAAAGTGCTGCTGAAGAGCAAGAACTGCAGACATATTTAGAAGAAAAAGTGCAAAGACTAATGAGTGAAGGGTGTTGGAACTTGATGGCTGAACCTTTAGGATGTCAGTATTCTGTTAATGCCACTGTTAATGACTGAAACTCAACATTAGCTGCAGCTGCTTCACGGTAAAAGCCTTCTAGCAAAGATAATTGAATATGGCTTTGTTGTGAAGCAACTACAGGATGTGTTCAGTTACAGTCATGAGTGGTGCCATACCTTCATTTTATTAGGTTTCAAAAAAGGTTAAAGTTGGTCTAAGTCTGCATTTGGATATTTTCACTTTTTGTTTTTGTTAACCAATTACCATTATATAAGTAATTAAGTGAAGATACCTCCATCAACATAACCACAGTCGGCATTAGAGCTGCATGATCATTTCATATTTGCTTTAATGAGTTGGATTTTTCATGCAAATTCACAATTTAGAAATCAAAGATAAGCAGTAGGTCAAGATTTGAAGTCCTCAGTTTATTTCTTGCTGACAGCTCAAAAATATCACTGCTCTTTTTGCTCTTGATAGATTTTCTGATGTGAGAAATGTAACCTTCAGACAACTGTGGAATATCGTACTCACAATGTGCAGTTAGCTGCCCATTGGTATGCATAACAAAGTCTGTAGTGAGCTGTAGAAACTGTTGCTATTCATCTGCTGTCCCTGTGATCTCAGATGGTCCCAGATGGCTTTGCATTCTCACCACACAGGCTATCTAATTATAACTTTTAACCACCAAACACACAAAAGTTGATTGTTTACAGGTGTTGTAATTGTTTTATTATTTATCCTTGTTTCATATATTAGGATAACTGCATATCTAGTTGCTTATTTAACTTCACTCCACTGACATTTAAGAGTAATTATGTAAAGCATTTAATTTTGTGTGGAATTCTCACTGCAGCTATAAATCTTTGAGATAAGATACAAAAAGATCAATTTGTATATATTTTGTGATGACACTGTGTGTGTTTAAATAATTTTTGATGCCGTTATTGCCAGGTATTACAGATGCTTAAATAGTTAATTATGCACAACAGTGTGTTTAGCAAACTGGTCTTAACGTCAATGGTACTGCTAGCCCAACCATGTGAAAATAAATTATTGTTTCAAACATAGCATTTACAGGTTTGTGTGTGCTTAGTTAGGTGCTTACTCATGACATGTCTGCTGGTAGCGTGGGAAAAAAGTTTTTCATGAAGGTATTACAGTACACTATGTGCCCATTACGTTACCATGGTCTGTGTAGACAGACAATGTGTTCTTGGGGTATAACAAGACATTGTACCAATTAGAATCACTCAATGCAGTGTGCTTGATCTGATACATGTGATGAATCAAACAATTGACCATGCAATTTACTCAATATCTGTCAAACAATACAGTGGTGTGGTTGTTCAGCTGAAGTGATATCTCCTGTTTTGACACCACATGTGGTCGTTTTTGTTGTATTGTAAAGCGCTGCTTTTGTTTTGTGTAATCCTGCTGAGAAGCCACTCGAAAGGGACAAACTCCATTGTTTAATTTTGTGCTCTCAAATATTATACTTTTATACTTTCATAAAGTTGAGTGTCATAGTAAATAGAAAATGGTAATATGTGACTCATTCTCAGGCAGTCCTTATTTTTGCAGTGTTGAAAATATATAAAATCATGATGCCACTGTAATGCATCAAATCCAACTGTGAATTTTATGAATCATTAGAGCCAAAATAGCTTCATGTCCTACAGTTGCCACTTGTGGGTTATTACATCTTTCGTTTGAGATCCTAACATAAATTCTGTATGGATGCTCATCCTGGGTTATGGCACAGTAGACAATTTTATCACGTCTTGTGTATTGGTAAATATACCAGGGAGTTGACAGGAACATGCCACACGCGTGTAAGACCTCAGCGCCCTGGCTGTGCATTTGCCCAGTCAGCAGAAGTGCACAGATGACACACTCTTTCATTTCAGACAAATGCTGGATGGGGACAAATGGAGCAACGGCTCACCGGCTGGTGTCATTCATTCTGCTTGTCATTGTCAACCTATTCTTTTCAGGTTCTCATCGAATTAGAACACACACACACACACACACACACACACATACACACAGGCTGTATCAGAATTGATGCAGAACATTACATGAAGGTCAAACAATCAGCCGTCTTATCATGCTGGACTTAAATGGCACATACTCCATGTTTCAGAAATGGAATAAATGTGACAAATTCACATAGGTTATGAAGATTAAATGACTGCTGCAGTGAATAATGAGCCAGTTTTTATACTGGGCTTGGCCTGGATTCTCAGTGTTCATCAACAGTACTTTATATTAGCAGTACCGGCAAGCAAACCTATCCTTTGAGGATGGAAAACATGTCCTGTTAGTCTTTTTTTTTATTATTCACTATTGACTCTTAACTCGCTGTATCACTGTTGCATAACTGATGATGGGTTGGAAATATTTGACTTTGACAGTCATAAAGCTATTCTTTTATTTATGTTGTTAGAGAGCGAATCATGACTTTGCGTGTTTTAGCTTGCATGCTGACTTTCATTGGAAGGATGTTGGCACATCGTAGCTTTTCCCTGTGTTTTTTCCTCTAAAAGCTTCTTTCCTCAAGGGAATCTGTCCAAGCCATTACCAGTTTTGGCGAGAATACAGTTATACAAGCACATGGACAGTCAGAGATTTTGTGTGCATTTTCAGGTGCAAAAATCATGCTGACTGTTTAGAAGACAGATTAGAACTCAGTATCAAGACACTTTGTTAGGACACTCCACCAGGTTGCTTTTAGCTTATGCAAGCGGTAAAGATTATAGTTCATGACTGACAGTTGGAACCGTAACACTTTTAGAAGTCTTTATGGTAATTGCATCAAGACAAGCCAAAAGCCTTTTTTGTGTACAGATACAAAAATTCAGCAACTGACCATGTGTTGATTGTAGCAGCGAAGACTCTGACACAGGAACCCTCATTGCCACTAGCTGGGCGTGCTAAAGCACAACAGAAAAGTGCATGCCTTGCACTCCGACTGCCCCGCTGATACGGCAGATGGACAGGATTTTAGGGAGTGGAGGCGGGCCTCTTTGGCAGTAAGGGACAGAGATGACAGCTCTTCGTGTGTGGAGGGCTACCAAGGGCCTTGGCTCTGAGCACCTACTGTGTCCTCCTGACAGAGCCTCGATGCCATCATAGACCATTAGGGTTGACAGCATGTCATCATGTCACACTAGAGCTCATGGTCAAGCAATGAATAAATAAGAACAGTAAATAAAGATGGCACTGGTGTCTAATAAATAGGATTTTGCTAATGCCAGTCTGAAGATTTCTTCCCTCTTGTCTACATCGCTTTTACATTAAAGCTCGACTGAGCTTACATACAAGATGTACAGATGATGCTTCATTTGCAATATTTCCCCTGCTGTCCAATTGCTGTCTTGGCCTGTGGCCTTTGCTTCGAGCACAGACTTCTTCAATCTTAAATTGCACAACAAAATTAAAGACTTAAGCATGAGGCTACTTACTGTAAATAATTTAGCCTACTCTCAGGGCTCTAGCTTGTGCTTGTCAAATACTTATATGTATGTGTATGTATTCATATGGTCAGACTGTAAAGGAGCCTATCATATATCTTTAAGGTCTGTGCTGTTAACAGCTGATTGTGGTTTCAAATTGTGAACATTTTAGATAGTTAACTCTTAATTTGCCAAAAACATGCATATGCAACATATATGAATAGCCTATATAGGTTTTGAATATTTTAGGATTTTATTAAAGTGAAATTGTAAAACATTCCACCCAAAGGGATGCACATGTAAAAACTTTGTCATGAGATTTTGAATACTTAGTAAATACTGATTTGGAAATAATGTTGCAATCATTATCACAAATAATTTGGTGCATTTAGCTCATCAATATTAGTGGTGTCCGGTATAATCACTTCCATGCTTAGTTTTTAGAATATACCTTATATAAGTTATATAAGTCAATCCAGTGTGATATTACTTAAATTAATCACATACTATTTAAAGCTGAGAAAATTGCCAACAGATAAGGCTGTAATTCATAAATCAGGGACATGGTTTTCCTGTTCCACTCTTATATCTCTGCACAAGTAATGAAGTAACAGGGAATGAAGAAGCACTAGGACTTTTGAACTTGGTTTTAATGGAATGTCTGCACAGTGACCGAAATGATAAGTTGTTTCCTGTATCCTGTTTATATATAAATATGGGCTATGATAATATAAATGACCCAATACGTAGTTGCACATTACCAGCATTCATCAGACTCACAACAAGTACGTTTCAAGGTTACACACTGTAGTGCAGAGCTGAAATCATGTAGAATTTTCCTAACTGTAGTCAGAAAGTAATGGAATATCACAGCACTAGGTTACAGAGTGGTTTAAGTGGTGGAGGGAGGGGAACTCATTTGGCTCTATCTGTAATAAATGGATTTATTGTATATTTAATTTTTATGGATAAAAGACTGCTTTCCATTTCAACAAGGTCTACAGGTTATTTTCCATTGCAGCACATCCATGGGTGTGGTAGATCATTTATATGAATAATTATTTTTTATACATTTTTATGTTTTTATTTATTAGGACAGATATACAAGCAAAGAACAGTCACTAAAAAGGCTAATACTACATATCATAGCATTTACAGCCTGAGATAATTTGCAATGTTTATTGCCGAATAAAGTTTTATTAAAATAAAATACATGTACAGTGCCATACAAAATACATATGCCATTATACAAGACACAAACATAAATATACAATCTGCATTAAAATAAATGTGCCAAAAAGGACATAAAATCCTAAGGGATGACACCTGATTATCCATGACTATATGCCTGATCTGATTCTGAAACTTGGATTTAAAGTGATCCTAGTTTTGATCCATTGCAAGTTCCACATATTGAACCCCTGAAGGTAGAAAGCAGTCTGTCCAAAGGAGGTTTTATGAAAGGATATTTTACAATTCCTCATAGATCAACCCCAGAATAAGTGAGCCAGAAATGTTTAACCGTGTCGCTAAACACTTTAAGAAATCCTGTTCATTTAGACGTGTATAAGTTTGCATTTATAAATTTAATGATGTCATTAAAACTTAACATAAATTTCTTTAGATCATGGCAGTAGTGAAATTTTACCAATTCCCAATCCAAAATTGTTATTGCATGATGATATAGTATCTTAAGAAAGTCTTACAGCCTTATAGTCTCTATAAACCTCTACAACCAACCAATACTTGATTTTTGAGGCCACTGCCAATATCAATATTTGAGAGTTCTAAGTATCTAAGTATATATTGGCAATTATTATTATTATTATTATTATTTACATAAAAACATAATGTAAACAATTTTTTTATAAGTATCCCTCTGATTAGTTCTATAATAAATTGTGACAAGGACATGTACTGAGCAGGGCATTTTAGTTGAAAACGTATCAGTGCTCTCTTGGGAACAAACTATAAAACTACGCATTATAAATATATCTGTCATTTATGTTCTGCAATTTCTTGTTAGTTACTGGCCAAAATATACAACGAAACCGATGTATCTTCAGTAAGCTAATATTGGCTGATATATTGGCCCTGCCAATTTATCTTCCATTCAACATAGTCAGTCTAGTCTACCTATTATGGAAGAGGCCTCAACAGTTAATTCACTGTTCACAATGACGTTACACAAAGTATAATGGTTAGACATTTCTGTTGAAGAGTCAAATTGGCGCAATACCTACAAAAGATACTACAGTTTTTACAACTTCCAAACCTTTTCCCTGTCTCTGTGAGATGATTTCCTCAACAAACAAGAGCGCCATTTTTGCTGTCTGCAAAGTATGACCTGGTAATGTCATTCATTCATCAACTCAAGGGATGATATCTCATTGTACTCCTCAATAAAATTGCCTGATTCCCTGGCACTAATACACAGACATGGGCGATTTACATTTGCCATTTACTGAACTGATGCTTACTTACTATGGATGCATTTGCTATGAGCTATGAAATAAAGTTCTTACCCTTTTAGGTATTTGGCAATATTGTATTCCTACCCAGGTGACAAACAGTAGTTTACTGTAGAGGTGGCACTGCCACCTTAATCTTCTGAACCTGATTATTGTCAGCACTGAGTCATGCTTCATAACTTGATTTTTGGAACTTCTTGGTTATAGTTCAAACATTTTCCTTCACTGCCGCCTTTTGTTTCTGCCTACCAGGAAGAGTCAAGAGAACTCTATGGACACAACAAGGTGAGATCCATGCTGTAGCTCCTCTAAAAGGGCAATGATTCATGAGGCTGGCTCTCCTGTCCCTGGGGCTGGGAGGAATAGCTGGCATTATCTTCTGCAAATGGGTTTGAAAATGCTCTTGGCCAGGTTGACCAGGGCACTGATTTATAGCTCAAGATGCTGAACGGTTAGGCTCTTTTTTTTCCAGCAAAGGTATGAGCCCCCACCACCACTGCATGCACGAACACGCACACAAACTCACATGTCTACTCACACCTCCCCACTTCAGTGCTTACAATCTATGCATCTTCAGCTTAGGTTTACTCTGGCCATGTATTTAGAAGAGAAAAAGAAAGAGAACTAAATTTATGACACCAAAGTTGTGGACTGAAAGAAGTAGCCTATTGTTCTTAATATGTCAAGCACAAGGATAAGCAGTTTTTCCACCTTTATCTTTCTTTGTCAAGGCCTATATATAGATATGAACCTTATCCTTGACTTAAAGTAGGAACCACTGTCAGAGAAATAGAAATTGCCTCCTGGAAATTGTTCCTTTTAATCTTGAATCTGAGGAGAAAACTCTTCTCTCTGAAATAGTATGAAATAGTGTGGTTAAGCCTTTCTGGAGAGTTGAGTCTTAAGAAAAGCTGCTGATTGCTTTGTGTGTCTTCCGCTCTAATAGGCTTTATATCCATGTCTGATAGTGACGTGTCAGTCACAAACGAGTCAGCTCTATGAGCCGGCTTCTTTAAAGCTGCGTTTCTGCCAAGCAGTCCAGTTCAGTTCAGTTCGTTACACATTAGAAAGGTTATTTTTGCATTTCCATTGGCAAAAGCTGTGGATCGAACCAACAGAACCACTCCACTCCGTCCCATTTTTTCCTTACTCCTCTGTTGAGGTACCTAGCACACTGACCCGGGACTTAAAGGTGTAGCTAGAATCACTGCAGTCCGTAGATTGGTCAACAGAATGGACAGAAGGAGTCAATGCACAAACCCACGTTTTTTTGTGTGTGTATTTGTCCATGCTGCCTGCAGCCTTTTCTCATACAAAGCTTGTCTCCTTGTAATAAACAGCCACATACCAAAAAGAAAGAACACGAAGCATTCGATGTCCTCCATTGTGTTCTTGTGTTCCTTTGTTTACTGTGTTGCGTTAGATATGATGTCACGCTACTTATGTGGTTGACACGGCTATTACCATATGGTTACAACCCTGCCTACATTTACGAGTACTGTCTGCGATGGAAATGCAAAACAGATCTAGGTTTAGGTACATGTAGGTATGGGTTAGGTATGGGTTTCAAGGGTACTATACCAAAAGTATTTGGTTGTGGCTTAAGTGAACAATGGGAGCCGGCTCCTGTCTGAGAGCAGAGTCTTGTTTTTCTTTTTTTGTAAATTAATTAAGACAGAATAACAGGATGATCCTTTCACGTATTTGTTAAATACTATCCAGAAACGTCTCACTTTGGTAATAACATAAAGAGCCAAGCATGGTGACACTTTTGTATGTTGCACCGCCCCCCAACCCCCCACCCCCTACGAGCGCACATTTAAATCGTGAAAAAATAAATGCATGGAAGAACAAATAACCTTTTTGAACAGAGCAGAAATATGATATAATATGTTTCATATTATATCATACAAATGAAACTGAAATATATGTGTCTGTATAGAGTTGTTTAATTATTTATTAACCATACTATTTCATTAGTGGTGTATTATTATATATTATTATTTTCTAGGGATTTTCTTGACAAATCCCTCTTTTTAACCATCAATATGACCAAATATTTTAATGTATTGCAGACAAAGAATCTTGCAAATTTATTTCTTGCAACAAATAAGAAAGTAACTTAGTCAGTGACTACTAGAAGTGGCACTAAATGAAGAGCCGTTTGGGAGCCAAAAGAGCCGGCTCTTATTGCTGAGCTGAGCCAAATGATCTGGCTCTCTAAAAAGAGACGGAATTCCCATCACTGATGTCTGAGCTTTGGGGCCTCCCAGCATTTCTGAATTTCCACTTTCAGCCAGGTAATATTGCCTACTATATTTGAGATAATTAATTGACAGAGTAAATGTTTGAAAAAGCTTGAGTCACTTGAAATGGTGCAGATTTATTTAAAGCCTTCAATTGTCACAAAGCAATTAACGTGACAAACAACTTCACTGAGCCCCTCAGAAGGGCTAAGAATTTTCTAGTCCTTTTTAAGTCGGACAAACTCTTGTCTGATTCCCACACTGGTTCCTCTGTATTACACAGATGTACAGATGGTGTTATGCTTCACATGCAAGCAGACATCAGTCTCGTTATTAAGTCAACAAGGATTACTAACTGATGGAGTGTAAGTGAAAGTCATGACGGAATAACCAGTATGTTTTCACATCAAGCATGTTCTTTCCTGTGATTGTGTTTAGCCTTTTCTCATCAGAATAGCAGGGACTGGCAGAACCAGGGGGCAGGAAAGTTCGACTGCAAACAAGGGTTGCACAAACCGGATTTGACTTACTTCGTGAAGCATTTAAAATGCAAACTGACAGACAATGTTTTAGCCAACATCACCTGCTTCTAGTGTTGCAGTCGGCCCCATTAGAAAATTCCCAGTCCTGTCTCACCATTGTTATGTAAGATCTACATAAAAGCAGAGAGGGAGCTCACATCTCTTCTCTCCAAGGAGCCACTGGAACCCTCTAAAGGATCAGCAGCAGTTGCTTTGGGTTTTAATGAGTGACATCTAAAGTCTGTATCTCTCAGAGGTCTCCACATGGTGTCTGTCCACACTATCATCCATCTTCCAAATGTCCTGTGCCCCCACCGCCCCATCAGAAAATCACCTTTTCCCAGCTGGATGTTAATGTTTCTAAATGGTGTACTTACAAGTGGATTATTTAAAAGGCTACGTGTCAGACAGATCTTTATCTGGCGGCTTGGCAGCTTGACTCGGACTCACTCGGCTTCCTGTCTCTGCATGTTGATGAGCTTGTTTTTCCCCTCTTTCCTTGCTTTGCTGTGTAGTCTTCTGTGCTAACTCACCTCATGTGATTTGGACCAAGTTAGAGAACTCCCAGGGAATGGTTAATCCTTTTCTTGTCGTCTTGTCTTGTATGGAAGTTAATGGAATTTAGAAAAGACTAGCCTTTTTTTTTTGTCACAAAATATCATGAATTAGAGACTATTATGATATTTTCCATTCTGTATCAACAGTGTGATAAGCCATATTTTGAATCTGTTGTATATATGTCTCTACAGAGGAGTACTTAAACCTCTTGCACATGTCTGTTGGGCATGTTAATGCTTAGTATGGTTTTTCGTGCACAGACCACTGATTAGGGCTGGTAAAGTGGTGGTGGGGCTTGAATTGATTTATTTGATACTGTCACATTTTCAGTTAAGTGCCATTCCATTCAAATAAAGATTATGGTTACTTTTAACCTTTTTTGATCAGCTTATTGTTGCTTGGCAAAAATGGTGTTGGCAACTTCACCCGTGAGTATGGTGCTTTGGAGATAAGGCAAAGCAAGGTAATATTTGGCAGAATCAAGTGCATTTATTCAGCGATATTCAGGTATTAACATTTAGCAGGAATATCACATCAATGTTAGATACCACCAAATGAAGCCTTGCGCTACATTTTGCTGTGTTTTCAGTGGACACTTTCCAAGGAAATGGAAAATTGCATTGATAGTGGTATTCATGATTGCTTTTCATATATGAAACTCTGGGACGAGGAAAAGTCGACTTGCCCATCTATACAAAGCTTATGAGATGGGGTTGATTTAAGAAAAGCCCAATGCAATATTTCAGAAGCCTTTACAACTATTTTCTTGCATTTTTTTCTTGTCTTTTCTATTCTTGTCTAGTGTGTAGTGACTGTCAGGACACCATGCACACACACACCATTTTCGGGTTTTTGTTCGAAAATCTGATAAGAAATAAGGCTAAGGCAAGTACAATTGCTTAATAACAAGACTCACTACTAATATGCAGCAGCATGGCCAAATAAGGTATTTCTTACTTTTGCTTGCCAGTCTTATCTATGATTTTGTACCTGCACAAAGCTGAGGCACTTTGATCTGATCTGAAAGTAATGTGCAGGCATACTTTCTCTGCCAAAGGAAGCATCACAACCAAACAAACATCAAAGTAAAGTCCAGCAAGTTGGTAAATAAGTAAGATTTTTTTAATAGAAAAATTAATTGGAGTTCTAATTGACTCTTTCGGAGGTAAACCTTTGGAGTCATCAGTAATTGTAACTGTAAGCTTCTCCCTTTTCATCATTGTGCATAGGGTAATGGTTACAGTGTTTTAAAGGTCCCATATTGTAGAAAGTTAGATTTTCATGTCTTTTTTGATTATAAAGCAGGTCTAGGTGCTATATAAATACTAAATATATATAAATAAGTATCAAAACGCTCAATCCATGGAGAAATGCACCCAGCCAGTGCTTGAGGTTGTGATGACACAACTATACAGTCACCGCCCACACAGCACGCCCATGAAGTACAGGGATGTGTCCATCCACCCACTCTAGTATTCTACCGCTCTGCTCATAGCGCTAAAACAAAGTGTGGAGATAGGTCTGGCTATGCAAGACTATTCTGCTCAGGACTACTCATACTCATTGGAGGTTGTTCAGTATTTCCACAGAAAGTGCTTTTTCTGTTGTGAAGGAGTTAGTTAGTTTCTTGATGGACAGATGGCTTTACTTTTTGCTAAAGTAACCGCTAACTACTGCTGACTGTAGGTCCTGCTGGTGCTGTTCAGTTAGCCGTGCAGCTAGCGGTCCCATTGGCCCGGACTGGGAGATCGGATCCTGGGCCTGAAAACCTCCTCCTCCCTGTGGTCCAAAGCTCCTGTGCTAGCAGTGTAAAAACCAGCTCTCCTGCCTGATCCGGGCAGAGTCAGCTAAGCTAAAAGGAAGGCTAGCTATATGGCTAACTGAGGTAAATAAAATAATTAAAATAAAAATATAGAGCTGGAAATGAGCACAATATGACCCCTTCAATGGAGAGCTTTGGACATTCTTGTCAGCTAGTGTACTAGAAGCAAACAAAGGATTGGAAATGGATAGCGTTTTATATAGCTGATATTGATCCTTCAAAAAATGCCGGGATTGGCCCTGATCCCAGTTAAGGACATTCATTTAACCACACAGAAAATTCTGATCACATCAGAATTTGGCTGGAGTTGTCTGGACCTAATGCTTTTACAACTACATTTGTAGCTGTCCACTTGTGATTAGATCTCCCAAGCAAAATGAGGAACAAGGTCATAGACGCGGGGACTTTCCATACCTTGAGGTTAAATGATTTAAGGTCCCTGGTTCTGGTTGAGAATCAACAATCTGGAGTCCTCCAAAATGCCAACAAACAAAAAATGACTTATAAGATAAGCACAAAAAATTTGTGGTCGTTTGCATATTCATTGCTGACTTGTCCCATTATTCAGAGGATCATTTACATTTTAAGCAGCATATCATGGTCAAGGACTGTGTGTTCTTCCTCCCATGAGCCTCTGGCATTCCAATGAGTTTACTCTTTGAGGGAAGAGATGAGCCTATTGATTAGAGACAGCCTAACCTGTGGTGGTAGCAGATGAGCAGTCACTCACTTCTAAGCTTTAATGGGAACCGTGGCAGTGATTGACCTTGTTCAAACTAAATGAAGACAACAAAAACATTAGCGTTTGTTTTGTAATCATCATTTAATATGCATTAATAACTTAATTGGGTTTGTCAAATCAATGGATTTCTTTTACAGTGAGTTTGTAAAGGAAAGGCAGGCCTTTCAATTTCCGATTTGCCATGATGTCTTGCCAATTATCTCGCTCCCTCTGGCTTTCATCTGCAGGATTTTTTTGTCACAGATGTTAAGTGCAAGTAAATGTTTGTCAATAATATGTCAGTCCGTCTGGTTTGATAAATATGACGTGTTGCTTTGGATGTGTGACAACCTAAATCAGCAACAAGTGTGACTTCCATAAATTGTGAAATGTCTTAATGATTGTTTGTGAGATGAGATCACACCATCTCTGGTAATTAGTGAAAAAATATGTTTAGAATGCTTTAACATGTAGTGACTTGCTAAGATCCTCATATCTTCAAAAAGTCATGTTTTCAGGGCTACAGACGAACTGCTATGTTAGAGATATGCTGGACATCCATATGTTTTAACTATGAGGGCACAAGACTGATAAATTATCCATCAATAAATTGGAAAATGTAATTACAGCCTATTATTTTTCCAATAATGGAATTTCAGCAGGTAATTTCAACTAATATTAGATGATAATGGTCTGTTCAGTTGGATATTGTGTTTTTCTACATATGTTGAGCAATTTCCATGACTGGAGAAACATTTTATTGTATTTTACATTGGGATGTGCGGAAGTGAATATGGTATTTGTGTGAGTGCATCCCTCTTTAGTGCTGCACCCTAGGCTACAGGATGATGAATTCATGTAGCCCATTCTAAAATGTGCTCATGCTGCACGATGTACAGTAGCAGCTGGACTTAGTTTCAACAGTCTGTGTGGGGGCCGACACTTGGTATGGTATGTGGTGTGTTCATTTACTCTTGGGAAACTCCAACACCTGACACCAAAAAAACAACCAAATTCACATCATCAAGCAAAGCATTTGATATTGGTTAGCCTACTGCATGTTTATGCTTTCCAGGCATTAGCTCTCTGTTAAATGCACTTCAAGGAAAAATTATGCACATGAAGTGGACAGTCAGGAAAATAAATGTTTTTGTCTTAACTGCAGCTGTCAGTCTGAACTGAATATGTTATGGCTGTGGAATTGTCCATATTTTAGGGCCCCATTGCACATGAAGCGTGGATTATAGTTTCAACTAGTGTCAAATGCACAGCACTTGATTTGTATCAGCTACAGCATATTGGTGCATTGCTAGTTTTGATTTTAAAAGCCTCACCACACAGATTTTAGCTCTCAGCTATAGTGCATTTTCTGTGCAATAGTAAAATTGGCTATGGACTTCAAATGTTCAGCAGTACACCATAATCATGTATATTCCTACAATCATAGAGTGCAGTTGTAACAATAATCTATTTACCAAATGAAAACATAAAGTACAATGGTTATATCAGAATTCAGAAGTCATAATACTCAAGAAGCATTTTGTCTAGTGTAGGCTGCAATTCATCTGAATATATCCAAATATAAACTGAATACAAATCCTGTAAAGCCTGTTGAGTACCAGACAAATTGCCCATTTCCAAATCAGGGACGAAAAGCTGTGAAATTAAACAGTTCCTCTTCTGTGTGATACATTTCAAGGTTATCTCTGTCATTAAACGACGGGAGAGACTGACACTTCGGGGGTTCATCCTGGATCTTAAAGAGCGCTGTGGCAGCCACAGGACCAGAGCTCAGTAGGTGTCTGTCCTGAGGCTCTTCTCCCCTCTGGTGCACTGCTCTAATGTGAGCATGTGCTTCTTCGCATTAGCAAGAGCAACAGTGCAGCTGCCATTTGACCGAGCTGTTTAACAGGCCGACGCAATGTTTGTTTGTGATGCTGACACAGGAGGAGCAGTGAGCACATGTCAATAAACAGCCAGGAAGATGAGGATTATATTGCTCTTGTTAATCTAGAAAGTCAGGAAAAGTAAATGGCAGTTTTGCAAGAGGACTACTCCAAATAATGCAGTATCTTGGGAGCTGTTTATGTTATTAATCTTCATAATAAGTATTAGACCCACTAGCAAGGTTTAACAATAACAATTGTCCTGTTGCTTGCGGGCAGTTGCTCTAAAAAAGTTTTTGGTCTTAATATTTGCCCAGAGAGAGGTCTGTTATCGCTGCCGCTCTACTCTGCCACGATCCCACTCACTTGTCTTGCCCTTTTTCCAACCAGTGAGATTGGACACTAGATCCATCTGTACTGTAGTATACTGTTATGTGTATGTCATTTGATTATGAATTGACTGAAATGTATTAGGTTTTTCTCAAAAGTGCATGAGTACATCATGTGCTCATGAAAAGCATTTTTGGCTTGCAAATTCCCTAAACATCTTGTTGCTTACAAAATGCAGGAAGAATACTTAATGTTATGCACAAAATTTGTGTTTTTGGATGATGATATAATCTTATTTTGTAGCTGAAATAAGTTTTTACCAAATTAAATGTTTGTGTAAGTGTAATTTATAACTTTCTGCCTATCTAAGTCAAAAGAGTCACTTGGCTTGGTCCCTGCTGCAAATCTTCTCACATGTTTACAATTATTAAGTTTAATTAATAAACACTATGACTTAAAGGAAAGGAAAGGTAGAGAAAAAAAACATGAAAGATGGAAATTGAAAAAAACTAGGAACTTATTACAGGGACTTTATTATCTGCAAATATCTATCTACAAATATTTTAAATATACAGTGTATATCTATCTATCTATCTATCTATCTATCTATCTATCTATCTATCTATCTATCTAGATATATACATATATATATATTTTTTTTTTTTTTTTTTAAAAGGGATATAATTTGCAGTGGATGCAGATGCCTTTCTTACATATTTGAAAATGAGGGGATGCTAGCTAAGAATGATTCCATCTATCCATGGCCACTCTCTGAAATAATGTCCGTATTCCTTGTGGTTTCAATTATGCATATTCATTCTTGATTACATTTTAATTATAGTTCTGTTGTGGGTTTTGCAATCAAAGCTTTCCCACACCGACCTACTTTTAAAGTAAAAAAAAGAAAATCCACTGAAGCTTAATTATTCCCTAAGTTTAATAAATAATTACTCTTATGAAAAACCTATTTTATTGACTGCTCTGTTTTATACCGCCAATGACTGCTGACTCCCCACTCCTCTTAACCGGCTGGTAGGTAAGTAGTGTACGTTAGTTACGTCAATTAAGTTATGCACGTACGTATGTTAAATACTTTACGTAAGTTAAAGACATTCCTGCATAAAATGATACGCCGTCTCTGCACAGTATATGTCAGTAGAGACTAAATGGCATGAAAGGACACGCGAAAAGCAAAAAAGACGTTGTGATAACATGCAAAATGACTTAAGACATTGGCGTGTTACTCATTTGCCATACCTGGCGGAGATTTGCACTCTGCTGACTATACTCTTCTAGTTTTGTCAATTAAATGATAATATAACAAGGCACAAACACAGTATCTTGCATGAAATGAATTTTAAGATTGTTTTCATTTTGTTGGTGAACCCATGCAAGCTGCTTTGGACTTTGTTCCCCTTAACTAGTGATGCATTAAAGCAAGACACAATTAATGTTTCACATGTTATAAATAGTTGATTCCATACACTCTGCCTTTCAGTGTTAATTTTCTTGAAGGGTTTGAAATGATATTCTGCTAAATTTTGTCTTTCACACAGTTATCAAAATATCGTATTGTAGGAGCAGGCTGTAAGATTGCAAGAAAGAGAATTAGGAGACAGGTGCACATGAAAAAAACAAAAGAGTTCTAATGTATTTTGTGAGCTGGTTTAATTTGGTATGTTTTTTCACATTCGACTCAAATTTGAATATTGAAATTTGTTCTGACAGCCTTACTGGATGCCACCTCAGAGTTAGTCAAAGTGGCACTTGGAGCAGATATGACATGCCCTTTAGCAGCTTTGACACACCAATGAATACTGCATGCTGTTTGTTTCATTGTGTAGGCAATTACTGTGTACGGCAGATATATCTGCCTGACTTTTTGGGAAAATGACTGCAAACACAGACTTAATGGACATACTGTAACCAGAGCCAGTAACACCTAGTCTGTATGTTGGCATTGCAGCTTTCTCACACCCCCACATCAGGTCCCATTAATGTAGTGGCAAAACGGATGTGGAGACTAACTAGCCTCATGAATAGCCATTCTCTGTGATTTTCCATGTTTGTGCTGATTACATTTACAGAGAGGCTTCTATCTGTTCGGTAAGAGGGCTTACTCATGAATACAAAATGTGCAGCAAGGGCCAATTAATATTATGGAGTTGTTAAAAATAATATATTTTAAATTATTCAGAGTCAGTTCAAGGAACACAGGGATTTTCCCAAGGATTTTCCCTAAAGGTTCTGACTTGCCCTGTAAAACAGCCAGTATAACACAGCATAATAATTAATGAAAATATGAATCTGGTCAAAAATGATTAGGCCTAATTCAGTTTGTTGCCTGTCCAATAAAAAACTAAAACCTTCAGTTTCAATTTAAAGTCCTTTGTCCATCTGAAGAGCTTTCCATCTAGAACATGCCACACAAATGTTTTTCCTAGTTTTATGTTTTTGCTAGTCTCAAAGTTGTTTTCTGTCATTTCTTGTTCTCCTTTTAGGTCTAACTTTCTCAGACTCACTTATTCTGTCAACCAGTAACGTATAGCAATGGTCTTTAATAACTGACTCGGTAGCCAGCTAACACACTGAAAACACACCATGTAATCCCCCTCTTGACAATCAAAAAGTTTATTTATGCATTTTTTGAATGTCCTCTGTTACTCTATTTTGCCCTCATCTCAAGTTGTTTCTGCATTGTTATAAGAATTGAGAATGTTTTGCAGCATTAAACACAAGAAAATTAGTGTTATTCTCTCGGGACAAATAAAACTGGAACTCATGACACATCCTAATGGGCTTCTTATGGTTGAATGGCAAAAATACCTTCTTAGCGAAACACACATTTTTGGCAACAAAGATGCAGAGCAACAAATACACAGTATACGCAGGGTAAAGTGAAAGGCCTGTTTTCAAGTGCAGTATGACATCAGAAATTTAGTTTAGTATGTTCGTCTCGATATGGGATGCCTCATGAACCGCCCCAAGATTTGTCCCATCAATCTATTATGAGAGAGTGGGCCTCTTCACAGGCTGTCTGCCATTCTTTCATTCTGGCCCTGTTGGGAATGGTGATTGGATCCCAGTCAACCAGCAGTAGATGGATTGGCCCTCAACCAGGATGATTGAGTGGCGCTGCTGTCTATGCACGTGTATATAGCTTTGTGTGTGGTGGCGTGTGGTTGTGCATGCTTACCATGTATGCATGCCTCTTTCTCCGAACAGCACATCTGTATCACTCCATCTCTCTCTCTCATTTGAATTTTGCTTTCTCTCAATCATCACATGTACTGCTGTGCTCTGTCCCTGGCTTGTGGGCTGCAGAGTAGAACGGTATTCCTGTGAACAAGTATTTTTGACTTAGCCATCAAATTATTATCAAGACACAGCTGAATGTAATCCCATGAGCATTCAAGCTGACGCTATTAAAGCATCTGTAGTGTAAGATGAGGAAGCATACAAGATGTGAAATAGCAGGCAAACTTTGTTTCACATTCATGATACAAATAGCACTTTCAATGCAACTTATAATCAGAATCTATCTAAACTAAATCCATGCTAGATTTCACAAAAATGTAATCCTAAGAGTTCCACAGAATAAACAGTTTGTACACACAAATAACATGTTTTGTTTAAAAAAACAATTCACACAGGCTGATCTCAAGGCATGTCACTCATACTTCACTGCACCATGTTATATTAGTCTATTCCTTTTTTTAATCACTTGGTAATTGCTTTGTCCCTGGTTATTGAGATGACTGCCATGCACTATTACACCAGTTTAATGGTGTGTAACTATTCCTCTTAACAAAGCCATCAGTCACAGGTGTTACTATGGTAACAGCATTAGCCAATATGCAGATGTTGTAATCAAATGTATGTCACACCTACCACATACAACTTCCAGTACCTGAGGAGGTCAGGTTTTATGAAGAAAAAAAAAGAGCGACAATACAAATTCTGTGAATGTTCTCCTTTCTATGGATGCTATTTATAGTTTAATTGAAATGAGGACTCAAAATTGTCGGCCAGTTTTTTTCCCCCTCCATGTTTGAGCTTCGCTTTATGAAAATTTGCATGGCCTGCGGAGCAATCAGCAGAAATTCAATCATCTGTTTTTGTGTAGAAGGGCCAAGTTATTACAATCAGAGCTGCTTAAACCCTCGACTCCTTCTTTTTTGCCCCGCTCAAGTTGTTTGACAGTTTTATACTTCAATTCTTCCATCTAAACCTATGTTGCCTATTTTGGCATGAAGCTGCAGCACATAAAATGGAACATGTCAATGCAGAAGACATTGTGTGCGCAGATGAGTTGGATCTTTAGCTGTGGATGGCCATGGTTTAAGTACTGTGTGGTATTGACCCTCGGGTGATAACAGAGATGACAAAGGTCTGTTTGAGTGTTCTGCTACAAAAGAGATTCGTTCAAGATATTTTCATTCAAAGTTGTCGCCTCCAGCATGATGAGGTAAGAGTACCAGTCCAGCTTACTGTTTACAGCTACTACCCTGTTTATTTACCTTAACGGAAAGCCTCTGTGAAATATTATTGCAATTTCACCATCCTAGCTTTAGAGTATGGTTGTGATGGTTATATGTGTTCAGAGGGCCTTTAGGTCTTCAGCAACTTTGTCCCTTTTCAATAACTAATCAACACACATTGTGCGCCACCATGGCACAGGGATCTTTAATCCAAACATATGATTACAGCAATGGCAATTTGTTTAGTTTATAAAATGTCATAAGTAATGGAAATACTTATGACAAGTTACCTAAGCCCAATCAAATGTCTTCAAATAGTTTTGTTTTGTTTTTGATTGAACAAAAGTAAATAAACAGAACAACACCACCAACAACAAAGTAACGGTATGTGTATTCATCACAAATCATTCGACACAGGATGTTTGGTTTGGGCTGTGACGTTTTTCAGTTTGATAGGCACAAACCAAATGATTACTGTTGAGTTAGTCTAGCACATTCTAAGTAGGTCTACATCTTGGCATGTGTGGAACATACAGTACATTTAAAAATTTGTGTTCCACCTCGAAAGCTTTGGCGGTGGGACAATTATTTGTTAGCTAAACCATGCGAGTTACTAGTTGGGTCATCCTCTGGATGTAACTTATATCTCATATAGTGAGTGTCATTGGTATGAGAAATGCAAATGCAAAACCAGAGCTGGAAGAGCCTCCAGTGTCACTTAAATCTATCATGTGGGAGGTTTCCCAGTAAGTTACAGCGACACCGGACAAAGAGTAATGGACTGAAACTGTGTGCCAACATTGTTCAAACAAGGTTGGGTACGGGTCTGGAAAGTTAAACAATCAAAATGGCAAACAATTTGCAATGGCATCACCTGACAGGTGTCTTAACAGGGCTTGAGCAATGCTTCAATGTTTCTTCACATTGTGCTGTTGTGCCTGCCCTGTAATTGAGCACTCTGGCTCTTGGCTCTCTCTACCAATGGATAGACCTCCGGGGCTACTTAACAGTGTAAAACATGAAAATAAAATGAGTTTTGACTGAGTGTGAGCATAAATGGTTGAAGTGAATGTGAAAAGCTTAAATTGCACTGCTGGCACTAATTTAAGTGAACTATAAATACACTACACTTGTCTTAATAGACACATTTTTGGCCAATTTTATGGCCAGTGAGCCACCATTTAATGTTTACCTAAACACATCAAATCATGACCCCAAAACCGATGTGAGAACCGTGAATTTTGTTACACCCCTAAAACAAAGGCATTCAGTTTACATTGTTAAATGGAAAAAAGCAGCAAGAAAAACAGTAACTACAAATGATTTTTAGTTGATAGTCAACTGACAATCAAGTGTTAATCAATTTATAATTTTTGCCCTAGATGATGAGTTGCCTAAGTGGCTGGTCGGGGAGAGAGCTTATTTGCTTGCCGTTACATAGTTTCCCCATCCTTTATGAACCTGACTGATTATTAGGACATGCACATTTGTTCCACATATTTATTACCGTGCCTTCCTTTGGAAGGAGTTCTTTTGGTATGGCATTGTGACAGTCTTGGCTATGCCCCACTTACCTCCCACCCCCACCCCTTGACCTCTTCATTAGATAAATAGGGCAGTCTATTCTCTGGCCTTCACTTGTGATGGACAGCATCTGGCTGTTTCCGATACCCACCGTGAGAAATGTGGAGACAAAAGCCTCCCTCTCCTTCCCTTTCTCACAGTTTCCTCCCTTTTCTTGCTCCCTTGTTTACGTCTCTCAAAAACTGAGCATTGTACAATATCATATGTCTTTGAATGGTCCGCAAATATAACAGAGGGTGGGACACAGCAGATGCTGATTTTCCCCACTTGCCATGTTGTTTTTCAGGAGGAAGTTAAATTGATTGGTCACACTTTGCACATGGACTGTGCTAATACGTCCTCCTATGGCAACAATGCAGTACTGGATGCCATTTTTCTCAGACATATCTTCATGCATTCCTGTGTGGATTTAGACACATTAAGGGAATTATTTGGCGTGTCAAGTCCATACCAGCTCCTCATCTCTCACCACATCCTGTAAACTTCTTTGCTGTTTGGCTTCTCTTCAATTTTGTTTCCAGTATTACTGCTACAACTGCTAACTGAGAGAATGACTAATTCTAAGGCTGGAAAAGAACTTAAAAGAACAAGCTGTATGTTGCATCATCCACCATGTTGGGAAGTCACGTTGTTTATACCTTTTCATAATGGCTGCACTTAAAGGTGGAGTGAGAAGCTGTAATAGTAAAGGAGGGTGATTATAAACTGGAAGTAGTTGGTGTCTTATTTCTTTATTCCTGTTGGTGGTGGGTTGCACAAGAATCCAACATAGGGCTGCAATTTATGATTAATTAATCTATAAATATTTTTTACAACTGATTAATTGATTGATAGTTTATTCTATAATTCAAGAAATGCTGAAATATGCCAATCACCAGTTCCTGGAGCCTAAAGAGACATTTTCACATGGTTTGTTTTGTTTTGTTCAAGCAACACAAAACCAAAAGATATTCAGTTTACAGCATGATGATACAAAACAGATAAAAGCAGCAAATGCTTACATTTATAAAGCTGAAACCAACAAATGTTTGGTGGTTTTCCTTGATAAATGACTCATCAGAGTCATTGTTTGTTGATTTTCTGTTGGTCTACCAATCAGTTAATCGACCAATTGTCTCAGCACTAATCCAATATCGTATTTACTCTTAGAGAGCACTATAAAACTATGAGATTCTACCAGTAGAAAAGAGCTTTTCACAGCTTTCAGACTGTCAGACCAAAGCTTCATTTTGAGCGTTTGGCCTTTAACAGATAAGAAGAAAAAATAAACACAGCCAGGGCCATCATTTAGAAAGTTTGAACCTGCATTAGGAAAAAAATACTAAATTGATATTGTTGAGTTGCTGAAATATCATGGAAACTGACAACCTAGGCCTGTATGTTATGATGTGCCTGAAAGCTAAGCAAAAAACATTTCATCAGCACTTCTGTCTCCTTACCGTATGTGCACTATAACAGGCAGACAGGCAATCCATCAGCAAGCAAATCTAGTATGTGTCACTGAGAAAAGTACTCCAACAGCAGAGTGAGTGCCACACACATCCATATATTTAATGTCCATATGTGATGTCTGGTCTCCCTGGCTTGAAATTCAAAACCTTGGGTCTCCTCCCAAGCATAACACATCATTTGGAGAAAGCTTTTTATTCTGCAAAGCATTTCACTGTTTTTGCATGCATTTTAATTTTTTTAAATTGTTTTTTTTAGAAATGTTTTATGAAAATAAAACCTAAGCATACCTATTATGATACATGGGACCATAATTGCTAATTTTCTCTGGAATGTGTCACATTTTTCACAGTAGGATGAGAATTTACAGGGGGTGGCATCTAAAAAATCCGAATTGATTTTTCTATATTCAACCAGCTTCTTTAAGACGGCACATTACCAAATGAGGCTTATGCTTATTGTTAGATTAGAAGTGCTTTCTGAAAGACTGTTTGCTCCCTCCTCCTTTGCAGCTCATTTGGTGCAGGGCAGGCTGACAGTTTTGAAAGAACAGGCCTAAGGGAATGCAGTGCACACGTCTGATGTCGTATCTCCTTGGTCCAGCACTTGTTCTTTTGGAGCTCTGCTGAACCAATCCTGCTCCTCGTACTTACCAGACCCTCAGGCCCCACTTTGATCTCCCTTAACAACCAGGACAGCAGTTCAAGCATCTTGTTATATTTGACTGTTTAATCCATCAAATGTGTTTGTCTCAGCAATAGGCTAATGAACAACTCTATCTAGGCCTTGCCGCTGTTGAATAACTCCTGTGATAACAAGTTTATGTAGGATAGACTTGCTTGAAATAAAAAAGGGTAATTGCTTGTTTCTGCAAATTGCTAGTGTCCTAGTATTGTTAAGTTTGATGCTTCTTTTCCACACCTTCATTAAAATACCATGACTTTGCATGAAGGATGGCAAATTCCGCCCATCACATTTAGCATGGAATTCTAATACTGTGTTCTCTGCTCTTGGTTGTTTAGCAATGTTTTACACAATTTTTGTAGAGCATAGGATTTAGACTCCTGAATCAGCCTTTTAGGTTGTGTCCTTCTGTTAGCATGTCCAATACAATCTACTGTATCAGCCCCCCTGTGGCTAAAATGCTAAGCCACTAAGCAAAATGTCTCAACTAATTAGGAGCTTTAGAGCAAAGCTGTAGAAATGCATCATATGACTAACTTTTTCTTTCTTTTTTTTCCAGACCTACTGTATCGGTCTTATATTTTGGCTTTACATTGGTGTCTATTTCACATAAAAAGCAAGGCAATTAGAGGTCAGAGTGACTGATAGCTGGTCTAAGTTAATCCTTCAATTCTTGAATTCTTGCATCCTAACTGAACTACAATCCTAATGCTTGCCATATGACTTTTATGTTATATGGAGAACATCTTTAATTGGAGTCCCATAGTTTACCAAAATGTATTTTTGAAATTCTGAAACACCTTAAAAATCTTAACTATATGTCTGTTTGCAACTGTGTTGGTAGCTATTTGGAACAAGGCTTTCATCTGAAATGCTGCTGGGTGCAAGGAAAAAATGTTGAAATATCAGCAAGAGAAGACACACCTTGAATTAATGTGTTTGAGTTCAAGGGAACCTATATTTAATTTGTATACTTAAAATGATCTGCTCTTTTTACTACCCAATGTACATTTTTAATACATTTGACCTTAGTAACTGCCCCAGAAGAACCTGTTACAAATAAGAAAGACTTTTAAAATAATTTTCATTTTAATGTTTAGTGCTTTTCAAATAAACATTACCTTGCCGCCAATCAAGTAGAGTCTTTTTACAGTCATTTTTCAGCTTGTCAGATAAAAATGTATGGGCTGGCTTGCTAAGTTTACTTAATAAGCTATTGGATTTAGTGATGTCACCACTGTCTTCTTGTTATGGTGATTTGCTAATATGTCAGGATTGTGTTTAAACTTTGTTGGGAAAAATACAAATACAAATTTGTTAATTGGTTAAGTTGCATTTGCAGCACATTCTTGTACTTTCCCACGCTTCTGTTATAAAATCCTACTGGAAGCCATACATTGTTGCAACTAATACAATTTCTATGCTCTTCCAGTTCTGTTTCAACTCCTGACAGACATTTTACTCGTTTGTGTTCTCAGTGCTGCTGCTCCCAGATGCTCATTACATCTGATCTGTATTTCATAGCCGTTTACACTGCTCGCACGCTGTCACTTGATGTTCTTTTTTCAGATTTTGCAAAGAACCTTCAATTAACTCTGAACTATTTTTGAATCTTTGGGGTGGTGCTCCTTTCGTCTCGGTAATGTCTTTTGTTGCGGAAAACAAAACCACCTGGATTCTGTGTAAAATCCATAGGGGGTGGACAGAGTAGATAAGGATGTATCCTGTTCATGAGGATGTATGGACTATCACAAGAATTGTCAGTTCCCATTTGTTTATTTCACGGCAGGCACTCTGGTGACGCAAGCTGACTGGCTCTCCTTGAGAGTATCTTGTGCATGTCAGTCTGTATTATTGATGCAGAGAACCATGTAGAAAGGATAGGCCTCAAGGATATCTGTCTCTGTAAAACCTCTGTTGCTCCTATTATCTAACCTTTCTGAACCCAACAAAGATTCACCAGGCCTTTACACATTTTTTCAGCAATGTCCCATATGCATCAAGTGTTACAAACATTTACACTGGAAAGTAGGGATCTTGACGCCAATTCTGACACCTAAAATCAGGTTCCAAGTACTAATCACCACTGCTCTTTTTTTCTTTTTCAGTTTAAAATATGTTTATCTCTAGGTTTGGAATTGGTTGGGATCATTCTTTTAACATGAGGCTTTTTACTACTCACTCAAGACAATCATACAACAAAATTCTTTTTAGGCTTGTGCACATTTTAGGGCTGCAACTAACCATTATCTTCACTATTAATCTGTTGTTTTTGTATTACTCAATTGATTGTTTAGCCTATATAATTCAGTTCAATCAAAAGTTATCTCATTGCGCTTTTCCTATAGAGCAGGTCTAGACCGTACTCTTTATAATATTAATTACAGAGACCCAACAAATCCCAGACAATGGTGGAAAACAAGTTCCCAAAGCCTAATGTAGCATCGTCAGATTTCTTGTTCTGTCCAAAACCCAAAGATATTCACTTGCCAATGATATAAAAGAGAGATGGGTCACAATGTTTGCATTTTAGAAGCTTGAACCAGCAAATTTTTGTTATTTTTCCTTGGTAAATGAGTTAAACAACTACTTTTTTAAATCAAAATTGTTGATAATGTTACAATTTTATAACCACACTGACTAGGGAACAGTATTTAATGGGGATTGGTCTCATATGACTGCTAGCCAATCACCTTAATTAAGTCAGCATCAGTGCCGATTCAGTAGCATCAGGACCTGAAATTGTAGTTTTTCCACTGTTGACCAGTGATCAGTTTAAATGAAAGTTTTGGAGATCAAAGGCCTTTCTCCTTCTCGCAGACTTCCCCTGCTAGCATTCAAACCAGGCTTGGCTAATACTGCCCTCTAATATACAGCTTATAGCAGCTCTGTTAGCAGCTTTCACTGTGTGTCGAGTGCCTATTAAATTTAGGGCTGACACTAAGCTTGCCGAGTCTGTTTTGCATGCATATAATGCTGCTACTTATAGTTTTAACGTGGAGGCTTGTATCTTTGGCTTCACACTGTCCTAAAATGATCAGAGCTAGGTGAGGCTGCATACTTTGATACACTGGATTCCCCGCACCTTAAGTGAAGACATCTCTATCCTCTGTAGGCTCCTTGCATGACTGTGATTCAGTTTGCATAGAAGTTTGATAAACCTGACACCAGGAGATGGATTTCCCAGCCAACCTAGCTCTGAAGTAATGGGAATCCAGAGCGTAACAAATGGTGGTGCCAGAGCTGCCTCCGCTGGGTGTGCAGGTGGTCCTCCATTCCCCTTGTCAAACCCCCCACTGCTCCCCCAAAATGGCCATGGAGACTTGGGCAAGATTATTTTTGAGTTCAGGTTAGAGACCAGCTCTTTCACTACCTATTAGTCACACTCCAATTTCTGTGATGGGAATTTTTTTTTTACTGTCCCCTCACATTTTGTAAATGTATACACAGCCTTTCCCCCTCCGACTTGAAAGGTCACAGCATGTTTTTGTAATTTCTTGTCTGCTCTGATTATTTTCATCTTAACAGGGGTGCTGTGCCTGTGGAAAGCTGATGTCATTTAGGCTTTACATTTGAAAATTATAGTGTGGTCTCCTTTTGACATAAATGATGAATAAAAAGGTTTGCAGTAGAGTTAACAGGAAATGTTCATTCATATTTCAAGTTAAGGGGTTCAAAGGATTTCCCCTTAGACTGGATCTTTGGTTTCTTAAAAATCCTGGTCCTCACTGAGCCAATAATGTGTATTGATTGGATTTTACTGGCCTGTTTGCACTTGCAAATGGAAGGCTGTGTGTTATTTCATCCAGAAAAAGCTACAGGATTTTGTGTCTGTCAACATATTAAGAAAGGGGACTGGATTTTTTAAAAAGTCACTAAGCTATATAAGATAAAAAATGTACACATTAGAAAATCCACAAATCTAGACTATAAGTACCCCTAATTGCTGTATGTTTTGCTAATCTGCTGAACAACTGATAATACTGTATGCTATCAAATGGCAAACTGAAGGGGATGAAATAAGTTTCCTCATTAAATAAATGTATTAAGCTAACGTGACACCCCAGACAGTTTTAATTTTTAAGATTTGATGTGGCGGACCAACTTGCTACTGAAAATTTGAGTCATATTTTGCCCCAGAGACTATTCTCATTCCCCCACTTGTATTATTTAGTTACTGTTTAGCTACTTGTTTTAAATTGCCAATTTAGTTTAGTGTATTTGACATATAGACTAATTTGCATAGTCACTTAAGGGACACAGGGTTAGTTTAATTCAGCAGTGAACATATTTTGCTGCCATGGTGACTTGTCCGCCCACAAGTATTGGCCATCTGGTGACACAATTTCTAAACCTCTCCACAGGAAAATTAGGCATAGGGTTTCCAGAGGAGTTATTTTCCCCAAGAACACATTTTTATCACCACAGAAATATACAGGGGGTGGACACAATAACATAAACACCTGTACAGTGTAATGGAATCTGATACAATAGCCCTGCAATAAATACTGTCTGTGTGAAGGTTATAATGATTCGTTTTAGTTGCGGTTTTCAAGGCTGTATGTGTTTTGTTTTATATATTATACTGAAGGATATTCATTTTATTTTATCCTACTGTACGTTTATGGGGGAAGGACAAAGTAGCACAATTTATTGCAGGGATGTTGTGTTTGGTTGCAATATACTATCATATACTTGGGAATACTTTTAGAAACTTTTAAAATGTTCAACCCCTCCTGTAGCATAGCTTTGTTTTACCCACTGAGCCCTCAAGCATAAATCTAGTTTAGATATACATATAATTTAATGATTTAATAGCATAAATCCTGCTGTTTGACAAATGACACCAAAATAAGAATGTTTTTTCTAGTCTTCCTGTAGTTGTAACCTTGTTAGCTTTTGTTCTAAAATCTTTTTCAGTGGGGGAAAAAAGAAGGACAAGTATATATTTACTATACAGATACTAGCTGTACATCAATATGCATAAATGTGGAATGTTAAAAGGAAACAATTTATTCACTATGGATGTTATCAGATGTTACAGACAGCACTATTCTGTTGTGGTTACACCTGTATTTTCAATGCAAACAATCAAACAGGTTTGTGTAACTGTCAGTGGTATACACCTGAAATGTGAGATCCAGGCTTCAACATTCTGCAGTGGCCTGGCTTGCGTGCCTATCAGATATCATTAACAGATGGATATAAGTTTGGCTGCAGTCTAAATGTTACAAGTATTTGTATGAAGAATATCATGAAAAGACAGATCTGATTGTAGATCCATTCACAGAGTTCCTATTTAAGTGTCAAATGTGGAAGCATTAGCGTGGTCAGACATTTTTTTTTCACCTTTGCCACATCCAAAAACAAATGTCACATTGAAAAGACAAGTGTAACCCATGCCATTGACGCACAGTGACGGAGAGGTGGCATTTGTCCACTGCAGTGCTGTTCTTTATATTGTCAGAGATATAACCGGAGTGGCAAAACTCATTACAGAGATCAGAAGTGATCTGAACATTTTCCTAGCGGGAGGCCTCTTCATAGGCGAACACCAGGCGAAACGCATCAGGAGATGCTGGAGGAAATTAGATCACGGTTCACCTACCATTTCAGTTTGGGGCTGTCCGATGGGATCAGTCGCATGGCTCGGAGCAGAGAGATCGACTTGTGGAATGAGTAGGGGCCATGTCTTTTTTGACAGTCTAACTTTAAAGCGGGTAGCAATACCCACAGCATGACCTACAGTATGGCTTTGACCTCAGCCTGAAATATTTGATATTGTAGGAAGTGGGGATTGTTCTAGGGTGCTTCAGTGTTACCAACATGGTGGTCCTGTTAATGTCTTGCTGGTGTGTCAGACTGTCAGGAGCCTAAATGGAATTTAGTAACTCTAGGAATGCTTATCCCTTTGCTGGACCCAGTGCAAACTCCCATGATGATAAGTACAAATCTATATAATTTCATTTTAGATTTTGTATTTTAACTTGTGCTAAAGATATCAAGAAAACCCCATAAAATGTTGTCTTTTGTGGTGCACTTGAATGCCATTTTAGTCCTCAGGAGTTAACATTAAAGGTGATGTTGATTCTGAGTGGATTCACTTCATTCAAATGGTAATGCATCTATTGTTTTTCTAATATTAACCAACTATATTACACTCATAGTCAAAGGGTGCCTGTGTAACACCTATGCTGATGTTTCTTTGGAAACAAAAAGGTAAAATATGAGAGAATAAATAACTGAAAGAATAGCTAGAATTCACAAAAACTGTATGAACATGGTTTTGAGTCTTTTGCTTTTTGATTTTAAACAAGAGATAGGTCTTGCCATGCTTTTCATTTCTGCTTTGTGTTGCTGATCACACCCTTAAAGTCACTGCTTGGTTTTTCCCACACATCCTCTGGTGTCTGAGAGCGACCTGACAGTTGACCTGACTTGACTGTCAAAGTCCCAGAGGTCTTAGTAAGACAAGAAGAAAGACATTCTGGAGAAATATTTTTTCACCTTTTTGATACAGTTACAAATTTGCCCATGAAAAACCTATCAAATATTAGTAGATGGTAATGCCTAAGGTATATCCAGAAATGGAAGTCTTTATAAGGTATTGCACTTGGTGTTTAGAATTTTCATTGGTGTCTGAAGTAAGGTTGGGATGTGCGGGTATTTTCCCCAGTATAAACCCTAGGTTTCCACAGGCATATCTGTCTCTGAGGTAGTGTTTTATTTTTTTACTTTTTTTTTGTTCCCACCTCAGAGAGCGTTGCACTTTAGCACTTCTACATTTAGCAAACCTTCCCCATCAAGAGGTAAAAATGGCACAGAGGGCTTCTGACTATTTGAAAAATTGTACTTTTCCCCCTGGAGCACTTAAGCTCAGATCTTTGTCATTAGCTTGCTCCTTTAGCCACAGAGTCCTCTTTTGTAACGATAGAGACCAATACCCTGAACTCTGTTTGCCTGATCTGCCATGCACCAGAAATCCCAGAGATAAGTAATAGAAGGTGTAACTCTTAAAAGACTAAATGAAGTTGAATAGGGGGAAGGGGAAATGACTGGCCTTCTTCTCCATTAGCACTCAAATTAATCCACTCATTTCTTTTCTATAAATTTATGAGGCACTGATGCTATAATAAGATGTTTTATGTTGAATATTTCATTTCCTTAATTATTTTGGGCTAGCTTTCAGTCAGTTGGTTGAAATCCATTTGTTAGTCCCCGCTATGAATGGTTAATGAAGAGAAAAGCACTGAGATTTCCTGTTTCCTGCTCAGTTTACTGTTTAGCTTTGGTCGGTTATTTAGTTATTTATTGAATGTATTCAAAAACACTATGTATTCTGTTTGCATGACAATTATCACCTAATGCTTTTCATTTAGTATCTTTTAAATATAGAGGAGCCAGTCTTGCCATTAAGTCTAGTCTGAGTCTAAGTTTGGACTAGCCATATAAGATAGCAATAAGAAAGCACTTCACAATTGTTTGTTTTAATCAGTTGTTTTCTAGTTCTGATAACCTTGGATACTAAATACTAATTCCCACATAAAACGTCATATCATTTTAGTTTGTTTTTGCTCTGATGTGTTCACTGTTTTGGTCAACAGAGGGCCCTTATCTTTCAGTGTCAGTCAAGCCATTGTTGAAGAGAGGGACCCTGCAAATGCAAAATGGCACGAGTGATGGATTACTCTTTTATTTGACAGGCTTCTGTTGAAATGGTGTGTGTGAGTGCGTGCATGCTCACGCATGCATGTTCACATCTGTGTTTGGGACAAATGGCATTTTTTATGTGCAGCGTATTTTTAGGTTTGTTCTACACATTTGAAAGAACATTACCGATGCTGATGCTGCTAATTTATGAATTTGAGGTGTTAAAAAACTATTTGACTGCATTTCAACTCAGAAATCCTAAATCGCAATGTCTGTTGGCTATATTAAAACTTTAAAACATTTAGTTACTGTATGAGGGAAGCAAAAGATGTGATACAGCCTGCATGTTTTTCATTTATCAGTCGTATGTTGCTATAAATATCAGTCCCACTACATCATAAGTATGGATATTGGATATATATTTTTGATATACAACATGTTAGTGTAATCATGAACGTTTTGATATATTTTCAAACTGTTGAACTATTTGTTTACATAGCCTAAGCTATAAGTACACAGCCCATTATAAGTTATTCTTACAAGAGGCTAGCTCATAATTTGTCATTTCCTTTTAGCCGAGGAAGCAGCCTTCTCCAACAGAGGGAATAATTTCATATCCCCCTCCTTTTGATTCCACCAAAGTGATGCACTCTGGTGCAAAGCTTGGGGAGATTTCCTAATGAGAGCTATTAACAATGCTGAAGTTGATTTGTGTTTTTGAATGCATCCCTTTGTGTCCGAGTTGTTTTTCTTGCATGCCAAAGGGAAATTATTACAATACTAAAATGCTTTATTAAGACACCACCGGTTTGTTCTGTGGGAAATGATTCCAGAGAAACTTAAGTAGCACTACACAGAATCATTTGTGGTTGTTTTTGTGTGGTTGAACATATTGACTTCTAACATTCATGAAGCTTAGAGTGTATTTGAAAAGCAGTTGACACTTTTCACTGTAGCCAGTTGGGCTACCAATCTTCTTGAGTGCTAGGACCTTATCCGCTGTGTGAGGCAGATATTTATTGAGGAAAAGCATCTGGATCGCTGTCTTGTCAGAGACAAAGTGCAGCCTCCTCAGGTTGGGAGAGACTGCTCTGTGGGGCTTTTATTAGGAACCTCTCGCTGAAAGTTTTTCAGATTTATCAAAGTCTCCTCACTACACAGCATGCTTACGCCATTCGAGGTACTGCAGAAAGTATTGGCTCCTGTTTGAATTGTATCCTTGCCCTATTCTTACGTACATTGCATGTTTGTGTGCGTAGTTTTATATTTGTTTTGATGCTGGTTTCTAAGCCATATCTCCCTTGATTTTTCATCTCAATGGTAATATCTGCTTTAGAGGAAAAACAAGAATTTGGCATTGTGCCGTTAATCTCTGTACACATTTTACTCTTTTGTGGTGGTTTTCCTTATTCTCTTAAGATGACTGACCAAATGTAAATGTAAACTGAAGAGCAAAAATGACAGTAGTTTGTTGCAGACAATTTTAAACACAAGATAAAGCCAAGATTTGAAAACATTTGGGGAGAAATATATCATAAAAGAAGCAGAGATATCAGTTTCTCCACTGACAATAACATCATAGGATGCATTGTAGAAACAGCTTGCATCTTTGCGGATCTGTTGACGGTAGCCTGTGAAATGTAACACTGCTGAACAGCTGGTCACAGCACACCACAGCATTTGCTGTTTCTCCACACTGACTTTCCTTGATTGGAGAACTAACTAGGCTGCTTTTGCTATCACCCTCTCCAGCTACACAGAAGGTGAAACATCTTACAATATCCTGGTTTCATAACCTTTTAGTATACTTGAAGGAAACAAGATTTTTGTTGTGTGTCAGTGCTGAGGTGCGGAGGCTATCTGTTCCAAAAATGCACCTGACAGTAATCTCAGTGGAATGATCATTGATCAAAAAGACAAATAGAAGGCTGAAAATTAGACCAGGGGGAGACGTATTCAGGTGAGAAAAGAAGGGAATTGAACCATGCAGGCTTTGGAGTAGGGAGTGGATGACATTAAAGGTCACCCGCTAAGACACGTTTGGATAAATGGAGCCAACATCCATATCATTGATTGCCAACTTACCCTTTGAAGTTGCACAGAGTTGCATTGAATCTCTTGTCTTGCACACTGTTTTTGGCCCTGCTGTATGCCTTGCCACCCATTAGGGATCTCCTTAGTGCTAGAGCAGCGACTATTACTCCTCAAGAGGACTGTGCAAAAATTAGGCATGCAAGATGAAACAATAAAATTGATGCTACGTCACTTGGGCTCGCTCTCTCCTCTCACAAACATTACCACCTCTCGTATTGCATATTTCACCTCAAAGCAACTTTTCTGAGTCTCCCGCTTTCTTGCTTTCATTGCCACCCCCGTACCCCTCACTGAGTGCAGTATGCAAGGAAGTCAGTCTCTGGAGGTTTTCAGGGAGAGCAGGAGGCCAGAGGGTGGAGAGGGGGCACAGTGCTGTAAAGTGCCTCAATGTCGCTTCATTTCCCCATTTTAATTGGGCTATCTAAATGCACCCCCGGTTTGTCAATACCCGCCAGGGTCCCAGATAAAAATGATTTGTCTCATGCATTCGGTGGCACGCTCTGCTGTTCCCCTTAGAGAGCGTGCCCCGCCAGTTGTCAGCAGCAGAGTGTAATGGAGAGCGCTCGTTGTTTTAGATTTCAACGAGTAGCAGGAAAATAGGTGCCTTCCTCTATCAGTTCTACCCCTCTTGTCTTAGTTTTATTTCTTTTTCCACACTCTCATTCTGTCTGTAACTAATACATCAATATAGGCATGCAAGCACAACCACCTCTGTGGATGCATACAGACACACAGGCACAGGGACACATGTACAAATTCACATGCTCTACACACACAGACACTCAGGCACTCACTGAAGGTCAACACCATGAAGCCAATCTTATCTGTGTTTTAATGTGCTCTGTTTCCCACTGTCCTTGTCTTTTTTACACCTCCTGTCGGCATGTGCCATCACCTTCCTTCTCAGCGCTGGAGCCAGTGTTATCTGCAGACAGTCCTGAGAAAAATTCAGGGCCAATAGTGCGCCCTTGTTTGTTTGGTCTGTTGAGCAGAAGTATGATGCTCACACAATGTTCGACATTTTCATTCATATTTACATAGCTCAGAGATACATTACTTTGTATGGTAAAGATAACCATTTTGTGCTTAACTATCTACTCTGTACAAATGCTGCTCTTTTATTCTCTTTACTGATGGATGATAAACATAATTTGGTGGCTTGCGTAAAGAAAATCACATATAGTTAGGTATAATTAGATGTATAGCTTTCACATGCTTCCTGTGTAGCTTAATCTATCTCTGTAACTTATCTTGTCCTAGCTCACAGGCTGAGGTTAAATGTTACATTGATAATTTGCAAGTAAGCCTACCCTTAACCTCTGTTTGTAAGTTATAATATCATCCATGTATGTGATAGCACCACAGTTGCAATCTGGAGGTAAATTAGCTAACAAACAGACAATGGCAGTAGCCAAGCCTCAGTAAATTGTGAATTGGGCTGGAAATTTTAAGCTGGTGTTGCCCAGCTGTGCTTTTGGACATGATGACATAGTGCTTGTCTTAAGAGCCCATCAGCAGCAGCACACTGACTTTCACAGCTCAGTGTTTACGACACAGGTCAGCATTTTTTCACTGGCATGCAGCCAGAATTGTGTTTATCATTGACCCCTCTGAATGGGAAGATAAAGCACATTTATTTGGATGCCATTTAAAGGATGTTTAAAAAAAAAACTTTATATCGTAGATAATAATATGATGAGATGTGGTTTTAAACAATTGTAGACTACAATGTTTCAAAACGTGGTAAATACAGTAGGCTATATTCTTGTAATGATACACATCATTAATTCAGTCAAAGACCAAGAATGTTATTTTATTACTTTGAAACTGAACCTTGTTAAAATGTTTTGGCAGACTTGTTAGGTGGTGCAGACAGTTATATTGATAAAGCCCAGGGCCAATGTGATTCATCCCATCCTACAGCAGCCAGTGCAGTTTCCCATCAGATGGTGACTGTAGCTACCACAGAGGAGCTGAGGTGTCTGGCTTGATCCAGGTGTTCTTCACCTGCAGATAACCCTGAAGATGCACAACAGATTTTGTACATGAAATACTCACAAAATGAAGCCTGAAAAGCCAGAAAAAACATTGATATCACAAAATCAAGCTTTCACTAGAATCTATTAACTGGGTACTGTTAGCTTAAGTCAGGCTGGCTCCTTCAGATCAAAGAGGTTGTCAACCTTTTTTTTCTCCTTCGGTCTAATGAAATGAGCGGGGGATGGGTGGTTGTTATAAATTCTCAGACTTGGTAGGGGGTGTTTCCAACTCTATTCAAGCTCTTGGGGGTGGGGCAAAAGATAAGTCCTAAAACTGCCTGAGCTACAAAAACTCACTCGAGGCAACACTTTTAAGCTTGCATAAGGGGTTACTGCTAGAGTTCATCTGTGTTTTGAGTTTTACATTGCACTGAAATGAGATTACACTAGAGGTGAAATGGCTCATGTTGTGCAACTGACACTACACTACATTACTGCAGCTCACAATTAATTTTCCATCCCATTCTGCTGTTAAGACCACCAGCCAGTAATTTTTACTTCTACCTTTTACCACTGTCTGATTTGTTTAGCGATTTGATCTCAGATGAATGTGACATTTGAGCTGGCACAGACACTTTACACCCACAAAAATACTTTTTCTCCTCTCCTCAGGGGTGTGTGGGTGTAATAATTACTCTCCAGAAGGTTTGTCAGGATTGAGAGGTTTCTAAAATGTCCAGATTGGTTGTTCTCCTTTTTGCAGAAAGGTTTTGTCTATGGTGCATGCTTGAGATCACATTTTTTATTAGTAAGATTATTGCAGCACATACAACTAGAATATATTTAAATGTTAGGCCACACAAATTGAATAACTTTTTAATCAGATGACCCACATCCTGTTTGTTCTAAACTAGAAGGAAAGTTAAAGATAAAACAGTTCTTTCTCTTGCTGAAAAGTCTGTTGTGTGCACAGATCTGCAGCCTCCAGTAAAATCAGACTGTCTCCCTCTGTTAACAACAAAGAGAAATGTAGAACACATTGCAGTTCGCCATTTCCTTCAGCAGAGTTTAAGCCTAGAAGACATTCAGCATTGCTGCTCTTAGTGTAAACCCTCATATGTGCTTTTTAGAACCTCACACTGAATATCTTTTGCAGTGTTACTCTTAAGGTACTCTACTGTATCAGCAGTACTGCCACATTTACATTAATAGGAATTACACTTGCCAACAGTGTGGCAATTCTTAATGTTTAGTTTCCCTTTCAAAAAGTACTAACATATTATGATATAGTTGTAACGTATAATTTAATTATTAATGCAACATGGTATTATATTTGGCCTAATCTAAAACCATTTGTCTCGGACTAGGTCATGGCTTGCAGCGTCAGCAATGCCACTGATGTATATATAAAAAAAACATCATTATGTCGAGGGCAAAACATTGTTGAAGCATTGCTGGATGAGTCAAGTTACAGTCCACACAGTATTATTTGGATAAATGAGCAAACCTCTCCCCAAGGTCCCGAGGCTCTGTGATCTATTAAGGCGCTGTCGTCTCGGATGGTGAATCTCAAAGAGCGAGGGAATTTTTGGGGAAGAGAATGGTTGTGCTGACATCCTCTCTCAGTGCAATCCCTTGTCCTTGTAGGACGGAAGAGAAAAACAGCACCAGAGGCTGACTTGGCTGTTCCTCTGAGCTCTGTCATAAATCCAACTGAACATTTCTGAACATCTGTTGTGGATGATTAGCTCCATGGCTAGAAGAGTTTGACTGGAGGGAGTGAGAACCAGTGTGTTCGGGAATTGTGTTTGTGTATACTCAACGCCTTGCTGATTTAAGAATGGGGATTTTGCATATTTATTTTCTTCCTTTTTTTAAGCAAGAGAGAGAGGGCCAAATAATTTTAAACAAGTTCATTATCCACAAAACATGTTACTGGACATGTTATATTGGCATAGTCCCCTGGGAATCCTAGTATGTTTCAAGGTCACACTTTGTTAACCTCTTAGTTTCAGCTATAATGACAAGGCAAATTGATTTTGAAATACATACATACATTCCATTCAAAAGTAGAATTTGGGATGTTGGACATGCCAGATAGCCTGCCTTTTTTGTCAGGTTTAGGATAAGTCTGCATATGAGCTCACGTTAGGCCACATTCTCTCCCTAGAAGGTGGTCAATAGATAAGACATAATGGAGTCTCTAAGCTGCATACATAACATCACGTGTACTCGTACCTCCACCCTTTTTTTCTACATGCAGGTGCACTACAAAATTGTCTCTCATTGGTCATGGTTCAAAAAGGTGAGGCCCTGTAGCCTCCTCCCATTCACACTGAAATTCGACACCAGTGACATCACATGGTGGGTTTGGCTTCTCCCAGGCAGTCCCTGAACACCCGCTCAGTGTGTGAACAAGCTCTGCCTCAGAAGGATCTTTCCCCAAGCCACACTGCTCTATAGCCACAGCTGGAAACGTATTGCTGGAGAGCCAAAAGACAGTTCCTTTGGTTTAATGAAACGCTGTGAATGGAATAACTGAGCAGGAACTGGAGACCACTTTCTCTCACACACTTTTTCATCGTTCAGGGATAATCTTTCGTGGATACTGCTGGATTTTTGTAGAATTTGGAGACTTTCTCTCTCTCTCTCTCTCTCACTCTCTCTCTCTCTCGAATAAGGAATAAAAGGAATACATTTTTAAGTGGACCTAACTGACATGCATGGGTAAGTGTAAAAGAAAGTGAAGAGAAAAAAAAGTTATTACTTCTTAAAAGCAGATGAGACACAGGTGCATTTTTTTAAACTGGCTGGGCTGTCCTAGACTCTGAACTTTATTTGGCTATATATCCCTGTTCCAGGATGTGTTATTTTTCATCTTGGGATATACCTTTTAGAACTTGCCTCTTATAATAAAAGTAACAAAATAAGTTGATGTGTTACACTTGGTCAGGTATTTTCTTACTATTCTTTTGTCCCCGTTTCTTTTGTCCTTGCTCACTCTTGCTTGTTAAGCCAAAACAATAGTTTAACCTCGTCTTGGCTTAGCTCTATTGGCTGGCTCTCTGGCAAATTGCCCTGTCTGGTGCGAGCCCTCCCCTACGTATTCAGAGGACTTTGAATAGAAGGGCCATAGAATGTCCCCTAGCTACCGCTGCTAAGGTGAGGCACCCTACCGCACTACTGCATTAGGCCTACACTGAGGCCAAACAACCTGTTTTTCCAGTTGTCTTTATCTCCCTGGGCAATCTGGAGGGTAAAGTTTCAGCGACAAGAATTCCAGTTAGAAGGAGACACTGAAAGGCTTTGAAATCCCAGATAATTGTAAAGGAGAACTTTTGGAAGTCACAAATTATGATTTTTGGGCCTGGCTTTCAAGTATAACCTGTAATACATGTTTCTTAAAGAGTTATTTAAAGGTCTAAAGTGTGTTACAACATAAAACTTTTATACGCTTGTATGAGAAACATTTAGACTGATTTCATGTTGTTCTTGGTCACAATAAATGTGGCATTCGTTGCACAATAAGTTTGTTGCTCAATACAGGGAGCTGCTGTCAGTGGGAAAAATATCATTTTTGCAACTTGCTCTGTTCCCTCAAAGCTGCCTTAAGCTTTCAAAGAACGTAGTGTAGACAACATGTCTGTCTCATTTTGTTTGGCCTTTGAAACGGCTAGACTTCCCCACGTGTCTGTCTCATTGCATTGGGAACTTGTGTGGAACTAGTGTGTTTTCTTTCTTAGTTTTTACCAAAGCTGGGCTTGCTTATTATTTATTTATTGTTAATATTTTTACTTTTTAGTTAATGATTCAGGAGTACAACCCTCACTGTACTCACCCACAGTGGTAACCCAGACTTGATTTAAAAAATGACCTTGAGGCGAAACTCAAGATGGACACATGCTAAAATATCTGTTCTGCTGCTCAGTAGCATAAACAAACAAGACAAAAAACTGTCAGCCATGGTCATTTGTTCAAACACAGCCAATCCCTGTCCACACTGGATGACCCATAGGTCGTCCTCCTTCACCTCCACCATGCAGGCCACTAACCCTTCATTCCACTTTTACGACTGTGCTTCAGTCACTTTGTCACCAGTAATGTTCCAAAGAAACATTAAGTGATGTCTATGAAGTGACCTGAGGAAATAACTACGGTCATTTGTACACCACTGCTCCTTATTAGATTCCCCGACCAAACATACAAAATAGCCTTCACTTAAATGACTGCCTTGGCTGAAGTCTTTCCATTTGAATAAATTACTCTGTGTGGAACAGTCAATCACTCAATCTCTCTCCCCATCGGATTCCTCAAAAGTAATTATGGGCTGAGCATATGGATTTTTCCATAGAACTTGATTCCTCATCATCGTTGAATTGGGTGATGTGTAATGGCCTGTTAACGCATGATGGATCTGCTTAATCACTCTAGTCTCAGTTGGGACATGAAAGAGGTTGCTTACAATCACAGATCAATGTCTGTGAAGGCGATTGTGTCAGTGGAGCCACACATTTGTCTATGACGCATACAGTAAGTAGACAGAAAACCTACTCGCTTTTGTTGGGTTGGGTTAAAGTTCAATGCTTTGATGCTGTAGCTGAAGTGTAGACTTGTTTATGATAAGGTCTCAGACTTTAAAATGCCAGCAGAGGGAAGTTTCTTATTTGTTTTTGTGTCAGGAATTGTTGTCAATGGTGACATGGTCACGAGTAGTCAATACTCTGTTCTGCACTAAATAACATGCTTATGCAGCTAGGGGTGAGTGTGCCAGATATGTCCTGCACAATGTATGATGTCGATCAGCAGCCACCGCCTGTGTGATGTGTTAGTCGTGCTGATAGTCACTTTTTGGTCTCAGTTGTGACTTTTCTTTCTTGCAGACAGTCGCTCATTCATTGTGACAGGTGCTGAGAAGAGAAAAAAAAGGCTTCTTTAGCACTAAAATCCCCAGTGTTTTGACAAGAATGCTTTTCCTCAGCTGCCCCAAGTAGAGAGCTCATTTGATTGAACTAGGTTTATGTTTATGCTTTGACATCTACACATGTAAGGTTTTGATGAGATCATATCCAAATAAGCAGACTATTTTAGAGAAGGTGATGTTATTTTTAATGGCAATTAGTGATGAATAGAAATTGTCCTGTAAAAATCAACTGCATCTGTGGCAGTGTAGCTTTAGCTCATTGTCTCTTTAAAGTGAATTGAAAACAAGTGGATCATACTGCTCAGACTTAGTTCATATTCAGCTCTTTTCTTACCTTAAGTCCTTTTCTGTACTCTTTTTTTTTTTCATTGTATATTCTGTTCTGCATCTTAAATGCATCTATCTACATTTTATGCCCAGTTATAGCTAGCCATCAGAGGTCTGTTTTGTGCTCCTAGCCTTGCACCTTTCATTTAAACCATAGCTCCACGCATTACAGCCATGGGTTTCTGAATGGGAACACAAATCCGCTTTGTCAGAGAGGACATTTCCCTCCTTGCACAAAACTCATTTCAATTCCACATCATCCCATTACGCCTCCACATTGATTGAAACAGACTCCATTTTCAGGGGCAGCTGCAGTTTTTTGTACTCTGTATGTATGAGAAGGCCAAAGCTTATGTTTTTATATGTTAAATGTGCAGTGATGCAACTTGGAGATGTACAGTGGCCATGGCAAATATAAATTCTGCCATGTATAAAGTGACTTTCTAAAAAACAGAAAACCAGGGATCACTGTTGTTGCTCTGTTGCATGATACCATTATTTTCCTTTATGTTATATCACTGAATTACTGCATGATATGCTGCTAATATCTTATATCTAAAATAGTTTATTTTCCTTCAGAGAGACAAGGTCAGGTTGGTTTCTTGCGCACTGCCATTAAAGGGAATTAAAGGTCGCAGCTTTACCTTGCTCTTGAGTATGAGGGGATAACTGTGATGCTAAAATGCAGTAAAGCAAATAAAATTGAATGTAGGCTTGATTTATTTGGTGCTTGGTTCTGGGAGTTTAGTCATGTGGTTGATTTATCCCTCTGCCTCCAGCACCACCCTTGTTTGCTCAGCCTCCCAATTTCTTCAAATGCCTGGCTTAGACTCGACATTCTACTTGATTACTTTATCAGCTCCCCTGTCACTTCCTCCAAAGTTATGACTTCTTTTTCAACAGTCCTCTGCTGCTGATCTCAAATAGCAGTAAGTAGGACTGGCCCCTCACTATCAATAAGATGTCGTAGAATGGAATAATAAGTCTTCACAGTCTTGGTTACCCATACACAGACTTGGACGTACTCATACTCGCATCTGAGAGTATGGCACGTGTGTTTCGTATTCAGCGTCGGCATAATGGTTGGCTTTTGTTCATCTTGTGGTTCGTTCTCAAACACAGGCAATGACTCTTCCTGCAGAAATTTGAAGTCCCTGGCTTGTTTTGCAAAGATGGATGGAGATTCATTTGGTTTCATTACAATGCCTGTCTTATTTATAGCCTTCCTGTGCAGTGCCTGTTGGCTCAATGTGGCCCTCTAAGGATGCTGGGGGCTGAGACGCTGATGAAACATTCCTGTGTCCAGGGGGTATTCTCTGAGGAGAGTACTGCTTGTTTAAGGGAGGGCAGAGGGGTGACAATGCAAGAACCATGGGCAAGGCCACTGAAATCTAATTCCATTAGCTGTGCCTAGCAACAGCATTCCTGTTTTAGCGCTTTCACCTATGTAATGATACCACATATCCCAACAACATTGGATAAACTATATAATGTGATCTGGTCCTAAGTAGTTACCACCACAAAAGGGGAAGGGGAACTTGCTTAGAAGAAAATAGCTCCCCTGAAACACACTTTCATATTTTGCTTATGCACAGTTTGGATTTGGAGTTCCACAGCACCAATACCAAACCTTTATCTGGATCTCCTCCTTCAGCCTCAAAGATTACTGCTTCACAACCCTGGGGCAGGGATGCTGTCTGCCTGGTAATTTGATGGCTAATCCCCTGCCTCTTCCCTACAAATCTCTTCCCTGATAAAGGGGTTGCTTCTACATTAGTAAACATGGGAGACTTGGCTGCCTAGGCTGACAGTCAGACAAGAGGACTGGTTGAGGAAAGGGGAAGTAGGGGAATAACCAGTTTCCTCTTTATAGTTCATAGGAAAGCCTCTT
Source organism: Siniperca chuatsi (assembly GCF_020085105.1). NCBI lineage: Eukaryota > Metazoa > Chordata > Actinopteri > Centrarchiformes > Sinipercidae > Siniperca > Siniperca chuatsi. The sequence goes on from NC_058054.1 coordinate 9,136,540, forward strand.
TGCATTTCATGCTTGAAAACTCTACTTAAATGCCAAGATGAACATTTAAACCATGGACACCTTTAAGCTAGCTGCTAAGGCGATCTAATTTTATGTATGAGGTAAATAATGCATAGTACATTTTTGCACATGTTGGTCAATGCATGAAAAAAATCCCCCTTGTTCAATATCTCTATGAGGCTAGTGGTTTTAATGGTTTGATGGTGAGCTGTCTAAAAGTGTTGTGCTTTACAGAGAGGTTCCATGAAGTCCATTGCTAATGTACATTCATTAGCTTTTTGACCCAAATATGTTATCCTAATGATACGCTACTGCCGCCTAGACACATTGGTTCACTCCGATCTCTCTTCACAGGCTTGCACTGGGCTGTATGGATTGACTACATGACCAAGCATTGCTGGACTGCAGGCTGTAGTCCTCATAAGAGTTTTATTAGGGAGTGTTAGCCTATGGCCCCTACATGATTTCTGTTTCCTGGAAAGTTGTTCACCTCCTGTTATGGTACATCAACAAAGCACTAAGCCTGGGAATCAAAGATGCTGCCTTCAGCTCAAACATGCTCAACCAAGTTTAACAAGTCCTGGCAAGATAGCATTTAACCAGTCTATGGAATGGCTTCAGTTTGATGACTGCAGCATTGGCTGTGATGGCTTTTCATTTGTTGACATGACAGAGGCACTTTAGGCGTCAGGTTGGATCTGATGGGGTGAGTGACAGGTCCTGTCCCTGCGTGTCTTTCTGTATGTGTAACGGCCTGGTGTTCAGTCTAATTGTTGTCAGTGAGTGAGATGACATGTCAGGAAGAATTTGGTGAGATCTCTGTTTTCAGCACATCGCAGACCAGTCAAACATCACAACTATACAAATGGAATGCAATGACGGCTCCCAAGTTTTGCGTGTTTCTGCTTTTTTTTGACTTTGTAATCATTTGCAAATGCATGCACTACACTTTTACCCACACATCCTTGAACAACATATAAGGATATTGGTGGGTCAGAAGTTTAGTCATAGCACTAGCTCTGATGTTATTTAGGGTTCTTAATGAATTTTTCAACATGTGATTATAATTCCTAAAGTGACCTAATTTTTACGCTTTACTGATTTTTCCATAAATGGTAGTAGTTTATTTTCTGAAGACAGCATCTCTAGCATCTTCACATAATTTCTGCTCTTCTTTCGTAGAACACTTGATCTAAATACCAGTTTGCTTAATTGGATGTATTCACGCTCTTGTCTAGATTTTTTTATGAAGTGGATTTTCACCGAACTATTTGATTAGTCAGTAAAATCCTTTGACTCACTCAGAATTTCTCTAACTGCATGTGTCCAAGAGATCTCTGTGTGTGTGTGTGTGTGTGTGTGTGTTGTGTGTGTGTGTATGTCTTGTTAGCCAAACTACAGTGACACTACACTGGTGGTAATTGATAGTCTGGAGGATGTCTCAGCTGCAGGTAAATCCTATCTGTAGCTGTACTGTGAGGGAGAGGGGTGGGGTAGAGGAGAGAGTATAAATAAAGTCTTCCAAGGACTAAGGATTTCAGAATAACTAGAGGGATGGTGGGAGAAAAAAGGACAAGGAGAGAAGACAGCATAGCTGAAAGTTAGAAAGAAATGTTTATTTTGGGAGAGGTTTTCCATCGCAGACAGTGTATATTTAGGCTGCATTTTTTTCAAGCGCATTGCTCTGAAGAACAGTGTATTACCCCATGTCGTCTTTGTACTCTATCCATTGCTTGCCTAGTGTATGAAGCTAAGTGCAGAGGCTTAGGTGTGGCCTTTGCTTCTTTTAAAACACTTCCATCAGATTTGAGATGTACCGTAGAGAGAAAGCAAGAGGCAAGAGAGAGCCAGAAGAGGGAGAGCGCGAGAGAGATTGGTCCCAGTGAGAGATTCATAGGTAGTAATGAGGGCGTTTGTGGAGTGCAGGTCGTCGTGTTGTGGCTCCGGCCTGTCAGTATAATGGACCTTGCTAGTCAGCTGGCAATCGATTGTACTGCTCACAACCTCGTCTGCCTGTTGTTCTTCACTCTTCCTGTCTGTCAACCTGACATCCAGAGATGGAGGATGAAGCAGAATCTTCTCCCAGACGACAGATACAGTGTCCAGATACTTTCTCATTACCTGAAAGGTGGCCTGAGGTGAGGTATGGAGGATGGCAGGTCTGACTCCACATTTCTGGCCAAGGTAACTTAAAGAGAAAGCCTCAGGAGTAACATCCTAGTTAATTCCTGTTACTTTTTGATTATGGCTGGTTACTATTAGCATTAAGTTGGTTTCGAAGATTTTGAACTGGACTTGTGTTTTGTTAGGGCTAATAATTTATGTTAATTATTGATTAATCGGACAAGTGTTTTTTATTACTCTATAAAATGTCAGAAAATAGTGATAAATGTCCATCAAAATTCCCCACAGCCAAGGGGTCGTCTTAAAATGTCCTGTTCTGTTTGACCAACAGTCCAAAACCCAAATATATTCAATTTATGATGATATATAACAAAAAAAAAGAAAGTTCACCCATTTGAGAAGCTGGAAACAGAGAATGTACACACATGTCATAATTTTAGGAGTACTGTACTTGTTTGATGAACATGGTCTAAACTGAGAGTCCCTGCTTCTCTTGCCCTTTATCGACTGGCCCCTGCCTATTACGCACACATCTCTTTTACATTTTAAATCCTCAGGCCTCCGGAGAGCAATGGGGATATATGGTTCCATCTGCTCCAACAGACTGGCTCACGGCTCAGACAAGAGAAAGAGACAGAGAAGGAGACATGGCCAGGGAGAGAGAGAGAGAGGAGGAGGAAACAGGGATGGAGAGAAAAACAGACTGACAGAAAGACGGAACGGCTTATTAGAACCTGCCTCTTATCACTAGATAGACATTGGCTGAGAGGATAGCCTTCTGGAATAGAAGGCAGGAAAGTTGGTTTGGGCTTGGGGATCCTTTTTTTTCACATTTGCAATGGCAACTAACCCATGTTGAATATGTTAGGGCTTAACTGTTTCAGGTAGACCAGGAGTCTTGGCTTTTCTTTGTGTAACAGGTTTTTTGTTTCAAGGTAGGTCTCAGAATAGCATGTGTCTGTATCTTTTAGATCCCTCAAAACACATTTCTAAGGGGTCCTCCTTTGTAAATAGAACCTTGTGCTTTGCCCCAGACACCGTCAGGTACAGTGTTTCTGTTTCCCACCACAAAGCTTGGTTATATAGGAAGGGCTTTTATATAGGAAGTCTAACCCTTCCCTGTGTCAACACTGGGTTTGTTCTTCTGTACCTTGGACCACAAAGGATTGTTTTCCCTGTGTCTTTTACATGCTTTGTTATAAGGTGAAATAATAAAACCACTGTTTCAATATACAGTTTCATCTGTGTGTTTCAGCTCTGAATGAAGACAAACAAGCCCCAAACCATTCAGTATAGTATAGAAAATCTTGGACATTCTGTGTCAAAAAGTGAATGTAGGCTACAATTGCTTGTTCTCACCTCTGTCTTTAGTGGTGGTATGTTCTAAGGGAATATGGTTGCTGACATAACAGTTCCTCAGAATTAGATTTGCATAAAAGGGTGTAGTGAGATAAGGGGCTGTTTTCATGCTTGCAGTTGGACAAGCACAGACTATCCACCAAGTGCCCATGAGCGAGTGAATGACCACTTTTTTTTAAATTAATAGCCAATGGTAGCAGTCTGGCTAATCCTACCTAAGCCAATTTGAATTTTGCTACTATGGCAAATCCTGTAAACATAACTGTAAACATGTGTGTACAAAGTCGGGGTGTGCAATATGGATGCAGTCCCAGATAAAACAACCAGATAGGAATCTCTGTTTTTGCTACTCCGGTGAATTAAATTCCTGGTAAATCAAGGTATTTGATCACATTGATGGAAAAACCCTGAAAATCCAATATTGCCTTAAAGAAGTTCTGCTCATTGATTTGCATTTTCTCCAATGACTAGACATATTAAAGGGATGGAAAGGGTATAGCAAATTCTCTGCCAGTCTCGCAGTATACATTGTCATATAGCCCAACCTTAGTACAAAGTATAAGGCAAACAATTACCAGAGTTGCTGCTCTGTCACTGAGCACTAGACCACAGCTCTGGAGGGTCCCTGCTGACCAAAGAGCTTCACTCCCCGCCCGTTACAGTCACTAATCTGGCCTGACACCAAGCTGATTTACAATACCCCCCTACCCTAAGCACTGACTGACTAGAGGTAATTGATTTAGAACAGTGAAGACACCTGCTGAATAGTATGCCCTCAGAAAACCCCTCCTACGCTCTCATACAAAGTTGGACCCAGTATCCTCACCTCAGTGCCACCTGTAGAACATAAATACATTTAAACCTAAAGAGAAAGGGATGGTTCCCTTCCTTGTTGAGCAATACTAGTGAGAAAACCTGCTTATAAACTGTGTTTTCATGCTTAATTTTTCTTATATTTCTGCTCTTTCTGGTTGCAAAAAATCCACCCATGATATATCCGTGGATTGAGCTGAGCCCAACAACTGCCTCTGTTTGGCCAGCTATTGATCTATGGAGCTCTGTATTTGCCAGTCTTTCTGCTCACATGCTTTCACTCTGTTTGTCTTTTACTGGTGGAGACAAGGATTTCTGCCCTGGGGGGGGGGGGGGGAGTCCATGCCTTCTGTGCTGCCTGCCTAGTCATTTTATGGCACCATCTGTCCACAAGCAAATTGTCAAGTGGTGACGTCTTCGCCCATCTTTCTTGCTTGACAGTGTGAATTTCCTTTTGATATATATGCACATCTGCTGTTGAGAATGTGTCTCAGTTTATATTGCTAATTTAATGTTTGGCCACAGCACAGAATCATTCTTAATTATGCAGTAACAAACATAAATATTATAACTTTTTTCAATCTTTGAACTAGGGCAAGGCTATTGGTTGCGTATATTTTTAGAGACCCTGAATAGAATAAAAAATTCTCCATTAGTTTTATTCAGGCCCTAGCTTTGAGGGATTAGAGGTTGGCCTAAATAATAACATTTATTATTTATTTTATAATAAGATTTTTTATTTATACCACTTTTCAAAACAAAGATGCCTCACAGTAAGAGAAAGATAAACAGTAATGATTTAAAAGCAAAATTATAATCATAATAATGTTAATAACCAATGATAAATAAAAATGTCAAAATCCAGATTTAGATGTTGGGATGTCAACAAAGGAATGAACAAGACAAGTTTTCCATACAAAAGCCCCTATAATAAAGGATATGTCCTGCTGTGCTGTGAGTTAAACATTCTTTTTTTTAAATTTAACTTTTAAATTCCCAATCTTAACTGGTTTGTAATCTGTAAATATGGCTTCTAAGGTTGGTGCTACTTTATAAAAAGCTGTTTCATACGCTCGATTGGTCCAGTTATACACAGCATTGCTTTTATTTGATGAATGTCTGTTTTACATTGAGCCTGCTTTTTGATTTATTGCAGGCCCTTTGCCCAGCACTTTGTAGTGCAAGCCATTTTCTCCTTGCTCTGCAGCTCGACAACGCCAATAATCACTCTCCAATAAATTCAAATGGAAGTGGCACTCTGGTATGTCTCTTCTACTCCGTGTAATACATATCAGTGTAATACATATCACCTTTCATTCCCAGATTGATTTGCAGCTGAAAAGATTGGTAGCCCCCCCAGAGGTGATTGTAAATCCCCACTTCAGTGGCAATTTATGGCGGTGCCTGAGTTTTGTTAAATGTTAACTCAACCTGACTAAATGCCAATCGACATTGTATCATATGGGTGAAGGCAATGTGCGATGGTCTTTGCATTCTGTTGAGAGGCAAGTTAGTGCTTGTGTCAGATTATCAGGAGCCCGGTGCATAAAGTCCAACCCTCATGTGTCAGATTACATCACAGTGCGTCATGGAAAAACTCTGTTATATGTTGTAAATGTATGCATACATTTCACATGGCTATAGTATTATTATACTTAATTATTGAAGTGTCTTGAATTGACTACCTGATGGATTTCTTTGAGTCATCCACACAGGCAGACACTTTACTCATGTGATTTATTATGTGAGTGCTTTCATTGTAGGTCAGCATAATCAGTGCTCCTTACTTTCTATTGCTCAACTTAAGGAAGTGCACTTGTCTGTTATAGGTGTCTTTCAGTCTCTCAATCTTCTGCTTGACAGTAAAGTGTTAACAATTAACTCTGGAATCAGCTTGTAAACAAAAGTGCTGTAAAACTTGATAGGTCACAGGACATTACCCTTAGTTAGGTGAATTTCAGTGCAGGGCCTTGTCGCAGCCCTGTAAAAAAGACATGCACCATCAATTCTGTGGATACAGCAAGGCTTTCAGAGTTGGAGGGAAAACCTAATTTTGTTACTTTACACTTTCATTTTACAATACAGGGCTTGCCGGCTTGCAGTAATTCTCCTGGGGTCTTGTGGTGTGTGTTCACTGCTGAGGTAAAAAAGAAGCGTAGACTTGTGAGGATAAGCCTTCTAGGGCATGGAAAACTAATCAGGGGCCAAAACACTGCTGTCGAAATTCAGCTTGTAACTGTGTTTATGGAGCCGTTGCAGGCTGCGCCAACACAAACCTCTCCGGTTTGGGTTTATCACTTCCAGAGACGGCCATGATTAGCTCCCCACACTGCTAGCCATATATCTCAGCTGTCCCACCTCCCCGTTCTCAGGATGACCCATTAAACAAAGATGGAGAAAGAGAGAGAACATAAGTAGGAGGGATGGAAACGATGGAGAGCAGAAATGCTACCTGTAGTTAGTGTAATAGTAGTGTTTACTCAGCCTCTGCGCTCTCTCTGCGCAGCTGTGTCTCACATTGTTTGTAGACTTCCAATTCTTTATGGGTGGCCACTCCCTTGCCACACACGCACACACACTGGGGGTAATAACTTGAAAGAAAGGCACTTGATGTGGGTGGCAAACAAGCAAACAGGATAGTTGTGTATTTTTTGTTATATTTCCCTCCCCACTGAACCCACTCAAAAGCTCTTTTGTCCTCCACAGTTTACCGTTTGAGATGTTCACATCCCATTGTTCCCATGTTAATTACTTCACTAAACCTCTTAGTTGTCTGCCTATAATGCAGCATATATATATACAGTATATGTCACGCTCTGCATTATTGCAAACTCCCCAGACACTCAAGACTCTGAAGCTTCTTCCTAAAGGACTTAAAAAATTGGATGCCCTGACAAGTGGCTGGCCGATTAGGGTTAAGGTTATTTCAACATCAGGATTACTTTAATACACTTCTGATCTCTTTTATGGTTACTGTGTGATAAAATGTTGCCACCATACAGTCCTGTGGCTATATATAGGATACATGATCTTGACATTGTGTCAAATTGGACACAAGACCCAGTGCTGCACCATAAATATTGTGTTTAGCCTGGTTGCAGGCTTCTGAATCACCACCTACATCTTAATTTTTGTTGAGAAATTCAAAATTCAGAAAGTTTTGGGCTCTAATGAGTGGATGTTCCTAGACATTAGCTAACCAGCCTAGGAAGCTTGAAGCTTCCTAGCATTTCCTTTGTTTCTTAAGTAGGTGTCTATGTGATACGTGATAATGAGGTGGACGGAACTAACAAATCTTTGACTTTGTCTTTGTCTATTATTTTCCTATATCAGGACACCTCATCATGGTTAATCAGCTAATTGTGTTTTCATAAACACACTAAATAATTGTGTTTTCATAAACACAATGTATTTAAAAAAAAAAATTTAAATTCTGTTCTCCATAAACTTGCCTAATTGTGCCAACTGTAGCCATACTGGCTAATGCAGCCTGAGTTAGTCACTAGTGATTGGTTAGGACAAAATCAAATCACAACAATAAATAAATTTAGCTCCTTAATTCATCCTGACTAATTATTGTGATTATTAATTCGGATCTCAATTTCTGGTGAAATAATCTGGATGATCATTTTAGCAATAATTATACAGTGCTCTGTATCAACTCTTTCTCTCTCATACACACTTTCCTCTCTTACTTTCACACACTATCCAGGCTTCAGAATTAAATCATTACCAAGACAGAAGGATTCACATGCAATCTCACAAGGGCAGACATCCACCCCTACATGTTCTTACTGTTTTTCTCTCGCTCTCCCACATAGTTGCAAACAATGTCTTCCTGTGTGCTGAGCCTCTTGCTCAGATTTTGGATCACACTGCACCATCTCCATGTTGCCCTGTCCTTCTCTCAGTAGCACATAGTGGCAAGTGTTGTCCCATAGTATTTGTGTGCAGCTGGGAGGCACCGAGCTGCACTCGGATAAATAAGTAGCTATATAAATAAAGAATAAACCTCGCTCTAGGAATTTGTCTCATTGAAGATGAAAAGCATCTGCCTCTCTCTGGCATCTGCTGTAAAAGATATCCCTCCACCGCCAAGGGTTTGGAGCACGGCGAGTAGCCAACTCTATCAGCTTCACTCACTCTCTCAACCCACCGTCATGAACCAACGCAATGCTGGCTTACATAAAAATGAGTGTCAAAACAAATTTGTCAGCCAACAAACTTGATGTGAGTTACACTCATTTTGCAAAGCTAACTTGGGGTATTAACTTGAAATAAAAATGGGGCCTAAATGTCTTTCATTCTGGTTGCAGAGTGGGGGTGTGATCCAGTTCTTTGGCACCCTGAGCAAACGCTTTTTTTGTGTCTCTTTTTCAGACTGCTACAGCTTAACACACCAACAATGAGCTGCTTTCTCATTACCAGTGAAGGTGAAGACACAAGGGGAATCTTGTTTTCCAGAGGTTTTAAATTATTTTAGCTGCACTTGTGGGTATTTCTCAAAAATATACATGCAGGGAGGAGTATAATACAGCTTGATACAATCACAGCTTGAACTTTCACTGACGATAGATGATGTTTGCTGCACACAGTGTTTGGAAATTCTTTAGATGCAAGGTGTGTTGCATCGGAAATTGGTTTAGTAGACATGAAAGCCTAGAGGCGCATTCCTGTATGTGACAAACAGTGATGAAGACCTAGCCATCAATGATACCTGTCTGCAACTGTGCCCAGGTGAGGCACCAGCACTGTGACTCACACATAGCGTTCCTTCACATAATTTTGCTCAGCCATGCCTGTCTTTTCCTTTGCCAAGTGACTTGTCGAAAGAGGTTAAAGCAGAGCTCAGGTGAAGAAAAGGAAACTCTTGAAATGTTGCTTTGCTAAGATCTCTGCCTAGCAGAGACTTTTCCTTGGTCGTGTTTCACAAAGAGGGTGGTCAAAGAGGTGCCTGGTGTGTTTTTTCAGTGTTTCCACACGCGTTGAAATAGCCATATGAGTAATGGGCTGCTCAACACCTCCACAGGCTTAAGAATGGAAAGTTTTTTTCCTCAAAATACTGGAGGCATTGTGTTCCTGACACTCTAACTTATTTGCCTGAACTGAATAGACTAAAGCTGACCGGCCACCCAGCAAGCATCAAGATATTTCACATTGTGAGCGCCTCTCTTTCTCTTTTCACAAATATCAGCAATCAGTGAGACTGAACAGATGAGCTGAGAAAGTTTTCAATTCAATTCCAATAGGCCTCTTGTAAAAGCTTTGTACAGAATCATTGTCAGGAAGCCCTTGAAGACAAAAGTAGGCTTACTTTAAAACTTTTCAAACTTTTCTCATTTTAGTTCTTTTTTATGAAGTCCTCTGGAGATACTGCTTTAATTTAAAGAGAGATATCTATCCTTACCATATTGTGGTCTGCTTTACAGCGTTATGATTACTCATCACAGATGGCCATGGGCAAGAGTGTCGGGATAAGAAATTTAGTTAGCTCAATTTATGGGGATACACGGTTACTTTGTTTATGATAGCATTAGACATTGAAACTGCAGGCTATAACAAACTTAAGGTCATATATCTAAATCTTATCAGTTGGCTTAGTCATTTCCTACACTAAATCTAATTCCTGCATGTGCAGTTTGATTTGAGGGACAGCCTTTGTTTTTGTGTCTCCACCCACTACTTAAGACGATGGAGCAATGCTTTGTGTTTTATAGCTTGGTTAATTATGGTTCATTTGTGGTACACCTGCTGCTGCTTTGTTGACCAACCACGTCCCCCTTGGGGTGTGTTGTATGTTAAATGTTTATGTATGCATACATGTTGTCATAATATGAGATCATGGCACTTTGTGTGATTTGAACCCATCTGGAAGACACAGTTTCAATTTCTTAATGGGGAACATTAAGTGGGAGGCGGCCCTTAGGGAGTACTCTTTAGGAGGTCCTCTGGGTTTTTAACTGATCCCCATTGTGAGAGGATAGCTGAGGAGCTTAATCCTGCATCCTGACCTCCCCTTTGTTCTTGTTATTTCTTCCCATGATTTCTCTGTAGCACTGTACTGCATTTGTTTCCTAACTCTTCTGCTGATGTAGTTTGCATGTTACATTCGCTTCACTTGTATTTTTCTCTGCCCCGAGCAGGATTTTGTTGTGGGTATTGGGTGCCTTGTTGATCGCGACCAAAGATCTCCAGTATTGTGTGCTGTTGTTTTCTTACAAGTATACAAAATATCCGTCTCATTTTAGTTCTGCTCTGCGACTTGCGTTTGATATTTCTGCTTTACTGTTATTATGCTCATTCAAATATATGCAAATATATGGTGAGTTTGAAAACTAATGTTTCTGTACTACTGTTCTGCATGTGTTTGCTCTCCCAGGTGTTAGTCTTTGATCCTGTCAGAGTGGGACGTGTCTAGCAGGGGACTGAGGAGGGAGCAGTGCCAACTTGGAACATGGTGCCTAATATTCACCTGGCAGTGCCCCTCCTGCCTAGAGGGGCGTTGTTGTTCCTGCTTCTACTCAGCTGCGTGGTGTTCTCCTCTCTGGCAGACAGTAAGTAACCTCATTCACCTGCCTTGTCCTGCCTTGCTTCCCGTACAATCCTTCATGTATGAAGTATTTTGACAGTAAGAGTATTTTAGCCCCTCATTTGCTACACACATGGTGAAAGGTATACACAGTTGTAGGTTAAAAAGCAAGTTCTTTTGAGAATTTTTTTTTTTGCATGTTTGTCACACTTAAATGTTTCAGATCATCAAACAAATTTAAATATTAGTCAAAGATAACCCAAGTAAACACAAAATGCAGTTTTTAAATGAAGGTTGTTATTATTAAGGGAAAACAAAATCCAAACCTACATGGCCCTGTGTGAAAAAGTGATTGCCCCACCTGTTAAAACATAACTTAATTGTGGTTTATCACACCTGAGTTCAATTTCTCTAGCCACACCCAGGCCTGATTACTGCCACACCTGTTCTCAATCAAGAAATCACTTAAATAGGACCTGCCTGACAAAGTGAAGTAGACCAAAAGATCTTTGAAAACTCCTAAAGGAGAATGTCTGACCATCTGTTCGCGACCTCAAGCTGAAGCAAACTTGGGTTCTGCAGCAGGATAATGATCCAAAACACACCAGCAAGTCCACCTCTGAATGGCTGAAGAAGAACAAAATGAAGACTTTGGAGTGGCCTAGTCAAAGTCCTGACCTGAATCCTATTGAGATGCTGTGGCATGACCTTAAAAAGGCAGTTCATGCTCAAACCCTCCAATGTGGCTGAATTACAACAATTCTGCAAAGAGGGCCAAAATTCCTCCACAGTGCTGTAAAAGACTCATTGCAAGTTGCAAATGCTTGATTGCAGTTGTTGCTGCTAAAGGTGGCCCAACCAGTTATTAGGTTTAGGGGGCAATTTCTATTTCACACAGGGCCATGTAGGTTTGGATTTTGTTTTCCCTTAATAATGACAACCTTCATTTAAAAACTACGTTTTGTGTTTTCTTGTGTTATCTTTGACTAATATTTAAATTTGTTTGATGATCTGAAACATTTAAGTGTGACAAACATGCAAAAAAAATAAGAAATCAGGAAGAAGGAAATCACTTTTTCACACCACTGTATATTACCTTATCTGATCAGCTGAACAAATACATCCCTTTTGTAGACGTTCTTTTTGTTTAAAGGAACTGACATTATTATCTAAAGTTAAATTTTACCCACTGCATTGTTGCACATTAATTGATATTAATTAATTGAAGAACAAGCTTTCATGGTGTGCTTTGCAGAGCTTCATAAATAGAATATAGATTACATTTACATTTGGTGTCTTTGGTGGATTGCAGCAAACAGAAATAGTAGCTCATCTAATGCATGTCCCACAGTATAGCGAGCTTCAGCATTTGCACTAAAAATAAGCGTACAGTGCACGCAGTGAAGCTCCATCGGCCTCTGTGACTGGCTGTCAATCTGAATGACGGTTTTGGCTGGAAGAAGGAACTCAGATATGTCATCATTACTGCGCTTTGGGTCTTGGGGGCAGCCAAGAGGCACTGCCCTGCCGAAGACGGGGTCAGGGACAGAATTAATTCAACACATGACCTCACCTATAGTGCTGTCATAGGGTCACTGTAATTCAATTATACCCCAACCCCTCCCATTCCCCCACCCAACCATGCCAACGGCCCTGTCCTTTCATACATGGGTCCAGGAAGATTCGTTTTTCTATACCCTTTGCCTTGTCTCACTCAGCCCTGTGTTATCATCTTTGACTCTTGCGGTGTGTCTAGAGTTTTGCACAGCATTAATGTGAACTTGACCTTGCAGAAAGGTTTTGCACTCCTGTCTTTTTTCTTGTGATCTGGCAAGACTGCCTCTGCTATGCCTGTAATGTGATCGGAGCAAATCAAACCTCGACTGAAGCAGTAATGCTTAAGTAGGACTTTTAAGATGTGCCCCACTGCATTCAATCCATCCCCAGACTTAAACACAGAGACATGTATTTGACTCAAGTCCATTTGTGCTGCTTTTCCTATGCAACCTTATCTATTGCAATATGTTACAATGTGTCTAATCCCTCCATTGCATCCTGATATAAAATAACATAAATTGACTACACCAATTACTTAAGAATCTAAATAAAATATGAATCGCTGATGATTAATTGTCTTAAGGAAATTAATTAAATAACAGTAAGACAATTTTTGGTCTATAAATAATTGGCATAGGACTTATCTTGACAAAGATCTGCAATATCAGTAAATTATTTATTGGTTGTACACCATGTTTAGTATCATGTTATGTTGTGTACCTGTGCTCATCTATGCCTGCATTTTAATTGCCACCAAGGGGATGAACAAAATTGATTCAATTGTATGTGCTTTTTAGAGATCATCAAGAAAAAAAGGTAATGTCAGGGCCATTGAACGTGCCAAGATATTATTTAATATATCTGTCAGATGCCCAGTGCAGCCCAGAGTTTGGATGGTGTCTTGATTATGAAGCTGTGCTGCTATTGTGCAGTTTTTAATCTATATTGTGCAGATTGATACATGCAAAGGCAAAATTAAGCAAATATGCAGGATGGCTAAAGTAATTTAAAATTTTATAAAACAAATTTTGTCATGGTTGTAGTTTACAGTATTTTATGCCTTTAGGGCATGTTGGCCAAACAATCAATTTTTCCAAACAATACAGTGGTATTTAAAGGTGTACACATAGCTAGACACTGCTAGCTAGCTTGTGTTTTACTGTGTGCAATCTATGAACAATGGGTTAATGCAGACAATGTTCTACAGTATCTTTAATTTCGTAAATCTAGTCTTTAATTGCTCTCTGCCTCTCTGTCTCCATGAGAGCAAGATTGCCCTGGTCTCTAATTTCGGTAATCATATCATTTACGGATAAAAACACAGAGCCAAGCATTTTAATTACCAGACAAAGATACTCTACTGTGGTCAAGCTGGCACAAATGTTTTTATTGAAAATACACCCAAACACTGATACATGAATAAGGAATTTGAGAAAAGATGGAATTTCAGCACAAGAGAAAGATAAAACAAAAAATAACTTATTGAAAAGCCTGGCTCTGGTCCAAGGTTAACCTATGGTTGTAGTTTAATGTAAGCACACATGGAAAAAGGCCTAGACCTGCTGTTACTCAGACTGTGAAGAAAACAGACATAGAATTAAGACAGTTGGGGGGCAAAAATAACACCTACCACTAATGGCAGGGTTGTGTACATTTGATTCCTGTAATTTGTATGCAACTTAGTTATGTGAACTTGATAGTTCTGGTTTGGATTTCCTGTATTACAGGGCAGACACCAGACAGATATTATGGGTGGGGTGCCTGGCAAGTTTTTGATTACATGGGTTTGGTCTAGTGTCCTTATGTCCCCCTTGAAAAAGTTTAGCAAGCAAAGCAACCACAGGTAGCAAACGTGTGAGCAGTGTTAGGACTTCCTCTTACATAAAAACTATAGGTTTTCAGTGCATTGTTTGCTGGTTTAGGATGGCTACATTCCAAAGGTTGTTGTCATACTGTTTGTTTGGCGTAATACTTGGTACGTAAAAGATGGTACAATTCATCATGATTTAGAAGCACAAGTAAGTACAAGAAATCCTCCACCAGCACTATCAGTGTTATAGCCCTGTGACATCATTCATCTTATATCGCCATTGACTAGGCACACAATACAGTGTGATTACTCTGAGTGCTGATCGCAGACGTCCCATCGATCCCCGGGGAGCTCAGCCTAATCACGCAGCTCTCTATACAGCCTCCTTGTACACAATAGGCCACTGGCCCACAAGGTCAGCCTCAAAGTCACACATACCCAGCACTTTAATGTAATGGTTATCTTTTGTAGTGCTGTCATTGTGAGTTATTTCATTGGCTTTAATAAGCTTTTGATGTATGTGTCTGCTCTCGTGCCTCTCATGTTATAATCTTGGTGGCTTTACATGTGAGGTGCGGCAAGACCATCGAGGCATTTGTACCCAAGCCTGCTCTTTTCACTCGCAGTGGCAGGAAGATTACACTTGCACCATAATTAGCTTAATAAGTTTAAAGTAACTTTTTATATTAAACCACTGTCTCATTCCACAACCTTTTAGTGTCTTATTTGTGTTCCCCTACATGCCGCCAATAGATTAATTGTAGTTTGTTAGTTTTATAGATGATTTCTTAGCCATTGTGTTTCTTTTGTCCAATGGCTGGACCAAGAGGTTTCCAATGGAGCTGCTACACTAAATTTACATGTACTCTTGACTCTTTAGACAGAAATATCCCCAAATAGCCGGTAATATAGTATACCTTAGCAAAAAGTTTGAGAACAAAAAAGTGTTTGAAAAAATTAACCTATAAGAAAAGCTTCGTAGATTGATTTGGCAATTTCTAGAGCTCCTATAATGGGCTGATGTGATGGAAGTGCCAAAGTGGTTTGGAGAAGGGTGACCAGATGGGGGACTGGGTGGCTGGAAATTGGATTGTATTTTTAAGTGTCCATATGGTCACCCAGTTCAAAAACTGACAGGGATAGAAATTGATTCTTTTTTAATTAAAAGTAACCATATCTACCTTGGAGTGCCACTTGGAGAGTAATGCAGTTAGCACACAGTGGTGGTCCACACACATCATACAGACAGACACACTGAGAGAGAGGCTGAGGTGGAGGGAGAACCTAAACAAAAGAAAACATGCTTTGAGAAAGAGGTGGGGAAAAAGCAATATATGTGAGAAAAACATCTGCAAGATAAAGTGTTGGAGGAACACAATTTAGAGGTTGGGGAGCATCAATGGGAAGTTGTTTTCATAAGCCAGTGCAGCAATGTCAGAATGGAGGGAGGAAAGGGTCATCGGAGGTTAATGATGTGAGATTAATAGTTTAATTAGAGATCTCAATAGCAGGGCCAGAGGCAGTCACCCAAACTCTCTGCTGTGTCCCAGATTCGGCAATGCCACAGGACGACAAATACGCCAGTGTCCTTCCAGAAAAGGGCAGATGGAGAAAGACATTTTAATTCTGTGTTCATAGTGATGGCTTTATTGACAGAAGACACTTAAATTCCTCACTGTTCCTTATTACTTATTACATTCTCACTTAATCTCAGGATACTTTGAATTGAAATAATCCAGTATTACCAGAGATTTCGAAGAGTTGATGTGGATTTAATTTGTGTTGAGAGATATTATGTGGGAAATATTAGAAGCATTAAAGTTTTGTCACATCCTGATCATTGATCAGACTTAAATTCAAGATAGCTGGCATTAAACAGGACAAAATCAAGTAATTTATAGGCACATTGCCACACACCCATGTATTATTTACTTTTGGAGCATCCTCTAAGGTGCATTTAAAGACACTTGACTCTACCAAACAGCTTGTAGACATGGAGCAGCATAACACATGGTTGGATCTCAAGTGGGAACTGTTTCATGGGTAAATGGTCAGTTTAGCTTTTCAAAGATGCTAAATCATAAGCGAAGCAACAAAGAGCCTGTTGGTGCCTGTAAAACCAGAATTCCTTTGTTGTTCCACATACCTACAGTAAAATCATTTAATTTCTCCCACAATTTTGGCTAGTGTAGAGTTGAATTACTTAAGCCCTCCGGGCCATGTGGGTGAGAAGATGAGAACCATGGTAGGTGCTCTTTGTGGTCTCTGAGGGAGGGCTAATCTAGGAGAGGCAAATTAATGAGGTTTGTGGGGTCGCAAGGGGCTGCGCAGTGATGGATGATGAGCTAACCCCAAAATGGGATCTCTGAAGAATGATCTCTGCAGCGGGGCCCCCAACCCACCCCACTCCTGAGATCACTTAACACACTTAACATTTTCCCCACACTGGGCTATTAATGTCAGGGTCCGAGCCAAGGTGACTATCGGACTTTACCCAACAGCATTAACAAAGCTCTCCATCAGTTGCCCAAATCTCCTTTCGTATTCCCACAGCAACTTTACAGAGTAGTTTGGATTTCCATTACAAAGGTGTCACGCTATATACTTTATTACATATTCAAGTTGCATTCAAAACTTACTTTGCCCTCTTTGTATTTTGTTTTGCATGCGAGTGTCCCCAGGTTGACACTCTGTTACCCACCCACACATGCCTTCAGATGCAGCAGTCAGTCGCACTTCACAGTTTCAGAATGGAAAAACACTTAGTTTCATGACAGTGCAAATGAGAACATTTCATCAAGTGAAGTAAATGAACATCGGAGGTGATGTAGCCCCAGCGTTATGCAGATGAGCTGTGCAGTTCAGCCGACACATTAGCAGGCTTGTCTTGTATGTTAGGGCCACATGCATACACATACAGGGAGTGATTTAGCATTTTACATTTGCATTGTCCACATTCTGTGGCAGACTAAGCATCAGTTATTCTCAGATAATGATATGGTCTCCAACCAGCAAGAAATTATGGGTGTTAGCATTGAGAAAAGGAAACTGTAAAACATAAGATATAGTTTGCCCTCATTTTATAACTATAATTTTTATTAAAACAGCACGAAGTTGTATGTTTTTCCTCATGCAATAGTACAACAAAAGTAGTTTAATCTCAAGATGTATAACAAAGAAAACATTATCTAATGTCTGGGTTGAAAAAAGCCACAGGTAGTGAGTCATCTTTGACTAGATTTAGGTTGGGCACCAGTTTAAATACCACGGGTAATATAAAACCTCAGACTCCCAGTCAAGTGATACCAGGAACACCCACGTCCTCACAATCAAAAAGTACACAATGAAGCATTTATCCTTGCATGTTTTTTAAACAGTTGTTTTTAACTACCCACTCCAGGCATTGGTCACCAAAGCACATTGTGTTGTTTTTTTTTTTCCCAAATGTCATATATTGACAGACAGACAAGAAGAGAGAGAGAGCAAACTTGAGAGATGCCTCCCTCATTCATAATCGGCTTGAGAAGATGAAAGCCATTACAATAATGTTGCTCACATTGGCAAGAGAGGAGTGAAGGGTAATTGCACTTAGAGTTCTTGTTCTTTTCCACTGTCTTGAATAATTCACTGAGGGCTGGGCGGTCTGATTGAAAGCCCGTCTTCGTGGTCCACGAGGGTATTGAAAGTTTGATGTTTTTCTTTTTCCTTTTCTCTTCCATACTATAGGTAGGTTTAGACATTTGGTCTTAAGTACAGTATCTCACTGATGATGAATCACAGTACTCTTGTTATTTTACTGAAGTTTTGATAAGCTCCATCAATCTTGAGCCACTACACTCTACACACACTATCATTCTCAAACAACAACAAAACAAATTCTTAGGTTTTTTATCACAAGTGAATGCAGTGTGAACTGACTGTCAATGAGTGGGACCATCCAGCAAAAACCTGTTCAAACGTGGAGAAATAAGCAAACTCCACTCATATAGGTCCCAGTTGGGTGTGAAACCAGGATCTTCTTGGTGTGAGGTGACAGTACTAGACATGGAACTGTTGTCACAAAAAGGCCAAATTCAAATTACCTGAGCTAAAAAAACATTCGCACTGTGTCTCACTCTACTTACTATGTATATGTTTAGCTAGTTTTTCAATTGGCACTTTTGGCTAAGTCAAACCATACCAGCATTGATTTGCGTTTCCATTACTTGTTTAAATGCGCCGAGTTGTGCCAAGTCTCGTCTGAGATGGACCATCTCCGAAGTCGGGCCAAAGCGCGCCTGACCCGCCTCCAAGCAGGTTGCGGTGATGTCTCGCCAACCGCAGCCAATCTGAAGCTTTGTGGTTTGAAGTTTTGTCTCTCTCCTGCGTCTGTTTATATTTCTCAGATATCTACTTTATTTTAGTTATGTATTTGCCGTGCTGTGTGATGGAAAAACACTCACAGCAAACTAATGGGGGACTTTTATTTTCAAGAATTTATAGGAAATGAAATGTGTTTATCCACCGTTTTACAGCAACTCCTTTGACCACTAGTCACGGCCATGGACCAGCCCACTGCTTTTAAACATCATCGACTCAAGCGTGTAGCCCTGTTGTAATGGAGATGCAAATCCCTGCCATGCTGCGCTGACGTGCCAAGTCAAACTGAGTCAAGCCAAGCCAGCACATGTGTATGGAAAGATGGAAAGTGAGGGCGGCGAGATGGTGTGATTGACACAGCAAGAACAATGGGAGGAGCTGGTGGACTGCTGTGCTGTGCATTGCACAATGACAGTTGCATTGCTATCTCTTTATAATGTGAACTCAATCTGACAGATTTGAGATCAAAATTTAAAAACTAGATAATAAAACATAACTCATGTTGACCTGAAATGCTTCAACCAAGGGGAGATGATTATGGGAAACCCTGCTTCATATTATTTAGTCCTAGGGTCCCTCCACATAAATTCTAACTTGTGCTATGTACATGTGTCATTTGGAAAAAAAGAAACACAATGTTCTTTGGTGTTCAGCTGTAAAACAGAAGTGCAGATAGCAAACATGATGTTTATTGGTTTAAACAAACAGCCTGAAGTGCAGTTGACTTTATCGGGGTAAATAACTTGCAGGGGATGCAGCTTTATATGGAATTAATTGCAAACAAGTTGCCTGCTAATGGCCTGAAAATGCCTTAATGGAAGTGTTCCATTAAAACAACCAGTGCTGATGCCATCAGACAAATTTCCACTAAGTGTTGCCTCATGAAAATGATAACTTGCTAATCTATTATTAATAAGAATTAATGGTTTTCTCTCTGCCGTGTGTGTATCGATCCCTGATACTCTACACCACAGAGTAGCTCTCATTGGGCACTCTGGCAAGCTTGGGAATACACTAATTGTTAGCCACACAAGTGCCATTTACACGACTCTCCCTGCTGTCTCTGCATTTATTACAAGCCTTGCTCGGAGGCCCCCGACAAGGAAAAAAGAGAAAACTGTATAGCTAGTTAGGAAACATACCATACAGTAACACTGCTTTGAGTGAGTCAGAACAGCGAAAAGCTATATATGAATAAATATTTCAGTAAACCACTTTCCATTTTTTCCAGTCTCTTAAAAGCTCACCTCTGTTCTTGTCCTATAATATGACCCATATTCATTCATTTATTCATTAGACCCTAACCCTATTTTTTGTGTTGTCCTTGACAAAGTCATTTACTGTTTACTGTACATTGGCAGGTGTTCCTGATCACCCGTCACAACACCTTAGGATCTATCTAGTGAAAAATAAAACACCTGTAGTAATACTGGAGTTCAGGAACCCCCATACTTCTTATCTCTCTAATGACCTCAGACCCCACAAATACTGCTGCAGGCATTAGGTTAACGGAGAGAAGCTGTTTAATCCCCCCTACACAGAGCAATCAGTAGCCTCTAGGCTCCTTCAGTGTTGTCTAAACCAGGGATCTATGCAGATTTGTCAATAGCCTGACCTCAAATTTAAATTTCAAGCCAAAAGGGCTTGCATTGTTTAGATTTTACATGAGAATACACCTGGTTTGTGTACACACTACAGCATAAATGCTAAATATTATGAATTACTACTGTAACTACTGCTAGATTAAGGTAGCACTTTGTATTAAGGTTTTCAACATTAGGCATTAAAAGGGTTTGTATTAATTTCCCTAATAACCCTATCATTTGTTTGATGTCTGTCAGGATGTGTGGTAGCATACTAGAAACACCTTATTAGTACCACAAAATCAAAAAAGGAAAACTGAGGGGTTTTGCTTTGATTAACTCATTTATTCCATTCATTAGTTGTAACATGAAAGTCTTTATGCTCTACTAACAACAAATGTGTTTGGGGTTTTTTTGCCATACTGCTGTTTGTGTACAGCAACACTGTTTTGCATGTGGATCACCTTTTGATCTTCCTGATGCATTCATTTGGTAATTAAAACCAAATTTAATGATTGACTTGTAGTCCAGGTATGTTTATCTGCTTTTATTTTGATAGCCAAGTTTAGGTGTACATGATAGTGTCAGTAATTTGAGCAATGCCTTAATCTGGTTAGTGTGAGTAAACTGAATGTGGTAAATATGAGGTATTCATGAGTCGATAACCTCAACCCTGAAATACTGGCACCTTGCAACCAATACTGGGCCGTTGTGGCAGCACTTTTCTCCTCATTGCCAGCAAGAAGAGTGCATGTGTTAAAGCCTTGTGTGTCAAGATAGGAGTTTTGAATGTGATGTATCAAAGCTTAGAAAAAGTACAGCTTAAAGCTTGCAGTCACTGGCTGAGTGAAGGATTTGCATAGGTAGGCTTATGTGTTTTCCACCTCGCCCCTGCCATTGTTTTCATGTGACAACTGCCTGACAGCCAGGAAAATGGGACACAGGCAGAGAAAAAAGGGTCGAGTCTGGATTTTGTCTCTCTAAGAAAAGAACTGACAAACCCAACAGTGTGATATCCTCACCCACCAGCGGTGGTACAGTGAGGGAGGAATTCTGCAGTCTTAGTCCCAAAATAAATGCTTCTGCCCTTTCCTTGGATTGTGTTTGGACCACTGTTAACCCCATCCAGATTTTGTGATTGAATGCTTTGTGAGATCTGGATTAACGATGGACAGCTCAGAATTTGCCATAGTTTCTTCACTTTGAGTCATAGGTTAACTATCAAAATTCAGGGGAAGCTTGTTTAAGAGGATTAATATAGGAAAAGCTCAGTGAGGGCCAGTTTACCCTTTTCTTCCACTTATCCCTAAAAATCCTTATGTTTTCTAAGATCCAGTGGTTCCTCACTTAAATGTTTGTGGCAATACATGAGCTTACATCCTTTAATTTTGAAGCATGTTCTGAGAACTCTTTAATGCTGCCTGATCCTCCATCTTAGCAACAAAGTGAAAAGCCCTCATATCAACTTAAATGGAACTGCTACAGACAGATGTTAGTAGGAACTCTAAGAAGTCAGAATGGCGATAATCAGGTCTTGAGCATTCCAACTCCCCACCCATACACGCACAGATGCATGCTGAGGCATACACTCTTAAGAGCTTATCAGGTTTGAATCATTAGCACAGCTCTCCTGCTGCTGCCTGCATGTGTGTCACAGTCACATTCTGATGCTATAGAAAAGGATTTATTACCTCGCTGTTGCAGTCTTGTATGTGGGAGAACCAGGACAAAAATATAATTCAAATGTCAGGTGGGTTTAGGTACTATGAAGGGGTCACAGGTCACGGATGGATGGATGTGTTGGATTACTGTGTGTGCACGCATAACTGCCCACTCACACATTTCACTGCACCACAGTACAATTCAGCCCATCAGAGTTACGTAAAATGCTGTGGATTTGTTTGTCATTGTTAGCTTATCATGATTGGTTTTGAAACAAAGGAACATGTTAGCTTTAATCTCTTTTGCCATTTTGACAGTTGTTTGACAGCGACTTACTCCAAGAACAACACGTCATAAAATGGATCATTAAAAGAATAAAGAACATGGATGGATTCCTGCATTTTACTTTTTTAAGTGGTGAAGAGATGGTATCTGTTATGTATGCTTGCACACGCCACTGCCTGCATGCTTGCAGTATCTCTTTTATTGTATACTGCTGTATTGCTTGAAGAAAGCTACTCTGCAGAGATGTCCTCGCGCAAGGACAGACAGTACCACCTCTCTCTCTCTCCCTCTCTCTCTAGCCAAGTGGGGGCAGAGGACGATGATATAACAGGTGGACCTGGAGAATGTACTCACTAAAGGCCTTATCCATATCAGAAAGAGAGGTACAATGTTATGCTAACTAGATATTGACCCCCCACCCACCCTTCTCCCACCAATATAGATATGGTATAAAAGAAAAAAATAAAAGAATGGCGGTAGCCATTCCTGGATTTTCCCCAGCGTGTGCTCAGTGAGGGAAGGCTGGCGTCTCCTCTGTGTATACAGCATAATGATTCACCCCCTTGTGCGTGTCTCCATGGGGCAGTCTGCTTGTCATTACTGCGGTTTAGGTGTTCCCCACCTCCCTCTTTAATGACTCTGGAGATGAAACACGAGCTGACGGAGCTGGTAATAAGAACATTGTGTCATATTGTTGAAGCCAGACTCATATTATGCACGTCTGAGGCTTTAAATAAAGCATAAAGCATGGCGGCTACAGCATGGAGCTAAGGTGTGCTCATTGTAGCATCGTGTCAACTTAGACGGGTTGTCGCCGAAACACACACTCCATTGTCCTGCGCATAATGATGTTGGGTGTGGTGCTCGTTGAAAACACCCTGAAGGCAAACAGGGGAACCACGTTTATAGATGTTCTCCATGGTAGTCCACGGTGTTGTTGTACACACACATTATCTAAGAAGTCACAAAGAGGTTACAGAATCACAACATAGTAGTAGCTGCCTCATAAGCCAAAAATTGCTGTTTGAATGCTAAATAACCTGATTAACTCCCAAAGTATCTAATTTACCAGCATCTTGCTTTTCTTTATCTGTGATTTTTGCAGACATTTTTTGTAGAAGAGTTTATCTGCTTATCTTTTTCTATCTTTTGGGTTTAATGCAATCCCTCATGTTCACTAGATAGAACTGCAACCTCATTGTCAGTGGGCGACAAACTTTCCATATGGTGTGTCAAAGCAGAGGTGAGAAATTCAACATGATACAGTGGCAGGCAGGCACACAAAGACTGGATGTTTCTCCCATGACTGAGCTGCAGGTGTGCGCAGCAACAATGCCAGTGTGGGTTTTCTCATTCTCTGCCTTTGTGTGGAGAAAGTGATACCCATAGACAACCAAGTTTTACATGCCGATGTGACTGGCAGAAGGCACTAACATCACCTTCACCTCTCCCCCTCCCTTCTGCTCTCCATCTCCCTTGCTTATCTCCCTTTTCCCCTGTCCCTGACTTCTTTCCCTCCCTCTTTTTATCACTTTCTGTCTCCCTCTGCCCCTTCTGCTGTGGCTCGCTCAGGCTTGCCAAGTTTCGTCAAATCCCCAGAGGATCAGACAGGTATCTCGGGCGGAGTTGCGTCGTTTGTGTGCCAGGCGTCCGGGGAGCCCAAACCCAGAATCACCTGGATGAAGAAAGGCAAGAAAGTCAGCTCCCAGCGGTTTGAGGTGAGCACTTATGCGTGACATACACACCCACATGCAGTGGTGGAAAGTAACTAAGTACATTTACTCATGTACTGTACTTACGTACAGTTTTAAGGTACTTGTACTTTACTTGAGTATATCCATTTTATGTTACTTTATACTTATACTCCACTACATTTAAGTGAGAAATATTGTACTTTTTATTCCACTGCATTTATTTGATAAATTTAGTTACTAGTTAAAATATATATATATATATATATATATATATATATATATATATATATATATATATAATCTAATCAATCTATAAATTATTATGGATTAAGCTACCCAACAGTATATAAAGTAGTTGAAATTAACACAGACACATCCACAAATGCGTGCACAAGCACAGCGTTCACACAAAGCACACACAATCAATTGCCCTGTTATTGAGCATTACACCAACTCTTCTCTTCTCCAAGTGAGACCAGACAGGCTTCCCTTCTCTTTAATCTCCTTCCATCTTGATTTATATAGTCCTCTTCATCTCTTTCAGTCTTTTCACACCCTCATCCTTCCCTTTCTGTTCCTCAGCTCCACCATCTCTGGGTATACATCCCCTTGATGTATTACTTGATGTATTTTCCCTTCCTCTTTTGAACCCATATGAACAGAAGGAAGTGCCTTAGGTGGGAACTCACACTGTTTCTGACCAGTCTTTCCTCTGTAACATAATGTAGCCGTGGTAGCTGGGGCTACTATTGGTTATGGCTCTGCTGTGCATCACAGCGTTCTTGGATATGATTTCATAATATCAATCATAATTTTTCATCAGCCATTTTTAGTGAGAACAGCAGACTTATGTTCTACTTCTGAAAAGTCTAATTTTGTGGCAGGGCATGAAAACAGTCTTTTGAGAAACTGGTAAAGCTGCAAAACTGGCAAATGTAAAAACCAAGAAAACTGTAATCTGTAAGTCTAAACGAATGTTATTTATATGTTGCAATATAGTGATATCCTTGGAAAAGAAAAAGAGGCCCTAGAAATATTATTCCTGCCCTTTGCTTTGCTCTGGCTCTCCTAGGTGATTGAGTTTGATGACGGCTCGGGCTCTGTACTGCGGATCCAGCCACTGCGCACACACAGAGATGAAGCCATTTACGAGTGCACAGCTACCAACAGTGCTGGCGAGATCAACACCAGTGCCAAGCTTACAGTGCTTGAAGGTAAGATAAGTGTTTCTTTCTCGCTCGGTTTATTTCTCCATCTTGCTTTCACGCTCACTCTTTTCTTAAACTCCTCCTCCTTTTCCTGCTGCAGATGGTTTTTGAAGCTTTTATTCCAATTTATCCAAAAACAAATATGGGTGTTTGCCTCAGTAATTCATACATAAACATTTGCAAACTCTGAGGATTCCTAGTATTCACAGTGACATGGAGGAGCAGATCAATCTTAATGTAAACTCCACAAGGTGAAAGAAAATGCAAGGAATGCGTTTTTAAATAAGATAGTATTCAGTTCAGTAATACAGCAAATGAATGACCTGAAATCCAGTTATATTGTAAGAAATATTTGCCATTTATTGGCTATAATGCTATATTTACTTTGTCTCCCTCTCTCAATGAGTCAGTCTGAATCCCATAATCAATTAAAAAAAATATAAATTGCCTCATCAAAAGCCTTATAGTGAATAATGACTGATGGTTAAAATATATGACTTAAATAAATGTTTAAAAGTCAATGATTCCCTGTTTATACAGAGAACTTTAAGAACAATTGCTCCACATGGACATATAAACAATGTTTGTGTTTCCACATATAGGGCTACCCTCCATACCTGCAGGCTAGTTTGACCTCCATGGACCTCCTTTCCCCTTTTGGCCCATAGAGTTAATGTATGTGATTTATGTGAACAGGGGTACTGCACCTCTCCCTGCTCAGCCTTCCATATCACTGAGCTGTGAGTGCAAATTTCTTCCTTAGTTGATTGTAATTTTGTCATGTGGGTGCTTGTCACCGCAGGAGTTGATTTCATTAGAAACGTTCAAGAAAAAAGCTCCAGAGCTAGCCAGCGGGGGGATTAAGGCCGTCCATAGCCATTACACTGGCATTAAAGCAGATCCCCTTTCATTCAAATACAGCCTTTCCATCCCCTGTTTGAATCCCGTCTTTTTTACACCCACCCTTCCCTTTTTCTCTGTCAACGCTGATTTGATGATATTGTCGGCTAGGCTTGCGTAATCTTCCCGAAGGGACTTTTCTCCTGCGCAAAGAAAGTTTTTTTTTCTATCCCTGCTTTGCATTGTATCGTGAGGAATGCTGTTGCCTGCAACAAACAGCCCTAACATGACATGAAGTGCACATTAATGAGATGAGATTAATCACAGTTAGTGTTGGGGGGCAAAATAGGACATCGAGTTCGGATTCCCTCAGTTAGTGGAATAGAAAGGCGGACAACAGTCTTACTCAACAGCGAGCAACTGTTCTCACCAGCAGACATGCTTTGCATGAAGTCGTCTCCTCACTGTGATCCTGTGCTCAGTGTTGTAGCTGCTAACCCCAGAGTCGAGTACCATACAGACACATGCCATATGATGGATGCTTCAAGCTATAGGGTACACATTGACTGCATATATTTTCAGCATGGGATGAGAACCAGACCTTTGACCATGGCAGTGTTACTAACAGTGTCTGTGTTTAGGCTTGAACCACATGTGAACGTACAGTTATAAAGAAATCTTTAAAGTCACAATGAAATGAAAAGTTACATTTTTACAACACATAGTATTTCTTTTTCATAATATACTGCTATTTAAAGCTGCATTAAGCAATTCTTTATAATAATATTAAACTGAGTGACTGTAATACATAAGGGTTACTAGTGTTGATGGTTCCACCAAAAATCTACACCTGAGTCTGCACTTTTACACAGAGGTGAGCCACTTTAAGCTCATTGTTTTGGTCTGACAAACCAAAACAATGTAAGTTGATAAAAAAAACCTACTACTGCTCTCAGCCTACAAGCTCAAGCAAGCCAGTTCTACGCCACCTGTCCAGAGTGAAATGGCAGACAGCCAAAGTAAACAAGTGGCTGGTGAATCTAGGACTTTAATAGGATGTTGCCAAGATGTTTTGTTTCTGCTGGAAATAAGCAATCTCTGCCAAAACTGATAATGGTATAAACTGATATACTATAAAGGCTTGTTGCTATGAAATTGTTTTTGAGTATTTCCACTTGTTATTGTTCAAAAATATCTTCATACAGATTTAACTGTAAATGTTAATAATTGTAATTGTTGAAATGATATTCATCAGTTAGACATATACTGTAGTTTACATTATATTTGATGCAGCCTAGTTGATTTGATTTATTAGCATACATCAAATTGCAAACAGAGGAAAATCTTTGAATGTAATGAAGGATTACACTCCTTAAATAAGTGGTTTGGTTTTTGTAGAATTTGTGACAACCTTCCAATTAGACCGTCAACATTTTTCTTTTTTATCAGAAGAAGACTTGCAAGTGTTAAAGGGGACCTATTATTATGCTTTTCCTTATTTTCTGTCATATATATAATATTACAATGTCGGATGTTCATATTAAACATGGCCAAAGTTTCAAATAATGATTAAATGATTGAATAAACAATTGTAAACGAAATCCCTGTGAGCAAAAAGCTCAGGCATCAGACTGCTCTGAACACTAGGTTTCCAGTGTTTTTTTTCTACTTTCAAGCCTGTGTGACGTCAGCTTAACTCGCATGCACCGCTAATTGCAGCTAACGTTACAGTTAGCAGCAGTTAGCAGCTACTTTAAAGGTATCTCTCCATCAGGAAACTCCATAAATCACAGAGAGTTGAGGCAGAGCAGCCAAAGGACATCAGAGGGAAAACCAGAAAATATTTTCTCCATAAAATATGATCCAGTTTCGCCAAAGTCAGTGAATAAAGTGCGGCCCAGTCCCCAGAAACACTACGCTTTGGGGCCGTCTATTGTTTTTCCAACCTAATTCTTGTCTCATTTGTGGTCTGATAAACAGAAAATTCATCCAATTCACTGCCCCATATTGCTATTTTCCAAGCTAAGTTACTGTAGCTGTCATAGCCGTCCAGCACACCAGCAAGACAATGATGTGGTGGTGTGGGCTCACAGCACTGGGTGTATAAAGAGAACTGGTTACAACGGCTCGCTGCCCCTCGGCAGGCCAATCAGAAGAAAGTGGGCTTTAGGGAGGGGGGCCTTAAAGAGACATTAGCTAAAACGGCTTGTTTCAGGAAGAGGATGAACTGAGGATCTGCTTAAAGGGCCAGTATAAGATAAATTAGGATTTTTTTTTACTGTGAATCATGCAAAGCTACTCTAGTGGAATCCCAGAATAAAAATATGGAGCTGGAAATGAGCATAATAGGTCCCCTTTAAGGCAATCACAGAGGCTGGTAGAGAACAGAACCACACATCATGTTTAATCAAAATAACTCCTTCAATCTGCTCGTCCAGAACCCTGAGGGTGTGCTGGACAACTTGGAGCCTGTTCGTACATTCAGACATGCAAACCAGACACAAACGTACAACCATACGCACATTTATGCATATTCACTGACACAAACACACTTTTTACAAACACACACACCCTCATGGGGCAATGTTGTCAGCTCGGCTCTATTTTTAGACTATTGTTTGTAGCCTAGCAATACATCAAGTTCATATCAGCAGCAATACACAAGAAAACACTGTGGCAGCACCAACCAGACTAATGACCCTCCTCTTTAATGGGGCGGTGGTAGCCTTAAGGTTTTAGAAGTCGGTGTCATGTCAGAATGTTGCTGTTTTGAATAAAATGATCAAATCTAGAGAAAGTGACTTAGAAACCTGCTGAGCTTCTGTAAACTTAATTAATTGTGGTGCCCTTGAGCAAGGCAAAGAGTCAGTTAAGCTGCTCAGGGACTAATAATAGAGGATTGTAGCTGTCCCGGGTGTGAATGTGTAAAGAGAAATTAAGTATTGCTTAAAAACATGTCACATCTTAGTCAACCTTCCCTGAATAAATAAGGTTGAAAAACGTCCTAATTTTTCATTCCAAAAGAAACGCCTCACATGACTTAAAGTACTTAAAGGACTTTGCATCCACATGAAGTCATCATAACATATTGAGCACTCCCATTCAGAGAGACAGTGAGAATGGTGAAGCCATTATACCACTAAGTCGATCAGGATTGTAGTTTTTAGCTGAGCAAAGGAAGGTCGAACATTCATTATGATTAATAATCTCTATTTTGTTATGTCAATCCTGCAAAATATGAATTATGACAGTCATATTGGTGCAGCTTTACACATGCTTTTAGTGTTCTTAAAGGAAGGCTGTAATGTATAAAGGAAAATACTAAGGTTCAGAAGTGCATTATTCTGTCTGGATCACTTGCTTGTGATTTTTAGCCTAATTCAATGGGTCCACTTGTGTCAGTACTGACAACTTTTTATGTAACACCAGGGGACTTGAAAAAAATCCCTTCAAGGGATTTCTTGAAATAGTGATTTTGCAATGATTTTTCACACTTTATATTTTAAGTTGACTTCACTGGCTATTACTTCATTTTTTGAGTCAGTATGGCTTGGTCAAAGGCTGTCAAATAATGACTTAGATGAATGTTACCCAACTTTTGTATAAAAAATTTAAGCTGTATTGAAATTGATACGCATGTCATACTGAACCTGTTCTTGGAGTTCTGTCCACAGAGGATGTTATGTCTGGTGTTGAAAATTGGTCTTTTTCTTTACCTGAGCAGATGATTTGAGTTGGAGTTGTGACTGTATAGTTTTGCCTGCCGCTCACCCGTTGTGGGGCGTTGCAAAGGCATGTTTTCGCTCAAAAGCCGAGTCGAGCTTTAGCACTTTAGCAGTCATGAGTCTCGAGTCACTCTGTAATTCTGTCACGCTGTAACAGCCCTGCTCTTTGTTCGTAGCGGCTCTCATGCCCCCGCCCGAGAGGTCACACCACTGAGACTTACATACAGGCCCAAAGTCAGCGCAGCCATTTCTCAGTGTGTGTGCATGTCTGTGTAGTACAGCGGTAGAATGATAAGAACAGCGATGTGTTTCTTTGTTGTTGTCACACTGTCATAAGTTAAAATCTAAGGATCCTCAGCTATAATCATCTTTTTCTCACTGCAATGTTTTTAATAATGGTCTAAATGCAAAATCACTTTTCAAATCAATCCTGCCTAGACTAGGTGTGTGTGCAAGAGAGAGAGTCTGTCAGCTGTGTGCAGCTCTGACCTGTATGGATAAATAATGATGCAGACAATGCTGAGACCAAAGGGGGACGTGTGATTGAGAAATATTGTTGCCGTCAGTCTTTCATTTCCCTTTCTCTTCCCCTCTCTTTCATTTCTGTTTCTGCCATCTTGACTCTATAACTTTTTTTTGTATCTACTCCGTTCTCTGTTATATCACTGTTTCTCGCTCTCTGTGTTTAATATATAGTGGACAGTGGTATGACGTTGTAGGGTAGTATAGAGAGATGACCAGAGGGAACAATGACTCATTACTTGGGTAACGATACCAATGTTTTGACCTTGAGCGCCCCTCTTGAATCGAACTGCCTCAGTAAATGTTTAGGTTAATGGTGCTTGTCTCTGTGATGTATGAAATAAACTACTGCCGGACAGAAAAGACATCTCAGTTCACAACATCAGTCTTAAATGCAGTGTGCTGCCACTTCTCCATGTCAAGCTAATATTTCATATTTTCAGCGCTGTTAACATTTGATGAGCATGCAAAATGTAAGATGCAATGACCTTAGTCTTGATCTGAGATCAAGAAATGACTAAGGTAGTATCACAACCATGTCATGACAACTAATGGTGATGATAAAACTGATGAGACTCTGTGGTGGAACGAAAAGAGTGTTTTGGAATGGAATTGGAAGCTGACATATTTTCTCCCTAAAACCAGAGCCAAATTGAATTGCGTTGAACAAAATCCTTAAAGGTACATGGTTTTGATTGGCTTCCATCAGCAACCAGGCAATTGCAACATTGACAAGTCCTGGGAAAGGCCTACAGTGACTGAGACTTGTTACTTAGAAATAATAATGCATATTTTCCAAGTAAAAACAAATCAGCAAGAATCGTAGTAAGGAGATGCAACACAAACATCTAATTGGAGATCACATATCACAGAGAAAAAAGCACTGTACAAACTGATGCTGCATTTATTTCCTTTTATGGCGTGAGAATGAAATGGCTCGCAATACTATTTGCTCTGCATTAGTTCTGTATTTCCAAAACAAGTTGAAAGCTGCGAATCTTAACTCCAGCTAAAGTGGTTGTGGTCATTTGTATTAATCAAATATCCTATCAAACCACAAGCAAGTGAAAATCTTAACCCTATCTGTTTACACTCACCCACTGTAACATTTAAAAGTTTCAGCAAAATTCCTCCAAAATAAAAAGCTAAAACAAACATAAAAATGTCAAACTGATATCTGCAGAGCTCCTGGTGACTCGAGAAGATAGCTTAAATATGAGCAGAAACTCAGGTATATTCTGTGACTTTTCTGCTGTGCTGGTGAACATTCTCTTGTCCTTTGGGAGACAGCAGACCTGTCTCTAGAAAGGAGGAATGTTATCTAATGGTACCAGATCAAAAGCCCCATCATTACCGGAATCCTCTGCTGTCAGAGCGTGAATTAGAAATGTTCTCCTTCAGACCAGCTGCAGACCTTTTTTGAAGTTCCCTGGCAACTCGCTTCTGAACATGTAATGTTGAGAAAAAAATGTAATTTTTGGAAAGGTCAAGTGAGAAATATGCAAGGATTCAAAGCTTCTCCAGTGGAGAAAAAATAGCCCTTTCTTGGTGAAAACATGTCAAACATCAAACTTTGGAGTGATACAGCAGTATTAATATAGTTCTGCCCTATGAGTCCATTTTATCCCTCTCTAATTTTTTGATTGGAAAAGAGGCCAGAATTATACAGCAGTGTTAAAAACTCATCAGTTTTTGCACACAGTTCAAAAAATTTCAAAATGGAATTCAATACAGTGTCCCAGCTTTACTGTGTTGACTGCATTTAGTGGTCCTGTGTTTGGTGGCAGTAAACAAATTACGGCCTCATCGGTTATGGAAGGCCTTTATTTGCCTGGCATGCATTATAGTCCCTGGTGCAGAGGCAAAAAATGACTGCGACACAATGCCAGTAATAAATATCTCAGGAGCCAGGCAAGTGTGGACAACAAACCTGACTGGATAAACAGCATAGAAATCGCATTGCGCCTCTTCCCAGGCAAAATAAATACATACAGAAGCTATATCGGAATGATTTAATACAGAGCCCTGCTCTTCCAACAACTTAATCCTCTCCTTTCCTTCGCACTATTCAAATCATCCACAATGACCAAAATAAGGTCTGTTGTGTAACTGCAATTCCCCACATTACTTTTTCACTCTCTCTGATTCTCTTTTTGAATGCTAGTGGGTTTCTGTAATGTTCATGCTGCCATTTTAATAGCTGTTCCCTATAAGTTTGGGTTTACTTTAGGTAGAACAGGTTTGGCTTCTGTTTTAGGTGAGGCTGTTATTTGTAACACCATGCTGTAGAAATACAGAAGCACAAACTTGCATGCACACAAAACCATTCAGGGACAGGCAACACACACACACACACACACACACACACACACACACACACAAACACACATACCGATCTACAGGTGTACACCCCCCTTACTGTATTTCTGAGCTCCATTGTGACAGTCTGTGTCACAGATTTAATTTCTCCCACCATCTGCTGGCTGGAGGCCCAGCATCGTAGATCATATCCAGCCTGACAGATACAAACTGCATCTGTCTATGCATGCTTCTCCCAAGGACTCACACAATATGGCAGGGTAGAATCACCCTCCTGGCCATACAATCTGCATCCTCACATCCTTACTTGTACCTTGTACTTGTGCCTTACCTGACTTGGGCATTGTAAGGGGGACAGATTGCTTTTTAGGTTTGGTCAGGGCTGTAGCACCTATATTGTAGTCCCCATTTACCAAACCAAAATGCACAGGGAATTAAAAAGACCACAAGGATAAACTTGTTTTCAACCTTGGAAAATCAGTCTAATAAATAATATTAAAATTGAAATATTAAACTGATGCTGCCAGATATTCGTCGCTCTTCAACCAACGAAGCATTTGTTCTATGCACAGGAATGCCGATGTGCAGTTTGTTGAGATTTTGGGGGTGGTATGGGCGGTTTTAACCAGCAGCAGCCACCTTGCTGGAGTTTCCTTGAGCAGGACACTAAAACTCTAAGAATCCCTGCCAGCTTGTGTATCTCTGACCTTCTGCTCTAGTCTGATCAACAAATAAGAATCAACCGGGAAGCAGCAACATTCATCC
Organism: Siniperca chuatsi; assembly: GCF_020085105.1. Lineage (NCBI taxonomy): Eukaryota > Metazoa > Chordata > Actinopteri > Centrarchiformes > Sinipercidae > Siniperca > Siniperca chuatsi. The sequence continues at coordinate 9,169,694 of NC_058054.1, forward strand.
TAAGCAATAATTTAGGATGAATGTGGTACAATCGATAGATAACTTAAAATTTTCAGTTACTAGTCAAACTGACCCCGGTTAATTGATCTGTCCCATGAGATTTGTTTGACACGGGACTAGATTTTTCATGTTAAATTTGGACATCTGGATGGAGTCATTCTTGCTTTGAGGCAACATTTTATCATCTGTACTTGTCCATCAATTGCTCCATGCTTTTGGCAAGCTGTATCTATAAAGACTGCGATGTCTGGTATGTCTGCACCGTCAGTGCTGATCATGTCTGTGGCCTCAGGGGATAGAGAGATAGAAAGAGAGAGAGAGAGGTCAATGAGTAAAAATAACATTTAAAAAGTGGTTGATAGAATATAGAAGAACCAATCGAGTCAGACTTTAATTGAATTGGAATTACTGCAAAATGTAACTCTTTTTGTTTTTTTTTTTTTTTTTTTTTAGCTCAGGTGGTGAATTAGACCAGTTCTTTAAAAGTCACTTGATCACTACAGCTTTGGCTGCTTCCCACCACTTTCTAAATTGTTGAAAGCATGTAATTTGGTATTAAAACCTCAAAACACATCTGCAGCCTGTCCTAATGACTCAAGAGCAGATTTACATTTCTCTAATTTATCCCATAACTTCAACCACTTTGGGAAAAATTCAACATCCTGAAAGGTGTTAAGGAAAGGCTAATGCTGGGACGCATTTATCTTATTTTAAGTGGGTCAGTGGTTTTCAAAGAGTGTTTTAACGTGTCAGAGCTTTCCACTTTCTCCCAAAGAAAACATTTGCTCAAACTCTAAGCACAAGAAACAGGAAAAACAAAATGACAAAATGAATGTAGATGAAATTGTTCCCTTTAGTATCATGTGATGCATTGATGATGCTGATGTCAAGTCCAGTCTATTTTCACGAAGGCATCAAAACCATTCCTCTTGCAAAGCATAAAGTAATTATGCCTATTTAAATTTTTTTCTTTGTCTCTTGTGTACAGTCACCTACACAGGGTGGGCACAATAATAGTAACACCTGTACAGTAACAGCCCTACAACAAATACTGCTTTTGTTTGAAGATCACAGTGGGGAAAAAAACAAGAACATCTCATAATATGTTATCCAATACAACACCACAAACTACAGCCATACAAATACCACAAAGTTGAATCATCACCTCTTTATTAGCTCCCCAGTGGTAGTACTTATTGCAGAGCTCTTGTACTGGTTTGCACAGTATTGCATAGGTTTTAATGTGTCCACACTCCACACTACATAGCTTGTACAGTTAAGCATTGTTGCTTCTGGCTGCTGTCATACGTTTATTGAGAGCAGAGCTATAGCCTCTCAGTGTTTTAAACTTGAAGATATGGCCACTGTTGATTGTCAGGACATATTGAACTCCTTGTCTGGATGTTGTCTCTGGGCTTCAGAAGATATTGGAGATGTGACAAGACATGCACATCCGTTAATATCTGCACATTGTCAGGAACAGACAGGGATATCCGTGAATTGACATTTGCTATTAAATATCTGCCACAAACTGCTGCAACAGGCTTTCATTATTCAATTACAGATTTTACTGAAGACTTGTTTATTAGAGCACGACCAATGTGATTATCAATAGTGTTTCACCATGCGTGTATTCAGAGTGACATACTGCTTCCTCCATTAGATTGTTAAGCAAGGTAACAAGTTATCCTTTTTGCCTGGGATTGATTCATTTTGTGTCAGTCCCTACATTTGTATGCACTTGTTTGTGATTATCTGAGCCCAGAAGTTTTTATTGAAACATTGTAGTTCACTCTAAACCAGACAAGGGGCCAACAGGGAGAGAGAAGCAGGCATCTAAATGTGATCCAATATTATTTTTCCAGAAATATAAGCCGTCTCACTGAATATAATCACACAGAGTGAAACTGTCACTCACAAATGTGCACCTGAATCAAACTGATATTCAAAGGTTCAAATGCAAGTCAAACACTTACTTACACCTGAGCAGCCTGAGCCCTGCAGACAGCTACATTGTAATTTTGATTTAAATCAATTTGTTCATTTCTTCATGCTGTTCTTCTTACTTTAGTTAAAAGTGTTTTTTGCTCAGCCAAGGTTCAACCTGTCCCCCAATCTTGGGGTCTTTCTGCATTTTTCTGTTATTAACAACGAGGTCTATTACATGTAATGTCCTCTCCCCGGCTCAGGAAAACCATAACAATATAAATTGTAAATCAGAAGTGGGCTGAAATGACTAGTAGAATTTGCTGAACAGTTGATAAAAGCAGAAGTTATATTTGAAAATGCACAGAACTCAATACAAGAAATTACTTTTTTTCAGAGAAACAATGCGTATTAAACCTGATGTTGCTGTAGAGGTACTACTTTTGACTTTGAGCTACATGTGGTTTATTAACGTTGTGTAGACCTAAGAGAAAAATTACTTTTGATTTCACAGATTTTGAACAATTGCTACATATTATTAGCACTAGTTCATAATTGCACATTGTATAGGTTGGTTGAGTATAGATGATTTGATCCAAACGCTTTGATGTTGATAATAGCGAAAGCTGCCTGCGTCTGTCTCTGAGTCATGCAAAACCAATTATTAGACACAGACAACACACCAGAAAAATAGAACTCCCTGTACAATGGAAAACAATTAACAATCTTATATGAAAGCCTGCAAATTGATTTACCTCTATGGTTATTTTTAGGCCAGGTTGGCAGTGTTCATTCAATTTTAATAGTGTTTCTAATGTTTTGCCCACCCTCATTTATTTAGTACAACACACTACCTCAAAAATTAGCAAGGTATCACATCACTGATACAATCTCAGCATGTGATATTATAACTATTTATTGCTAGGCTTGTATTATATTGCATTTGCTGCATCATATTGTGCAGATGTTCCTATTTCTGTATAAGAAAAAACTAAACAAAACACAGTACAAGGGAGGGAAAAACACCTGACATTCCTTTCATTTGTTAATAATGACACCCTGGGCATGTACCCCTGCAGGTAAAGAGCAAGGTCCACCTTAAAGCTCTGCAGGCCAGTGAGTCAACAGCTCCCCAGGCCCTGACTGGCTATGGATGGATGGGCCTGCTGCATGTCAGGGGGGTTCTAATACCTACACTCAATGAGCTGGCTAATGGGAGTCCTTTCACCCTGACCCCTTTTCCTCACACATTTACACACCAAGCCCTATTGGCTTAGCCACTGGGCCATAGAAGACGGGAGAATGGCTTGACTCACTATCAGCCATATAGCTTGGCCTTAAGCTTGACATTTTTCTCATGTTTAAGAGGCATAGTCCCATTTTCTCTAAGCTGCTAAGCTTTGTTTTTCAAGGTTGTAGTTGATTGGTCTGCTTACAGCTGTCAAAGGCACTGTTGATTTTGCATGCATTACATCTGCATCAATATTTTTTACTTGTTTCGCAAGGGAAGGTTGACTGAGCACTGGATTCAAGTCTGCTCTGCTTAACACTTAACCCAACAGTTTTAGGGACAAGTAGACACCAAGTAGTTAGGATCACTTACTTATTTGTAAGGTAAGAACAATACATTACCCAATTATTGTCTGTGACTGTTGGGGAAAGCAGGTCTCCCTTTGGCTTAGTTACAGGTAGTAGAATGAGATATAATCACTGCTTAAAACATTCATAGCTGCAAGCAAATTCCCTATAACCACAGAATGGTACCAGCCATCAAGCAATTTGTGGTCGAAGGTCATGTTTCAACCTTACCATCATAGTCATGTTTCTCTTGTCTCTTTGCTACTGTTGACCAGCATTGATGAACTTATTGCATTTGCCTCTTTCAAGGTGAGCAGTTAATAGGTTATGCCACAATGTGATATTTTTGAACATCCATCACTTCTGCAAACCACTACAAAGTTGAGGCTGTCGACATTGACTCACATACTCTGTGTATTATTCATTATCTCTGACAGAGAGAATAAGTAAAGGCTGTCACAGGAACCCAGTCAGTGAGGATTTAATTAACAGAACCTGCCACATTCCACTACATCCAATGCCTTTCTCAGAACTCATAAAAGCCATCCCTATCTGCCGTAATTACACTAAATATGTCACAATAAAGCGCTGCCGATGATTAATATGAGGTGTGGAGAAGATCAATTAATTCATTTATTTGCAAACCAGTGCTCTGCTTTCCTTTGTAGACCGATTTCATTAACCGTCATGCTTCCTGATTTTTGGTCCTGTCCTTGTTCTTTTTTCCAAGACACCTGGAGGAATAGCCTGTCTTATTAGCCACATCATATTACCGCAGAAATTTACCATGAGCCCTTAGGTTTTTCCATCTTAGAGGCAGTTACATTAAAATGAATAGTAAACCACAAACCGTGTACTTCGTAATACTATAATCTCAAGGGTCTTCAATCAAACTCCTGTTGGTAGGACCACAAAGCAAAGTAGAGCTGTAATCTCATAATGAAAGCCTACAGCTGTGCTACTCGTATAGCGTAGTTAATGGAGGATGTGATTCTATGCAGCCTTGTCCCACAAGGTGACTCGGTCAGCATAACCATGTGAATTCAGAAGACCACCCTTGAGTTGCAATAATGGTCGGAGGCCATGGTTATGTACTAACCGGTGTGCCGCAGCAT